>NC_143400.1:21107663-21437663 GCF_052110815.1 Crocodylus siamensis
TGTACCCTGTCATGCATCCACAGATGCAACTCGAGTAGGTCCAGGGAGGTGATCCTCCCCCTCTATGTTGCACTGGTCAGGCCGCAGCTGGAGTCCTGCATCCAGTTCTGGGCACCGCACTTCAGGAGGGATGTGGACAGCATAGAGAGGGTCCAGAGGAGGCCACTCGCATGATCAGGGGGCAGCAGGGCAGGCCCTACGAGGAGAGGTGACAGAACCTGAACCTGTTCAGCCTCCACAAGAGAAGGCTGAGGGGGATCTAGTGGCCTGTTACAAACTAATCAAAGGGGACCAGCAGGCACTGGGGGAGTCCCTGTTCCCCTGAGCACTGCCAGGAGTGACCAGGAATAACAGTCACAAGCTGGCAGAGGGTAAATTCAGACTAGACATCAGGAGGCGCGACTTCACGGTCAGGGCGGCTAGGGTCTGGAACCAACTTCCAAGAGAAGTGGTGCTGGCCCCTACCCTGGGGGTCTTTAAGAGGAGGCTGGATGTACACCTTGCTGGGGTCATTTGACCCCAGTACTCTTTCCTGCCACAGCAGGGGGTTGGACTCGATGATCTGCTCAGGTCCCTTCCGACCCCAGAAACTATGAAACTATGAATCTGACATAATGGAGAAGGGGACTGGTGGTTTAATATGACAGCACTTCTTCCTGCTCTCCCTTTCTTCCCTGCCTACCCTTCACCTCTATTTCCTCTTCTCTCTCTCACTATCTAATTAGTATCGTGTCTTTTTCTATTGTTTACAATCTGCAGTCATTCTCTCTCTGTCTCTCTCTTTTTCAAGATATAGTCTCCATCAAGCAAAACACCAGTGTTGAGGGAAGATTGGGTTATCTCATCGCTTCTGTAGTTTCCCTGGGGCTTCAGTCTCTGAAGAACTTCCCAGGAATGCTGAAAATGGACACAGCGGGGTTTCTTGGGAAGCCAGTGGAAGAGGTTGAAGTGCTAGTCTAAGGAACAATGATTTATGCTCCCCTCTGGCAGTTCTGCCAAGTTACACATCAAACTTCACATATTTAGCTCATGCTGAAATTCTGATAATTTTTAAATTTTTTTCTCTGTCCCTTTCCCTCCCCTCCCCTCCCCTCCCCCAAATTCTACCTAAAACCCATGGAATTGAACGAAAAAAATTGGATGGACCTCAGTTCGCCTGCTTCATGTCTTTGAGCTCTCAGAGGAGCAATTCCCATCAGGCTAACACCCATTATTAACAGGCACTATCATGATTAGAGGCTGTCAAATATTACATAGTATTTGTAATACAAATTACTGTTAAGTTTCATCCTATTTGTACAATTTTCCTCCGATTTTTGGTAAATTAGCACAAGACGCACACAGGGTACATTTGACCAGAACCTGAGTTTTATTTCTTTTTGTGTGTCATTAAATTAAATAAGTTTATTACATTCAAAATGATTTGTTTTAAATCAGCGGTCACCAACCAGTTGATCGTGATTGACTGGTGGATCCCAGAGTCTCTTCAAGTTGATCCTGGACTGGGGGGTGGGGCTGAGCATGCATGTGAGCGGGGACGGAGAGCACACAGTGAACACAAGTCAATCCTGGGCTTGGGGAGCTGAGAGCGCACAGCAGGTCATTTTGTGGGAGAGGGAAGGGGCAGAGGCCTGTGGGGCACATGCAGTGGGGCTCAGGGTGCAAAGTCCAGCCCACAGCTGCAGCTGCCTCCGCCGTGAACAGGTCAGGGGGCAACGTGTCTCCCCCGCAAAATGCGGGGCAGCACCAATGGATTCAGGTAAGGAGTGGGGGCAAGCCATGCACAGCCAGGGCAGGGTTGGGGATGGAGTCATGAGTGCCTTATCGGGGTGGGGAGAACAGCCTGGGAGGGCATAGGCAGGGCACGTGCCCCTGGATCTACATGTGCAGTGGAGCAGAGCAGAGCAGGGCAGGGCAGGGGCAGGGGCTGTGGCATGGTTTGTTGATCCTAATTTCATGCTGTCTTCAGCATCCTGTCCCACCACAAACCTAGTTCAAAGCCCTGTGTAGGAGATCAGCCAATCTGTAAGAGAACAGACACTTACCTTTTGAAGAGAGATGTAGACCATCATATCCCAGCATGGGTGACTAGTGCCTTTTGAGTCAGGGGGGGCATGTGCCCACCCTAACACCTATCAGCGACTGGAGGGGGGGGATCCCCAGGGCAGCCAGTGACACTGACTGGGGGGGTGTCCCCCTGTGGCTGATCGCGCTGACCAAAAAGAAGCCATGCTGCTTCTGGAAGTTCTGCAGCCACTTCCGGAAGTAGCGTGGCCACTGTTGCTGGCAGCCCCACTCCCCAGCTGGCACTCGCGGGGGGGACACTGGTGTTCCTGCCTGCCACCCTGCCCGCCAGCTCAACAGGGAGCACCACAACTCTCACGGGGTGCACGTGCACTCCTGTGCACCCCCTATGCATCATCACTGCATCCCAGTATGCCCCTTTCATGGACGTGTGGATTGTGGTTGAAGCATGCGTGATGGCACCAACTCCCATGCAGCTGCTGTGATGCTGGCTGCAACTGCTGACCAGGAGGATAGACGAGAGGACTACTTGTACTCCCAAACTCCTAAGCCTGGCCCCCAGGCCCATGTAGTCACTCATGACCTGGCTTGGACTACTCTGGGCCATATCATTTGTATCCACATTGATGAGGACCATGGGATAGTAGTTGGAGGTTTGGATAAGGTCCAGAATCCTTCAAGTGATGTCCTGAATCCAGGGTCCAGGAGGGCAGTATACCTCTCGTGGAAAAAATCAAACTTCGCATTGTGGTTGAGTCAGAACTGACAGAGCTAGCTGTTCTTTATTTAAGGCTATGCTGTGATCACAGGGAGGATTCCATACAGCAAGGGGAATCACCCACTTGTCTGTTTCAAAGGATTTCTCAGACTCTCTAAGTTTACAAATGTATTTATACTTAAGACAGAGAAAGAGATAAAAAATACACCTTGGAGAAACAAAACAATAGTCAATTACACAGAAATTTAGGAAGTTTACTTAAACAAACTATCTATGCACAGGGCAAAATATCAAGATAACCTAAGAATAACCCAAGGTGTGCAGGATTCCTTATCTCAGAACATTTAACTGAATTAAGCAGTATCAAAGACTTCTGGTCTTTGTCTGTTTTTCTAGTCAAGTAAGCTAATTACTTCTACACTCCCATACCATGGGATCCAGGTGATAGATGACTCCCTCTGTTCCTCTCAGGAGGGAGTCACCCACCACAATAACCCGGAGTTTTTTCCTCCAGCTGCCAGTTGACACGCAGTCCTGCACTCTCCCCCAGTGACACCAGGGCCTCATATCTGTTTCCCAACTGCACTGGAAAAGTTGTCCCAGCAGTGCAATGTCTGGCTCTGGAGGTAACTGTCTTCCATCCATCTATGCCAGGTCCCTCCCATGTTGTCTTCCCACTAGGTGTGAGGTCCTACAGAGAATGGAAGTACCCATCAATTTCATTCTCAGCAGCCCTGATCCCCTCCAGCCCACTAACCTCTACCTGGAGTTCCCTCACCTGACCCTCAAAGACCTCAAGCTGGGCACATGTGGGACTCCTGGTCTCCCTTCCCCCCATAGACCCCAGAGGACCTGCCAGGCAACCCTGCCATCAGGGGGCCAGAGTGCCACCAGCCCCTCCAAGGGCTCCATCTGGGTGGAGGCCTCAGAGGAGCTCCGGCTGGGAGGCGCACCAGGGCAGGGTCTCTGGCCGTGCACTGTATCTTTATCATGATTGAAGACACCTTCTCTTCTACTCACCTGAAGACTCTGTCTGGGGCTGGCAACATCTAGAGTTCAGGACCCCCTGTGTGCCCTACTGTGCGAACTCCTGCGCAAACTCTACCATGTCCCAGAATAACGCACCTGTTTGCACAGTCTGTTTCTACCTCTATTCTGTTCTATCTCTACATATCTACATATATTCATATCTCTACCCTATATCTATGTATCTATTTTTCTCTCACGGGTGGTGTCTCCCATGAGAGACCTTCCATCACTTGAGCCTGGCCCTGCTCTCTGGTTAGTTGGGGGTGTGTCCTGGCCTACCTCTCATGGTGGGCATCCTTTCCTTTTGGCCACTCTGGTCCTGGCCCCAGCTTGGCCATTTGGGAGCCACAGGACCAGAGAGGCCTGTGTAGTTGCAAGTTTTATACCTCCCAGAGGAAGTATAAAACTACATCTTCTTCCCAGAATTGTCCTCTAACTACCAGATTTCAAGGCATTTAGTACCCAGCCCTTTCTTCAGTCTTCCTTTGGAAATTAGATCCCACTGAGGAAACATCTACATGAGATGCTTAACTGTGGAGTAGCCTAGTTTACTGCACAGTACATGCATATATCCACATGTGCACATGCTTACTATGCAGTAAATGACCCTAACTGACAGTCCATTTGCTATCTGCAAATACAGGTAGCAAATTTACACATGATTAATTACTGTGCAATAACGCATGTGTAGATGTGACCTAGGGACATGTTTGCTTCCATGTCAGCCCTGCCACTAGGGGGGTGCTAGCCTGAGGCTAGCCCCAGAGCTCTGGGCTGGGAGCCTCTCCTCCAACAGGGTTGCCCTGCCTCTATGGAAGCCCCTGCCATAGGCTCTTCAAAGCATGAAGGCATTTTGAGCCCTGGGGCACATAAGCAGGGATCTGGTGTCATTCCAGGCCCCTGTGGCCCCCTGGACAGGCCACAGACTATCTGTGCTAGCCTGCTTGTATCTTAGTGCCACTGCCTGTCACTGCAGTGCTGTGTGGTTGCCAGGCCCAAACCATCCAGGCCTGCAGGGTGCTTCACACTGTAGCAGGTTATTGCAGGCTCCAGCCAGCCAGGCCTGTCAGGACCCAGGCCCAACTGCAGGCAGCTTCTGGCTCCTGGGGTCAGTTCCGGGTCCCCATAACCCATCACCAGCAGCCTGCCCTGAGCATGCAGGTGCTGTGGGGCATTGCTTAAGCTGTGCTTCTGTCAGTCCCATGCTGGGCCTTGTGCTGGGCACTGCATGCAGCTAGCCAGGCCCGAAAGCACACGGATAGTCACAGGGAGATCCTAGACCCAGCATGGAACCGTCAATGATGCCATCTTTGTGCACGCCCAGGCCCATGCCCACCACCCAGAGACCCAAGTGGCGGCAAGAGAAGACTGGCAACCTGATGGCACTATGGGACAAGGTGGAAGTGCAGCAACAGTTCAAGCAGGGCACTTACGCCAATGCCCACTTTTATGAGATGCTGTCAGGCTGGATGTGGGAGCATGCACAAAATCTGTAGGCACGGCAGTACCACATAAAGATCTAGGCCTTGTGGGCACAATGGGTTGACATCACCAACCACAATTGTCAGTGTGGGAGTGTCCATAAGTCCATGCCCTTTGTGCAGCAACTGACAGAGATCCTTGCACCCTGAAACACAGGCCACAGGTGTACTATTTACAGCATCATCAGTGGTCTGCACCCCAGCCTGGAACTCACATTGACAAGTCACTAGAGGCGGTCCCCTCTGGCCTGCAGCCATCCATCCCACCCAGCTTCCACCTAAAGCCTCCACCAGCACCTCTGAGAGCCTGAGCCAGTAACTACCTCAACAACTCCGCAGCCTCAGCCCCCACCATGAGGCATGTCTGGCCATGTCACCAGCACCTGGCAGCAGCACCTGCTCCTTCTCATGGGGGACCCCCGGCTGGGTGTGCCCACCATCTGAGGATACTGCCTGCTGCTACCCACCATTGCTGACAACCAGGACAATGTGAAGCCTCCAGCCTTGCTAGCCCTGCAATGAGAAGGCCCTCCCTGCACTGGCACCTACCCCTCCCTCAGACCTCTACCCCTGCTAATGCTCTACATCCCAACTTGGTCCTCCCACATTCCACTGGTCCCAGGTTCCCCACCACAGAACAAAGAGAGATGGGAGACAGTGCTAAAGCTTACTGAGCAGCTTGTGCCCATGCAGCTAGGTTGGCATGGGTCTCTCACACACCGAGAAATGCACTGATACCAGCAGTAATTTCCTTTTCAGCAGTGTGGGGCAGGTATGTGTAGCACAAGCACAAGTAGCCCTCCAGGCAGTGGTAGAGGTTTGGGGTAGCCTAGGTTCCCCCCCTGCACTGTCATAGCTCAAGGTTTCATGCCAGGTATGCAGGTTTGTGAAGGCCACCATGGCCTTCAGTAGAAGCAGGGTGTACTGGGTTGGCATGAGGTTGGACTTGATGATTTGCTCAGGTCCCTTCTGACCCTACCAACTATGAAACTATGAGATATGTGTGCTTGTTTTTATGAGCAAATTGCTGTGTGTGTGTCGGGGGGGGAGGAGTCTGTGAGCAGCTTTTCAGCTGGGCTAGAGGGGAGCTCCCCTCTAGATCAAGAAAGGGCAGGGGCAGTTTGTGTCTGTGCCCACTTCCAGGAACAGGGCCAGGAGGCAAGGACAGCAGTGCCCCTCTGTGGGCCACACACAAGGCACCCAGACATCTGGAGGGGAGGTGGGACACTCATACGTGGTGGCCCTGCCCACTGCTGCTGCACCCCACACTGCTTGCCTGTGGAGCCATGTGGACATGGAGCTTGCCTGTGGAGCCATGTGGCTGGCTGTGGGAAGGCAGTGCGGGCTGCGGCAGCAGTGGCAGCAGTGAGGCGGCGGTGGCTCTGTAGGCAAGTGATGCAGGGCACACAAGCCATCTGGCCAGCCTGATGGGAGTGGGGGCTCACACACGGCAGCTGCCACCACCACCACACCAACTCCAGGCTTGGCAGGGAACTGTCCCCAAGCAGGGAGTTCTCTGCTAGTGATTGAGGAGCAGGGTCTGGAAGATTTCCCTGCTTCCAGGGTAGGGTGGGGGCTGGGTAACTTATTTCCCACCCAGCTCTGTGAGTGCAGAGTGGCAGGGGAACAGGCTGGGGAGCTTCCCCCTCCCCCCAAGACAGCTGCACACTTGCAGACCTGGGCAGAGAACAAGCTCCTCAGCCCCCACCAGCAGGAAGTTCCCAGCACCAGCTCCAGGACTGTGGAGAAACTGCTGGGGGATGCTTATCTCCCAGCCCTAGTTCTGCGGTCATGGGGATCAAGGTGAGAGACTCTTGTCTATCAGCCCAAGCTCCTTGATGATGGAGCTCAAGTTGGGAGATAAAGATCTCCCACCCCTCATTCCCCCATCATGTTATGGGAGCAGAGGGTTTGGAGCTGCCTACTGCTGGGGCAGGGGGACATTCATCTGTAGGTAGCAAATTTACCCAGGATTAGGGAGATTTACTGTGAAGTAAGCATGTGCATCTATACATGCACAATAAACTATGCTAGTTTGCCATTAAGCATCTTGTGTAGACTCACCCTTTTACTTTATCTTTTGATATCTCATCCCTCAGCCTGTCCACTTCCTTATCCAAATAATCCTTTTTTAGTTATTTGGCTGAAGCTTGGTTTATCTGTGACGATTGAGGCAAAGTTATTGTTATGTAGCTTCACCATCTTTGCATCTTCTGTTAAGACTTCCACCTAGCTATTTAACAGTGGGTCCAGAGTTTCCGTGGTCTTTCTTTTATGGCTAAAATATTTCTAGAACCTCTTCTCCTTGTCTTTAGCCCCCTGACCGGGTGTAGGTCTTTCCTTATTTTTGCCTTCCTGGTTTTGTCCCTGGAGGTTATTGTAATTTCCTGGTATGCTTCCTTGGTGACCTGTCCATTCTTTAATTGCCTGCATGCTTTTCTTTTGCATTTCAGCCATCATAGAAGCTACTTGTGCAGCCATATTTGTCTCTTACATTTTTTCTTGGGTTTCCATTTTGTTGGAATCATTTCTTATTGTGCCTTTTAGAAGCTCCCAGTCCACCTGAGCACCTTTATCCTTCAGTCTGTATTCCCATGGCACCATGCCTATTAATTCTTGAGTTTGATGAAATCTGCCTTTTTTTGAAATCTAGCATCTTAATGTTTTCTGACCGCACCTTATGATCTGGAATTCTATCATATCATGACTGCTACCTCCAAAGCTGCTCATCACCTTCACATCCTTCACCACTTCTTCCCTGTTGGTTAGGACAAAATCCAAGATCCATGATAGATGATCCCATAGATGTATCCTCCATCTTATGGACACTGAACGTTGTCCCCCCTGCAAGTTGGGAACCAGCTCAATGTTTTTAGTTGGGCTCTATTGTTTTTTCCAGCAGGCGTCCACAAAATTGAAAGCACAAAATTGAATATCATTCCATAGCTTTTGGATCAATTTATCACCTCTTTGAAGAGTGCCTCATATGCCTCTTCTTCCTAGCTTGGTGACCAGCATTATACCAGTGCTGCATCTTTTACCTTTCATTTTTAACGTCTTTAACCAATTCTTCACCTCCGTTTTCTTGTGCAGGGACCAGGACTTCCCCACCATGATGCAAGATGGACTTGAGGGGAACGCCTCCAGACCTCAGGTTGGGGAGGACCGGGTTAGAGAACTTCGGGAGGGGCTGGATGTGTTCAAATCAGTGGTTCCAGATGCTCTCCACTCCAGGGTGTTGAGGGAGCTAGCAGGAGTTATTGCAGGGCCCTTGGCATGGCTTTATGAGTGCTTGTGGTGCTCAGGCCAGGTGTAAGATGATTGGAAGATAGTCAACATGGTCCCCATCTTTAAAAAAGGGAGGAGGGAAGACCCAGGCAACTATAGGCCCATCAGTCTTACCTCAATCCTAGGGAAACTCTTTGAGAAGATCATCAAGGAGCACATCTGTGATGGACCGGCTTCAGGGAAGATGCTCAAGAGCAACCAGCACAGTTTCATTAGGGGCAGGTCATGTCAGACCAACCTGATTGCCTTTTATGATCAAGTCACAAAAGTATTGGATGCAGGTGTCGCCATGGACGTAGTCTTTCTGGACTTCAGCAAGCCCTTTGACACTGTCTCCCACCCCATCCTCATTAAAAAACTAGGCAACTGTGGCATTGATGCCTACACAGTCAGATGGATTGCAGATTGGCTGAAGGGTCATACTCAGAGAGTGGTGGTGGATGGGTCATATTTGTCCTGGGGGGAAGTGATAAGCGGAGTCCCCCAGGGCTTGGTCCTTGGGCCCGCACTGTTCAATTTCTTTATCAGTGATTTGGATGACGGGGTGAAAAGCAACCTGTTTTAATTTGCTGATGATACCAAAATTTGGGGTGAGATGAACAGGCTAGTAGGGATGGAAAGACTGCAGCAAGACCTGGATAGGTTACAGGGGTGAGCTACCAAAAACAGGATGCGTTTCAATACTGACTGTCAGGTATTGCAGTCCCTTGTGGACCTGAAGGACCCCGCCTGCCACTTGACTAGGATGTTATAAGCACTAATTGAGGATCTTACACGCGTATGTTTCACCTGCCACAACTTGATGTTAATGGAGTTGGTTCATAAACCTTCACGTGTAGTCCAATTATTAGTCTCACCGGCGTCCTGCGAGGTCCCAAGTTTCTGAGGGCTCCGCCACCCCTACACCCTCGCCCGTTCCACCGGGTGGTGGCCAGCCATTTGGTCCAGCCATGTGTCCTCAGTTCCTCTCGAACAGTCAACAAAAGGAAGGTCAAAAAGAAAACATGAAAACAGAGAAGGCTCTCCCGGCCTGTGTCGCTGCTCCGGCTGTTTGCAGCCACACTTGAAACCAACCTGACCTTCGTGGGTCAGTCTCTCTTTGTTGGCTCTCTCTCTTTCTCTGAAAGCCCCTTGTAGAGCTTGCCACAATTCCTTTTAACAGCTTAAGTCCATACTATTGGCTTGTGCCACTATTACATGTACTATGGTACCCCAAAGTCAATAGTACTTGATATTGACTTTATAGTCAACTTTATTGACTATAGTCAATATCCTTCTATTAGGGTTATTATGGTATCCTTCTCACGCGGAGCTCAGCCAGCTCCTGGCCGGTAAACAAACAGTTCTACTCCCTGCAGGGGCCAGTCAACTGGGTTCCAAAACCCCGCTGGGGTTTTTCTTTCTGCCAGAGGCTCCTACCAGCACTCAACGTCACTTTTAGAGTTCCCTGCAGCGTGTACTGGCGTGCTCCACCTCCTCCTCCTCCTCTTTCCAGTTCTGTGTTGTTGCCTCTTGCCTCCCTGGCTCTTCTTTATACCGGCAGGGGAATTCTCGGCCCCTCCCTTCCCGATACACCTGGGTAAGGGGAATTTCTGCCGGGCTCGCTGGGGCTGTGGACCTGGGGCCGCTGAACCTTTGATTAGCCTGGGAGCCTTGGAGCCTGGTGGCTCCTTCTCTCTCTCACACTGACAAGTGCAGGGTGCTGCACGTGGGCAGTAGTAACCAGCAGCACACTTATAAGATGGGAAACTCCCTTCTTGAGAGCATGGAGGCAGAAAGGGATCTTGGAGTCATTATTGACTCCAAGATGAACATGGGCTGACAATGTGAGGTCACGGTTGGCAAGGCTAACCGGACCTTGTCGTGCATCCACAGGTGCATCTCAGGTAGGGCCAAGGAGGTGATTCTCTCCATCTATGCACCACTGGTCAGGCCACAGCTGGAGTACTGCGTTCAGTTCTGGGCACCGCACTTCAGGAGGGACGTGGGCAACATGGAGAGGGTCCAGAGGAGGCCACCCACATGATCCGGGGACAACAGGGCAGACCCTACAATGAGAGACTGCGGGACCTGAACCTGTTCAGCCTTCACAAGAGAAGGCTGAGGGGGTACCATCTATAAACTCACTAGTGGGGACCAGAAGGGTTTGGGAGAGACCTTGTTTCCCCTAGTGCCCCCTGGCATAGCAAGGAATAATGGCCACAAGTTGTTGGAGAGGAGGTTTAGATTAGACATCCATAAGAACTACCTCATGGTCAGGGTGGCTAGGATCTGGAACCAACTTCCAAGGGAAGTCGTGCTTGCTCCTACCCTGGGGGTCTTTAAGAAGAGGCTTGATGTCTACCTGGCTGCAGTCATTTGATCCCAGTTTTTCTCCTGCCCAGGTGGGGCGTCAGACTTTAAGATCTACACGGTCCCTTCCAACCCTACTTCTATGATTCTATGATTCTATGTTTTTCAGCCATATGCACTCTGCTTTGCTGTCTTCTTCCTTCTGACTCAGGGAACTAGTATACTACTATCAGGGAACAGTGTGCTATTTTTGGCATACACTGAGGCAGTCAGGGAAGCCAATCCTCTGAGGCTACAGGCAACAAGCTCTATATGCAACAGCCTTTAAATGCTAGGCTAAGCATAATGTAATAGATTACTGTGCATTGACCATTACTAAAAAGGCATTCAAATGCACTACTGTGCAGTACTGCATCATAGAAGACATTAATTTAGTACTTCTGATTGGACGTATTAAATTTAATGCACATTAAGGGTGCATTCATGTATGTGTAGATGCACAATGAGTGTCATTCTTTTCTACACTGCTCAAGACTCTGAAAAACAGTAAGTGCAAAACAGGGGGGTGGTCTGCCTTCTCGCTACTTTTTTAGGACTCAGTCTTAGAGGCCTGATAATGATGTATCACAGAAGCAGATTTATTAATTGATTTTCAGGACTTGGAAAAGGTGAAAAGGAATTTTGCTTAGGAACTTAATTCCACCTACATGCCCAAAAGGTAGGACAGAATCCCTAGCTGGGTGCAATCCTATTCCACTGCACTTAAATCCCAGAAAAGCCATCAGCATGTTTACTTTTGTAATAATAGTCATTCATCCTAGTCTGAAGACTAAATCACCAACATGTTCCAGGAACCAACAACAATTTGTTTTGACGTTCTTTGGGGGACTTGAGCATTTCAATTTTTATAGTCTCATTATCAGTAGAGTCTCATATTAGGTATTCCATTTTTGTGGCTTTCATCAAAGTCAAGCTAACCAAACGAAATGTTCTCAGGTACTCTTTTACTGTTAACTAACCCTAACTTTAACCCTAACCCAAACCCTAACCCTACTCTTTTACTGCTTTTCACATACTGGGACAAAATTAAGTCTTCCAGTCCTCTGGAATTTCCCTGTCTTACAACATTTGTTAAAAATTAACATGAAAGACCCTTGGAGACTTTCATCTAACTCATTTAAATTTACTTGATGATGTATTTAGTAAGTTAAAATTCTATGCTGCCAACTATCATTGCAATGTCAGATTCCATGTAAAATGACTCTGGGGCCTGGGTTGGGAGACACCTCCCAGCCTAAGCCCTACAGTCATAGAACTCAGGCTGGGAGATAAGGGTCCCCCATCCTGAACCCCACAGGCATGGAGCTCAGGCTTAGATATAAGGGTCTCCCAGCCCAAGCACAGTGGTTGCAGAGCTTAGACTGGGAGATAACAGTGTCTCAGTCTAAGCCCCACAGCTGCAGAGCTTGGGGTTCAAGATAAGGGTCTTCCAGCCCCCAGTTTCTTGATCATGATAGTAGAGCAGGGGCATGGGAGATAAGGATCTCCCAGGCAACACTCACCAATTGTGATCTGGGAGCAGGGGGCTTGAATCTCCCTGCTGCCAGGGAAAGGTGACATAGTACCTGCCCAGGCTCTTGTAGTGGAGTCCACCTCAGCAGGATGCAGCTTCCAGGGGGAGAGTGCAAACTCCCGCTCCCTTGATGGATAGCTGCCTGGGAGCAGATTTTGCTCCCAGTCAGGGGTCTACATGAGTGCTACAGCACCATTACTAATCCCAGGTACATTTGCTACTTGCATTTGCAAATTTACTCAGGTTTAGGGAGGTTTACTGCAAATTCAGCATGTGCACATATGGATGCACATGCTTACTTTGCAGTAAACTATGCTAATGTGAAGTTAAGCATCTTTTGTGGATGCACATTATGTTCACTTATTTTCCTTGGAAATAGAATAATGAAAATATAATCATGTGCTATGGAATACACTGCAAAAGGCTTCCTTCACCTCCCTGTTTCTCAGAGCATAAATGAAAGGATTTAGCAAGGGTGTCACAATAGTATTCAAGATGGTGACTATTTTGGTCAGCTCCAATGAACTCCGGGCAGATGGCTTGACGAAAAGAAAAATAGTGGAGCCGTACCATATAATCACAACAGAGAGATGGGAAGAACAAGTGGAAAAGGCTTTCTGTCGTCCTTTGGCTGATGGGATTCTCAGTATGGTAGATATGATATAGATGTATGAAAGTAGAGTAATCATGCATGAGCCAAGGATGACAAATGCTGCGATGATGAAGGCTACTGTCTCAACTGTGTGCGTGTCTGTGCAAGATAGTACTATCCAGGAATCCATGTTGCACCAAAAATGGTTAATGACATTAGGACCACAGAAGAATAACCGGCTGATTAGAATGATTGGTACCAAGACAACCAGAAAACCACCCACCCAACATGTAATTGCCAACTGAGTAGACAAGGTGTTGTTCATAATAGAGCTATAGCGCAGTGGGTGGCAAATGGCCAAATAGCAATCATAGGCCATGACTGCCAAGAGGAAATGTTCTGTGCAACCAAAAGAGAAAATTAAATACAGCTGCAGGAGGCAGCCATGGAAGGAGATAGTTTTGCTTTTCCCTAGGATAATTGCAAGGGTCTTGGGAACAGAAGCTGTTGTGTACCATATTTCAAGGAAAGAGAGGTTGCAGAGAAAAAAGTACATGGGGGTGTGGAGGCGGTGATTGGTCATCACAAGGGTTATGATAGCCATGTTTCCGGTGACTGTTAGGATGTACATGAGGAGGAAGAGCATGAAGATGGAGATCTGTAAAGAGAGGGATCCAGGAAATCCCAAGAGAATGAATTCCATCACCGTGGTTTCATTTTGTTTTCCCATTTGGTCCTTTTACTTGCTGAAATCCATAAAGTTAAGAGAGAGAAATTATTACAGTTGACAAGCTATTGTTTCCCAGTGATCTATGGGGTCATTTCTGGCACTTACCTGCCCAGAAGAATTGTATCCCTAGACAACTAGGACAAATCTATATCAGTGCAGACAAGCAAAGAATAAGGGAGAGGATCTTTTGAGATTCTCAATATTGTATCTTTTGTCCAATGCAGCTGAATGATTGGGACCTTTATCCTGGAAGCCAGGGACCCTAGGTTTTAGTCCCCCTTATGCAGAGAAGATGGGATTTGCATCTCTCTGGCTTCCAATATAGCACTCTAAGCAGAAATCATCACCAGATACCTTTTCTGGCACACCTTTTGAAACTAAGCCACAAACATCATCATTAAAGGAAGAAAAAAGAATAGAGGGGTAAACTTTTAAATCCCTAGGAAAAGAATATCCATGTTAAAACCTAGGCATTTCTCCCTTAAATTCAGCAGTTATTTTGCTTAGCTGTGCACTCTCTGACTTAATTTTGTGTGCTCCCCCATCCAATAGCTTCAATATACCTTGTGTTCATGGCTATCAAGTGGACTAGCTTCACGAGTGCCAGCAAAAGCAGGGCGCAATGGCTGAACTGTGTTGTGGTGGTTAGAGCACTGCTCTAGGAAATCATTTGAAACCCAAATTCAAGGCTCTGTTATGTGTCCAACGAGACAATGTCACTGGGCATTAAATGCTGATGAAATAAATGACCATTTACACAGTCAGGGAACAGAATGCTAATTTAAATTACTCGTGCTTTGCATTTATGCACCCACTGATTCTTCTTGGACCTTCAATAGTAAGTTAGTTAGTTGCCACAAAGCTGTGACTAGAAAGTAGACATTAATACTCCTAATTTCCTGGTTAAAAGAGACATGAAAGCACTCCCCCTGGAAATTGCAATAGAGTCCTGGACTGGCATTTTCTAGGAAGCACAATTAATTAGATAGCCTGGTCCTTTGTGTTAGGAGTAAGAGTTGGGAAACTAACTGCCTAAGTCTTCTTTGGCAATCCAAGCCTAGGAACAGCTAGAGCCCATTTACAGAACCAAGTAGAACACAAGTCGCCTGACTTGCAGTTTGAGAAGTAGAATAAATGTGTTCATATTTTCACATTTGCTTTGTGCCAGGGCTAGATTTTCCATGTTTAGAAAACATACTTTTCTAAAAGAGTGAAAATTTGTGTCAGTGTATACAAACCAGCAGGGGACAAAATACTTTCAACCAATACATTGTGGAAATGCAGAATTAAAGAGCAGCCCCTTTTCAGTTGCTTTTGTAAGCTAGCATCCTGAAAATCAGCCCGCCAGACTAAATTTATCACCAGGAAAATAATTACAGTCATTATGTTATTAGACCATGCATCAGTCCACCGTTTTCAGATTATAATCTCACGAGACTATTACAAACTGATTACATTCTGCATGTGCAACTGATTGAAGCATGGGACATAGTTCAGCCACATTGTCTTTCTCTCTTGAATTCCTAGGGCCAATAGAAAGGACAATTGGTGAACTTTTCTCCACCATATTTCCTCTCCCTCCTGTCTGACTATCTATGGAGAGCAAATCTGAGGAGGGAAAGAGGAATGAATTACATCCTCACTGCTTGAAAAGAGCCCTTACTTTGTTATAACTGATAACAGTTAGATACTGTCAGATACTGTATCTGAAGTAATACACTATATCGACTATAATGAACCAAGCAAGTACTTTTGTGGCACAAGACGTATTTAAAAATGCACAGTCACTTTACAAATGCATTTACTCTAATGTAAATAGACACTAGACTGGCATGTATAGAATTTCTGGGATGGAAGCTAATATCTTAGAGAATATACTCACATTTGGATGGGTTTGCTGAGCAGTGGTAACATCTTGAACTGGAAAGGTATTTGCTTGGACAAAAAAACATATGTAAGGAGCTGATCTGCCAGTGTTAACTGTGAGTGGATAACATTATTTTTAAACAAAATATTGATTTATGAATATACTAACCTTTAAATAAGACAAAAGCTTTGGGCTCTATAGTTATCACCATAACAGTTCTTTTCTGACATATTACAAATAATAGAAAAAATAAAAATCTCTCTCTTTCCTTCTGTTGCCCTTTCCATGTATCTCTGTCTTTGCTTTCATTCTTTGATTCATAAAGCAAGAAGAGGATGGCTTTCATTTCCATTCAAAGTTAGTAAATTCAAAAAGAAATAGAAGAAAATACATCTTCACCCATGCTATTATCAAACTACAGGAAGCCATGAAGTCCAAGAATGTAGTGAAACTCCCAAAACAGGCATCCATATGGTTAGTAGGAAGAACTGGTTATACGTAAAGATAACAGACATTTTGGGGAAGAAGTATTGAAGCACATGGTTTCTATTTAATGGAGATCTGTAATCAATTCTAATGCCAAGTGGAGGAGCAGACTACCACACACTGGCTACCACTGGCAACACGTAGCGGGTGCATGTGCACCCCCAGAGATTGGCGGTGCATCCCATCAGAGAAGTACTGCTGACAGTGCCAGCAGCACCTGCGAGAGCTCCCCGCTTGGCCCACCCTTGACACTGACACCACCCACAGCTGCCTGCAGGACCTCCCTACTCACCGCTGCCACCACTGCCGCCACCTGTGGGTGGTCTCTGTACCCCCACCACAGCCTCCGGGGGCACACGTGGTTCATGGAGGCTACTGCAGGCCTCTCACATTTTCTGCTGGAACTTCTCACCACTCTACAGACATGAGCAGCAAGAAACTGACCTTGCATCTGCATCAATATGACAGTGCTTCTTCCTCCCCTCCCTTTCGGTCCAGGCTACCCCTTACCTCTTCCATCTTCCCTCTCTCTCTCTCCCTCCCTAGGTAGAACTTTGTGTTTCTATATTGCTCACTATGTGCCTTCTCTCTCTGTCTCTCTCTGTCTCTCCTTCTCTTTTCACGTTAATAAAGCCTCCTTCAGTATGACATCATGCAAAACACCAGCGTTGAAGGAAGATTGGGTTAGTTCATCACTTCAGAAGCTTCCCTCGGGATTCTGTCTCCAAAGAACTTCCCAGCAATTCTGACAATGTACAGAGGGGTTTCGTGGGATGCCATTAAAAGAGTCTGAAGGGCTAGTGTCAGGAACAACTATTTATGCTCCTCTGTGGAAGTTCTGTCAAATCATTCATCTTAAGGCACATATTCAGCTTGTACTGAACTTCTGATAATTCTCAGATTCTCTCTGTTCTCCCTCCCCTCCCCCCCGCCAAATGTCTCCTAAAGCCCATGGATACGAAAGGGAAAAATTCAGTGAATCACAGTTTGCCTTGGATCATGTCTTTGAACCCTCTGAGGAGTTCCTCCAATCCAGCTTACACCCATTAGAAAGGTGCTGTCTTGAGTAGAATCTGTCAAATAGTGCATAGTGTTTCTAATGATGTTTTTCCTGTTGCAAATAACTGTTCACTTGCATCCTATTTATACAATTTTCATCTAATTTTTGGTAAATTAGCAAAGCACACTCACATACACAGAGGACACAATGGGCCAGAGCCTGAATTCTATTTCCTTCTGCATGTCTAAAGGGAAGTTTCCTAGCCATCTTCTTCACAGTATGCTGTGGATGCCTAAGTGTTCGGGCTGTGCAAAACGTCACCGTTCCATTTCGACTTGCATTTTGACAGAACAGAGTTTCATTCAGAATTTTGTTTTGATGCAAAACTGCTGTTTCATTTCGTTTCGTTGAAACAGTCTTGCTGTTTCAACGCTGTTTTGATGTTTTGCCCATAGGCTATAATGGGGAAGCTCAAAACAGCCGATAACCTGTCATTTCTGGCCTGATTTGGATGAAACTTACAGGAATGATAGCCCCTTCTGAGGGCGTGAGGCCTGCCAAGTTTCCAAGATAGGTGCTGGGCTTTCAGGGAAACGGCACCTCAAAATCTTGAAAGCAAAAAACTCATGTCACGCGTACGTGTTAAGCCACAGTGGGATCAAAACTACAGGGGTGGTAGCTCCTGCTGAGGTCACAAAGCCTGCCAAGTTTCAAGGAGATCGGTTCAGGGGTTTGGGGGAAATTGCACTTCAAGCTGCGGACAAGCAAAACTCGTGACACGTGTGACACTGTGAACGTTAAGGCGCAGCAGGGTGAAAGCTGCAGGCTTGCTAGCCCCTGCTGAGGCCACAGAGCCTGGTGGCTTTCAAGGTACAGGGGCTTCTGGATTCTGGCGCCTGCACCTCTGGCTGCTGACAGGCAAAACTCATGACACTGGTGCTGTGGGACTGTGTCTGTCTTGGGGCACGGGGGTGGGTGAAAACTGAAGGCGTGCTAGGCCCTGCTGTGGCCATAAAGCCTGCCAGCTGCCAAGGAAGTAGGTGCAGGGGGAGTCTGGTTTCTGGGTTCCTGCACCTCTGGCTGCTGACAGGCAAAATTTGTGACATGGGTGGGTGACACTGTGTGTGTGTTAAGGTGTGCCCTCACTCAGCTGACACCAAGGCAGAAAGCAGGGCAGTTCAAACAATGCTGCCTTTTAAGCAGTTTTTTCATCCGTCTCATAGAGCACTCGGATTGGAAGAGACCTCAGGAAAGGATGACAGTCACTGGTTAGCTACACAGTCAGTAATGAGAGCAGTCATCCCCCCCCAACTCCCTTCTTCTTACTTTAGTTTCCGTTTCCTTACAGGGAAGCCCAGCTTGAGCTTTGAAACTTGAAACATTTAGAAAATTTTGAAATGTTTTGACTTGCCTCATTTCGTTTTGAGGCTGTTTCAAAATTCTCTGTTTCATTTTGATTTTGCTGTTTTGAGCTCAAAACGAGTCGAAACAGCGTTGAAGCGAAACTGCCATTGAAATTTCACACAGCCCTAATAAGTGTGCATGGGTAACATATAGGGCACATCCACACATGCATTTAAGTGTGACTAAATTTAATGTGCATTAAGCTAATGTTCATTAAGCAATTTTTGGCAAGTGTCTACACAGGCAAGGACTTGGCACTAAAGTTAGTCCCAAGTCCCTGCAACCTTGCCATGTGCCTCTGTGGCCACCAGGGGGAGCTCAAGTCCCTGGCCACATGGCTGCCAGCACTTTTTAGCCACAGCCAGAGCCAGCTACCAGCACTTGTCAGCCATCTTGGAAACAGCCCCACCCTTTGATCCCTGGCCTGCCGCTTCTCTTCCCAGGAACTGTGTACCAAGTGCAGGGGCAGCATATGGCAGCTCCCTCCACACCCACCCTGCCTCCCCATGACAGGGCTGCTCCAGCCCCTGCCCCTGCCCCTATCCCTGCCCCTGCCAGTGATGCCCACCACCCCACACTCCTGCCCACCATGGTACTGGCTCTGCTGGCCCCAGGAGATTCCCTCTACCCAAGCCCCAAGACAGCTGCACATCCACCAATGGGGACCAGTGCACTGGCTGTGGCAGGCCCTGCCTGACCTCCTCCTCCTGCAGTGGCACCTCCAGCCTGCCTGCCTCACAGCCCACACACCCCTTACCCCCTGGTCACCCCTAGCAACACTCTTAGGATGTGCACATGGGTGAAACAAAACAAAAAACATGATTACCTTCACAATGCTCACCTCCATCCCTCCTCCCTCTCCTCTCAACAAATAGCCCCCTCCCCCCCTGCTGCTTCAACCCACATCTTTCTCTCTCTCTGGGATGTCAAGGTGTTGAGAAGTTCGTGACCCCTTGCGGAGCTATTCCCAAAGACACAGAGTCGGTGTCAATCTCAAAATTTATTCAGCATGCTGGGCACCCTGAGTGAACTCAGAGGCCCCAAATAAAACTGTTAGAGGTGATTTATAGTTTACAGACAAGATGTGCGGGCAGGTGGGAATTTTCCACTGTGAATATCAGGTTAGTGTGGGAAAACCCTTAATTATTTCAAAACTGGTTTTTGGCTACATGTTTGTTTTGAAATGGTAACTAATAGGGAGGAAACTTACTTCAGACTTCAAAGTGAATAGGATTTGGTCATTGCAGAGTCTTATCAGCCTGTCCTTGGAGGCTGAGTCTGCTGTAGAAGTTAACTGCTACACTATTATTTATGATCTTGTTAGTAAATTTCTACAAAGGTGATACTTGTTCAAAAAAAACATTACTAAGGAAACTGGAAAATGTTAAGCCTGGTGGTTAGAGTACTCTATGGGGAAGTCAAAGTGATACCTGTGTCACTAAAATCACATCTTCCACTTGATGGATGATTGTAGTAACCACTCAGCTATTAGGGTTTAAATCTGAAATTACTTGCATTCTCTTCTCGGATCTAACACAGTGCTTTTCAACCTCATCATATTCAAAGCACACCTCAAAAATGCCCACACCTACTTTCACACATTTTTTAATGCAAAAAAATAGTTGCATTATTCAGTTGCAAAGACTGCAGAAAGCCACAGCAGGCCAGAATGTCCTTGACGCTGTTGATCCTGATTTAGAGTCTCCGGGTTTATCTTTTAAATCATGTTTTCACCCCCAACAGTACTAAGATTGCATGGTACCCTGCAGCAACACTGAAAGGATTCCAGGGCATCCTGAGGTGCTGTGGCACCCCAGTTGGTCAGAATCATTTGTCTAACATCAGGCAGGCAAGGTTATTTGGGTAGATGTGATATCTTTTATTAGACCAACTAAATGGTCTAACATAATCTATTCATGGGTTTCTGGCTGGCTATGTCTTGTTGACTTAATCACAGGCTGAAAATTAGAACCAGAGCATGAAGGCAGCTGTGTATACGCATAACCCTCAGTATGTTGTATGTGAATCTTGTAGTGTTAAAGTGAGGCCATTTCCTTTTCTTTTCTTTCGCCATTCCATGAAAGCGGACACAGCACTTACAAGACGGCTGGAAGGAGAGAGGTGCTGTGTAAGGGCTACTAATAAGATACGAAACTAGCTGAATCCGGTCAACAAAGGAACCTTGAAAGCAGTACAAGGACTGTATTTTTAAGATAAGATACATCTTGGCAAGAATATATGGAGTATGCAGTCATGAGAGTTAAACTTTGGTGTTCACGCGCACAGTGCCACTTGATTAGATAGAATAGTAATTTAGTTAGTAGATATTTGGGTATTCTTATGAGCACGAGCTAATCACAAACTAATGCTGATGTACTAACAAGGTATAAAATAGTATTGTATCTGGTAGGTGGGTTCCCTCTCTGGAGGCACCTCGCTGCAGCGAATAAAGACTCTATATCTGATTCTAGGTGTCTGCTCTGCGTAATCATTGCCCCAGCCTAGAGTGAACTGCACGTGGCTTAAAAGAGTGTAATTCATAACAGTACACGTTCAGTCTACACATGCCAGCCAATGTGTGAGAAGGTAAATGGGCACCTAGGCTTGGGATGATGCTAGCAAGGGAGGAAAGAAGGCCCATCTATTATCCTAGAATCTGTAAGATCTAGATTTCATTTCATGCCCTACAACCAGCACCATGCGTGACCTTGGGAAAGTTAGGTAGGGCTAGGTTCTATTATATGTGGTGGAGGGGTAAGTGAACTTGATATTACTTTTCTTAATGACATATGTGCAAAACACCACCATTTCATTTCAACTTTTGTTTCACCATTTTGACAGGACAGTGTTTTGTTTTGAGTTTCATTTCATTTTGAAGCACTGTTCCGTTTTGTTTCATCAAAACTGTTTCGCTGTTTCGATGCTGTTTCAATGTTTCACCCATAGGCTATAATGCGGAAGCACAGAACTGCCTGTAACTTTGACATTTCTTGCCTGATTCAGATAAAACTTGCAGGGATGATAGCCCCGTCTGAGGCCATGAAGCTGGACAGGTTTCAAGGATATAGTGTAGGGGTTTCAGGGAAACTGCACCTCAAAGTCTTGAAACCCAAACTCATGTCACGTGTGTATGTTAAGGCACAGTGGAGTGAAAATTGCACGATTGGTAGCACCTGCTGAGGCCATAAAACCTGACAGCTTTGAAGGAGATAGGTATAGAGGTTTCTGGGAACCTGCACGTCAGGCTGCTGATGAGCAAAACTCATGACGTGTGACTTTGTGTGTGTGTTAAGGCATGCTCTTACTGGCACTAGGGCCTCTACACAACATAGTCATTAACCAGCTACACATTCAGTGTCAGAGCAGTCCTTCCCCGCTCTTCCCCCTGCCTGTCCTTACTTTCTGTTTCCCTACAAGCAAGCCCAGCTTCAGCTTCAGCTTCAAAACTTGAAATGTTTTGAAAAGTTTGAAAAGCCAGCAGCCCTGGAGCCTTCCTTGTAGCTCCTGAGCTGTGCATGATGCATGCTGGGGAAAGGGCGATGTTTGGAGCCGCCTATGGCCGCTTCTTGCAGGGCACACTCCTGTCTGTGAAGGGGTTGAATTTTTTAATTTTTTTTTAAATGTGGGCCTGAGGTCAGGTGGGTAATTCTATGGATGTGACTGCAGTGAAGAGAGGAGGTTTGGTAGAAAGCATGCCATTATCCTACTTGTGTGCCATAAGGGACAATCCCCCAATTCTGTGGCCTCAGAGGCACAAATTGCTGCCTGGGTGTGTGCCTGTGAGGTTTCGTCCAGGATATTGTTGTTGTTGGTTTTTTTGCACCACGACACATGGAGGCTGTCCCGGTCCCCAGAACCGAATGGAGTAGTGGCCGGGCTCCAGGGTGGAAACAGGGCCTCAACATTCCACACCATGGACCAGATTTAAGCCCTTGCTTCAATTGGAGTACTCAAAGTGTAGTTAGGAAGGCCAAGGCAGAGATGGAACTGGGGCTAGCTTCCCAGATTAAGGACAATAAGAAGTCCTTTTTTAAATACGTAGGGGGTAAAAAGAAGGTCCCGGGTAATGTGGGGCCCTTGCAGGACGCCATGGGAAACTTGGTCATCACACCAGACGGCAAAGCTAACATGTTTAATGATTTCTTTGCCTCCATCTTCCTAAGTAGGGACCAGAACAGCCACCTCCCTGCTGGGCCCCCCTCAGGCCCCGGGGGAGGCACACCTGGGCCACGGGTTAGCGAGGATTTAGTTAGGGAGCTTCTGGAGGGGTTGGACACATTCACGTCAGCTGGCCCGGATGATCTCCACCCTAGAGTTCTAAAGGAACTGGCCGAGGTCATTGCAAGTCCCCTGGCACAACTTTATGAGCACTCGTGGTGCTCTGGTGAGGTACCGGAGGACTGGAAGAGGGCCAACGTGCTCCCCATCATCAAAAAAGGCAGGAAGGAGGACCAGGGAAACTATAGGCCAGTTAGTCTCACCTCGATCCTAGGCAAGCTGTTCAAGAAAATTATGCTGGCACACATCCATGAGGGGCCCGCAGGGGACTGCATGCTTAGGGGCAACCAACATGGGTTCATCAGTGGCATGTCCTGTCAGACCAACCTGGTGGCCTTTTACGATCAGATCACCAGATCATTAGACGCAGGGGTAGCAGTGGATATAGTCTTCCTGGACTTCTGGAAGGCCTTTGACACTGTCTCTCACCCCATTCTCATTAAGAAATTGGGGGGCTGTGGTGTAGACACCCACACAGTCAAATGGGTCGCCAACTGGCTGGAGGGCTGCACCCAGAGGGTGGTAGTGGATGGGTCCTTCTCAACCTGGAGGGACGTGGGCAGTGGGGTCCCGCAGGGCTCGGTCCTCGGGCCCACACTGTTCAACATCTTCATCAGTGATTTGGACGAGGGGGTAAAAAGCACCTGTTCAAATTTGCTGATGACACTAAGATGTGGGGGACGTGGGCACACTGGAAGGATGCAACAGGCTACAATCAGACCTAGACAGGTTACAAGGGTGGGCGGACGAGAATAGGATGGGCTTCAACACAGACAAGTGCAAGGTGATGCACCTTGGGAGGAACAACCGGCACCATACCTACAGGTTGGGGAACTCCCCTCTTGTCAGCAAGGAGGCGGAAAGGGATCTGGGGGTCATCACTGACTCCAAGATGAACATGGGCCGGCAGTGTGGGGAGGCAGTCAGGAAGGCCAACCGCACCTTGGCATGCATCCACAGATGCATCTCGAGCAGGTCCAAGGAGGTGATCCTCCCCCTCTATGCGGCACTGGTCAGGCCGCAGCTGGAGTATTGCGTCCAGTTCTGGGCGCTGCACTTCAAGAGGGATGTTGACAGCATGGAGTGGGTCCAGAGGAGGACACCTGTATGATCAGGGGGCAGCAGGGCAGGCCCTACGAGGAGAGGTGACGGGACCTGAACCTGTTCAGCCTCCACAAGAGAAGGCTGAGGGGGGATCTTGTGGCCTGTTATAAACTAGTCAGGGGGGATCAGCAGGCATTGGGGGAGTCACTGTTCCCCCGAACACTGCCAGGAGTGACCAGGAATAACGGTCACAAGCTGGCAGAGGATAGGTTTAGGTTAGATATCAGGAGGCGCCACTTCACAGTCAGGGCAGCTAGGGTCTGGAACCAGCTTCCAAGAGAAGTGGTGCTGGCTCCTACCCTGGGGGTCTTTAAAAGGAGGTTAGATGAACATCTTGCTGGAGTCGTTTGACCCCAGTACTCTTTCCTGCCATGGCGGGGGGTTGGACTAGATGATCTGCTCAGGTCCCTTCCGACCCTAGAAACTATAAACTATGAAACTAAGTGTGTGTGAGGAAGGGGAAGTTGAGGGGGCCGAAATGGGTTTTTTTGGTCGTTTCTGATTCTGGGGTATCTGAGAGTTCTGAGGCCTGAGCAGCAAAAAGCCTGCAGCCCTGGAGAATTCCTTGTAGCTCCTGAGCTCTGCATGATTTTGGCTGGGGAAAGGGGGATCTTCGCGGCCACCAATGGCTGGTTCTGGCAGGACACAGGTCCCTCTGTGAATGGCTTGAATTTTTAATTATTTTTTTAAATGTGGGCCTGATGTCAGATGTGTAATTCACTGGATGTGACTGCAGTGAAGACAATGGACGTTTGGTAGAAAGCATGCCACTCTCCTACTTGTGTGCCGTAAGGGACAGACTCTGCGGCCTCAGAGGCACAAGATGGTGCCTGTGTGTGTCCTGTGAGCTTGTGTCCAGGACTTTTTTGTTGTTGTTTTTTTTGCACCATGAAATATGGAGGCTGCCACGGTCCCCAGAACCAAATGATGTAGCGGCTAGGCTCCGGGGCAGAAAGTTTTTATACTTACAGGCTTGGCAGTGCTACACTTACTAGCATCACGACCGAAAGGAACTGGGGGGTCATGGATGACCACAAAATGAACATGAACTGCCAGTGTGATGCTGCAGCCAGCAAAGCAAATCAAATGGGTTTGCATCTACCGATGCATCTCAAGCCAGACCCAATAAGTCATCCTCCAGCTTTACTCCGCCTTGGTGAGGCTGTGGCTAGAGTACTGCATCCAATTCTGGGCTCCACACTTTAGAAAAGGACATGGAGAAGCTTGAGAGAGCACAGAGGAGAGCCACATGCGTGATCAGAGGTCAAGAGGACAGGCCTGATGAGGAGAGGCTGGGGGACTTGGGACTCTTCAGCCTGGAGAAGAGAAGGCTCATGGGTGACTTGGTGGCAGCCTAGAAGTATACAAGGGGTTTGCATCAGGAGCTGGAGAAGGTCTGTTCACCAGGGCACCCCAAGGGAAAACAAGGTCTAATGGTCACAAACTGCTGGAAGACTGTTTTAGGCTGGACATAAGGAAAAACTTCTTTACCGTTTGAATTTCCAGTCTAGAATAGGTTCCCCCCAGAAGTGGTGCAAGCACCTACTCTGGATACCTTTAAAAATGCCTGGATGCTGATCTTGCTTGAGTGATCTGACCCCAGCTGACTTCCTGCCCCTTGGGCAGGGGGCTGGAGCAAATGATCTCAGGAGGTCCCTTCCAGCCCTAATGCCTATGAAATCTATGAAATACAGGCCCCTCGGCTTGCCTGTTACTAGTCTGAGAGAAGCCAGGAGATGAAGCCATGCTGCAGTCAAGGCAGCTGAGATGGGGCGGGGGAGGGTCTCCAGTCTAGAGGCAAGGCCAGAAGGATTCTCTTTTCTCCCAGGAGGATCCAGGTGACCAGGAAATGGCACCAATGTCAGAGGTTGGAGTGGAAAAGACCCTAGCAAGGAAAAGGGGGTGGATGAGAGGCCGACAGACAAAAAGAGGATTTGCAATTCCCTCCTTTCCTTGCAGTGGCAGGGCACTGGCAGTGCCCTCAGCCAGCCCCCTGCTTGACCTGGGGCAAGTGAGGGTGATGGTGATGGGCACCATGCCCAGCAGGGGCTGGTGAGAGTTTCTTGTGCAGCTGTAGAGAACAGGCTGGTGCTATGGCGGTCCCAGGCTCCATGGACGCACGACTCCAGACACAAGAATGGGAAAGTGCTGCCAGGCACCGAGTACAGGGTAGGGGGAGCGTAAAGCAAAACGATGCACTCGGCGCCCTTAGCAGATTCAGCAGGAAGAAACTTTAGATTCTCTTGTGCTCATTCAGCATTTTCCCATAGCGCAGGTTGGCAAACGTGTCCATCCCTTCCTCCCTTCTCTTGCCATCCATCCATCCTTCCTTGTGTCCGTCTGCCCACCTGTCCATCCATCCAACAATTCATCTGCCCAACTAGCTATCCATCCATCCGCCCGTCCTCCCTTCTGTCCTTCCACCCACCCACACACTCTTGCATAGAGAATACACGGGAAACAAAGCAAAACGATGTATCCAGTGCCATTAGCAGATTCAACAGAGAGTGACTTCAGATTCTCCTGGTCCTATTCAGCATCTTCCCACCGCGCACTTATGTAAAATGTCCATCCCTCCCCCTTTACCTTGTCATCTAGCCTCCCGCCCTGCACGCTCTTGCCCGCAGGTTCTCAGGGCTCAGGGCAGGAAGGGGCAGGTCACCCATCGACCCCTCTCAGCAGGGGCGTGTCCTCCGAATCATCTATCACGACTTCCCCCTCACCTGCAGTGCCCTTGCTGTAGTGCGCCGTGGCTTTTTGGGTCTCTCTTTTGGCAATAGCCCCCCCCACTCCAGCACCCACCCCAGCACCAATGGCACCCAGGCCTCCAGCGCCCACCGCTGCCCCAATCGCCACGATAGCTGCCTCTGCTGCAAACACCCCTGCGGCCACCCCCACTCCAATGCCCCCGCCAGCCAAGGCCAGGGCACTGCCCCCTGCGGCTAAACCTGCCAGCGCAGCCTTCTTCTGGTAGCGCTTCTGGTACTTCTCCAGGAATGCCTCCATCTTCCCCCCCAGGTCTTTCTCCAGCTCCCCCAGGATCTCCTGTTTCTGGGCCTCCTCTCCCTCCAGTTCAGTGTCACATTCCTGCTTCAAGTCCTGGAGTTTCTGCTCCAGGTGCTGCCTCATTTTGCTGGGTTTCACCTTCAAGCATTGCACCATGGTCTGGGTGCTGTCATCCTGGTATTTGGGGAGAGGTACTGGCCATTCCCACTGGCCCCTGCAGGTCCCCTTCAAACCTCCAGCCCTGGGCTCCTCACCCAGCCCTGTGGCTGCCCCCCACATTGACCCAGAGCCCCCTGCCCACATTGCACCACCCAGCCCTACCAAGCCCTCGCTCCCAACCCTGGCGCTGGACTCTCTTAGCTCTGCTGGTGCCCCTCAAGTCTATCAATCCCTTGTCACCAAGCACTGGGCTGCCCCCAGTCGTGATGAGGCCGCTCACTCCTGAACCATGGGCCCCTACTATGAAAGCCACATTCCCTTGACCCCAGCTAATGCCTTTCACTCCTGACTCCCAGGCTTTGCTCCTTGCCTAGCCCTGGTCTCCCTTGTGCCCAGGCAGTGTCCTTCCTTCCTGGCCTGCAGGGATCTGCCTTCCTTGGCCCTGCCAGTGCCCTTCCCTCCCAGCCTGGAGCCCCACACACTCACCTGCTCCTGCTGAAATTCAGAATACTTGTCCTTAATTCTTTGCACTGTTCTTATATTTGCAAATGACTCTGCCATCTGGAGAAGGGAGGGAGGGGCAGAGAACAGGGAACGGGTTGTGGATCCAGCCAGAAGATGGGACCCATGCTCAGGAACTCTACAGCCCCTGTAGCCAAGTGATGCCACCCCTTTGCTTCCAAAATGGAGCCCCCATGCCCCATCCTTTATATCTACCCTCTCCCCCGGTGGCATCTTCCAGGCCTGCTCTCCCCACTAACCGTGCCCTGTGGCCTTGCTGGAGCCAGCCAGATGGGGGCAGACACGGCTCTTGGCAGGGTGCAGGGAGTGGGGGACCCCAGAGCCTATCGAATGACTCCCTCTGGCACATATGGCCCCTCTTCCCCCACTTCCAGCACCTCATTTTGGTGGGACTTTGGTGGGGCGATGGAGCGGAGGTTTGAAGGGGACGTGTGTTACCGTGGAAGGGGAGCTGAAGCCGTAATTCTTATTGTTCAGGTACTGAGAGATGCGCTGTTAGGAAGAGATACATGGGGGTAGAGTCAGGGCAATGGCCGCTGTGTTTTGTGGCATCCACTGCCGAGCCCGGAAGCCAGGCCAAAGAGCATCCATGGGGTAGTGGATGACAGACTCAGTGCATCTCAGCAAGCTGAAGCAGAGGGCAGCTGAGTGAGGTGCAAGACCTGGGAGGTGACCTCCCTCGCGACCCAGCGCCAGTCAGGCCTCATGGAGGGGCTGCAGGTCTGGCCTCGCAGTTTAAGAAGGGCATCCAGAAGTCAGAGCAGGAAAGTCAGGGGCTGCTGAGGCAAGGGACAGCACGATGATGGGCGGGAAGGCAGCTCGTGCAAGGAGGGTTGAGACCGTGGCACATCTAGCTTGCTGGGATACTACAAGTCCGGAGCTGGGAGAGCACACCCAGTTCTGTTCAGCCCCCAGCTCAGCAAGGGCAAAGATCTAGACACGGTCCTATCATCCTTTCTGCCCTTCTTTGGACCTTGTCTAGCTCTGCACTAGCTCTAGCTCTGTCTCTGAGCGGCACGGAGGTGCCTCCCTGTGAGGAGAGGCTGGGGTGGGCAAAGCACAGCCTGCGGGCCATATCCAGCCCACCAACTGATCCTAACCAGCCCTCCAGCCATGGCTGGGAGCCTGAGGAGGGAGAGTGCCCAGCTGGGGCCAGGCTAGGCCACGCAGCATGCAGACCTCTCCACCTCCCGCCCCCCTGCGCACATCCGTGCCCCCTGGCCCGGCTTCCTGTTGGTCTGGGGCTGCAGAGGCCTGGCACCGTGGCTGCTGGCAGTAGGGCCCACACAGGATGGGGCACGATGCAGCATGCCAAGTAGCCATCCTGCCTTTCTGCTGCGATGAGCCACTGTCACCGCAGTGCTACTAGTCCATGCTGGCCATGGTGGGGACTTGGCCTGGGGCAGCAGCCCCCGACCCTCCCAGTGTCGTGCAGCAGCAGAGGCTCATCATGGCAGGCAGCTGGGCAGGCAAGGATGGCTCCTTGGCATGCTGCATCATGCCCCATCCCGTGCAAGCCCATCTTCTGGCAGCTCTGGTGCCAGGAAAGTGCAGCCCCAGCAGGAAGCTAGACATGGGGGTGGAGGCAGGGGCGAAGGAGTCTGCGTGTTGCCCAGCCTGGCCTGGCCCAGCCCCAGCTGCAGCTCTCCTCCTCAGGCTCCCGGGGTGTTGGCCCATCCAGGGTGCTGTGCGGCAAAGGGTTTCCTTAGGCAGCACTGGCCCTTTGGTCCCAGGCTGGTGGCAAGAGCCACCCATGGCGCTGGCCATCACTGTGCTATGCAGTGCAGGGTGGGGCACAGACTAGTAGGAACGTAAAACCTGCCATTTACTGGGTCAGACCCAGGTCCATCCTGCCCAGTCTCCTGTGTCCCATGGGGCAAACAGCGGAGGCTGGAACGGCGAGTGACAGGGTCTGAGCAGGGTTTTGCCCTGCTCCTCTCTCCCTTGCAGCTGGCAACACTGAGGGTCCAGGCAGCTCTGACGCAGAGGCCGTGCCCCTCACTTTCTGCTCCAGAGATGCCCATGCCTCTTTCCTTCAAGCGGGTGTCCCCTCCCTGGGTGAACCTGGCTGGACTCAGCCTCCACCACATCTGATGGCCAGCACTAATGGTCACCTTGATCCTCTCCATCAGTTGCCCTCCAGTCAGCATGTTTCCTTTTGAGTCCGTCCGAAAGCTCGTGGCAGCTGAGTCCACCACGCCAGTGACGTAGGCCCTCAGGTGGTGCCTGAATGGCTCACTCATGTCTGCACGAGGGAGGGAAAGGATCCAAGCGTCTAGGAGTGCTCAGGGGACGGGGCCCTCCCAGAAACAATACGAGCATGATGCTGACAGCAGAGAAAAGATACATCAGCCCCCACATGGGGTATCAGAGCTAGGGCAGAGGACAGGCTCAGTTGCCCTCAGCTGGACCTGGCTGCCTCAGTGGGCCTGGATGCTCCCAGCTGGCCTGCAGGATCCTGGTCCCTGCTGATCTGCCGTGGCCCCGTCAGTGCCCAGCAGTCTGCCCGGCAGGGCAGAGGTCTGGGGCTTCTGGCTCTTTGCCCCTGGAGCCATGGCTCCTACTTTGGATGCCTTGTTCAGCCATCCCCGGGCTGGCCTGTGTCCTGGGTCCTCTCCGGGTGCCCACTGGCTGACTCCAGCCCAGGCCCCTGTGCTCTGCTCTCACTTGCCGGCTCGCTGACCCCCAAGCCCCATGCCGCTGACTCCAGTTCAGACCCCTCTCCTATGGCGGCCGGCTGCTCGCGCTTAGCCTGACTTGGTGACGTCCCAGCCCCTGCAGCCCCAGCTGCCTGCTCTGCCCCCCGGCGAGTGACGCTGCTCTAGACCTCTCCCTCCTGGCCTTGGCCTGAGCTTGCGGCACCACCTGGGGTGACTGCCAGTCCATGGTAAGCCTCCGTCTCCTGCTCAAGCTGCTCCTGCTCTCCTGACTCTCACCAGGATTTTTCTTCTCTGACCTTGTCTCTTCCCAGTCCCCTGGGTTGTTACCCTCTAGGGACAAGCTCTGGTTGTACCCCTGCCAGGGGTCCAGTGGGAGCCACGTAGGATCCCAACAGCACTCAAACCTTAGAGTAGTCAAGAAAGAGGAGGCAGACAAGGAGATGGGGTCAGACTCAGGGTCTCTTACCAGCTAAAGTCCCTTCACTCTTTTCAACGAACTGCGTGCCAGGGTGGGGCAAAAGGTAACACCGAGTTGTTTCTGCCTGTAGGACTTGCAGGACCCTGTCATGGTCAGGACTTCGCTCGAGATCCTGTGGATCAAGACAGGAGACAATAAGGTCACTCAGAAAAATGTTCAATGGGGCAAAGAAGCAACGTTTTTGAGGGGAGAGAGGTGGGGTGGAGATTAGGAGTCCATGAAAGCAGGCAGCCAGCTCTTCCCATTACGTCTTGGATATGGCCCAGATATTTCCTTCCTCCTTCAGCTCCATTGTCATGAGAAAGTTGGTAATCCCGAACCAGGAGGTCCAGATGCTGGAATAGAGAGTGGAGAATAATGGGGGCTGAGGGCACTGTCACTGTCCTGCCACTTCCTGATCTGCAATTTGGCAACTGGGCTGACCACGAGCAGAGGGGTAAGACCCTCTAGCCAGGACCCTCCAGGCTTGCTAAGCCCCAGCAGAAGCATTGGCACAGCCCAGTCACAATTCCCAGCCCTGGCTGCAGCTAACACCCACACCCATCATTGCTGAGGAATGAAAAACATCTCAGGCATCTGAAACAAATAGGTGAGGAATCCTTTTCTTTCCAGTCCCATGAGGCAAGCAGGAAAGCCCTGAAGCAGCAGGACTCACCTGAAGTAGACTGAGATCGCATGTCTTGCCAATCTCTCTTGTGGCCTTAATGAACATCTGAGATGGGGGAGAGAGAGAAGGAAAACATGTCTGTCTAAGGCAGGACCTCGCCACCTGGTGGCAATAGTTGACCAGTTTGGGTTGAGGACACAAGCTCAAGACTCAAGTTGAGTAAATACTGGAGGTAGATCATGAGAAATACACTGAATATCTATGGCAGAAGAGTAACAAGCAAGTTGAAATGACGACCCAGAGACTGAGAACTCATTCACTGTAACTAGGCCTGGAAAGCACAGGAGAGGACAACCAGGAAGAGAGCTGTCTGATGGCATCTCTTCCTCCAGGGTGGAAACCATGCACATCGAAGGAAAACCCCGTGGATATTTTGTCCCATGTTTCTTTATTATATCTCCCCCACAAACCCTGGGCTCTGTTCTTCATGTACTGACCGAGGCAGAAAGGCTGAAAGATCTAGGTTTATTTTGTCTGCAGAAAAGAAGACAGGGGATTTGATAACAGTCTTCATATAACCAAAGGGTCATTATAAAGCAGATGGAGATGGACTTTTCTCTGTGGCTGTAGGTGTCAGGACTAGGAGCAGTGGTCTCAAGCTGCAGAAGAGGAAATTTAGGTTGGAAATGATGACGTTTCTTACTGAAGGGTCGAGCACTAGACCAGCTGCCTAGCGAGGGTGTGCAATCTCCATGCCTGGAAGTTTTCAAGAGCAGATTGGACTGATACTTGGCTTGAATAGCTAAATAGAGTGGGATGGTTTAGGTTCCTGAGGTCCCTTGCAGCCTGACTTTCCTATGATTGTTTTCTCACAGTAAAATGTGAGTGAGCTCAAATTCCCTTGACTTACAGCCCAGCCACAAGGCAGATACAGCATCCCATGTGGCAGTGTTGCGGGTGACTTTCCAATGAACTCCTCTTGCTCATTGCTGGGCTTCACAAGTCAAGAACTGACACGGTGATGCAGATTTCATGGCAACACGGTAGCAGGTCTAAGCTTTCTAATACCTCATTTCCCAAGTCAGTATCCATCAGAAAAACTGAGATATGTGTAAGGAAGACGTATGAGAAAGCCAGGATGTAGTTTTGGCAGCATTTCAAATGTGGAAGAAGAAGCAGGAGAGCATGGAAAAAGAGAAGCACTGAGCACAGCCATAGATCACCCAGCACACCATGAGAAACAATGGTATCCAACCCTTCTTGTCTCACTCAAGATCCTTTGCACGCTTCCTGTACCTACAGTGATGCAGAAGCAGGTTTTTCTTCTATGCAGAGAACTGCGGGTGAAGGGCAGCTCAGACACTGGCCATACTGAACTTTACTCAGTGGCCTGGGGCTCCCTGGGGTGCCCTGTCCTCTTGCTTAAGAAATCAAGACTTTGTGTCACAAATATGAGCAAGAGATGAATATTTAATTCTGATGATGACGCCACTAATAAAAAACCCCAACTTTTGATAATTGTCTTGTTTCTTTTGTTTTACCCAACAAGAATGTATTTCCTTGATGTAGACTCTTAAAAACCTCCAAGGTGGAATATCCCTTCTTGGAGGTTTTTAAGACCCGGGTCGTCAAAGCCTTGGCTGGGATGATGTAGTTGGACTAGATGTGACCTCCTGAGGTCCCCTCAACCCTCATTTTCTATGAGTCTATGAATAATGCAAATGAATGGACATTCCAAACAACCTGTATTTCTTTTTGATCAGAAACTGAAGGCTATAGCCCTAGCATCTGGTTTTCTTTTAACTGGAGGGAAATTTTGTGTTGTATTATACATGAAGATGCACCCTCCCCCATTTTTCAAATCCTAGAATCTAGATCCACCCATACTTGGACACCATAGCCAATATCAGGAAACCAGGATTCAAAGACACAAACCCAGACAGCCAGAATCAAGGAGAGCAGCATTTAAAGACAGAAACCTAACAGGCAAAGCCAAGGAAGCTCAAGTTCAAAGACACTTACTCAAGAGCCAATGGCAAGAACCAGGCCCCATTGCCAAAGTCAAGGAGACTAGTGTTCAAAGGCACAAACCCAATAACCAAGGTTGAGGAAATGAGGGTTCAAATACATGAACCCTATAGCCAAAGTCAGGAAAACAAGGTTCAAAGATACAGAGCCTCCCCCCCTCCTCCCCCTGTAGCAGTTAATAATTAATCATTAACACTTCATTACATTTCCTAGCTGCCCAGTTACTGAAAGTGGAGTGAACATACCTCCCTTCCCAGGCAGTCAGATGTCTCAGAGTTACTAACCTACAGGAGGGGCCCCCTATGACCCCAGGCCCATCACCCCCCAAATTCTCGCACCTGCCAGGCTCCTGCCTCCACCCTGCAATGACATGCCCCATGTGTCTTTGGAGTCTCCCACCTGACTCACCTCCAAGTAGTTCTCTTCTGAGCGTTTGAATTGGGAGGAGATATTGAATATCTAGGGCAAATCAGCAGAAAAAAATGGCAGTGATGTGCCTGGGCAAAAATAACCCACACCAGATCAGCCCTGTGATGGGCTTCCCAAGAGCTGCTATCCCAAAGGAAAGAGATCCGGGAAGCATTGTGGATATTTTGCTAAAAACATCAGCTCCATGGGCTCAGTAGCCATGAAAAAGACAACAGCATGTTAGTGATGAATCGTGATGATGAAGGGAGTTGTGAACACAACAGAAAGTATCATGATGACCTTTTTTAAAGCCACATTATGTCCACACCTTGACGGCTGCACCCAGTTCTGGTCCCTGCACCTCCAAAAGGATATAGAGGAACTAGAGAAGGTCCAGAAAAGGGCAATAGGGATGATGAGTGCTACAGAGGGGCTTCCCTATGAGGAGACACTAATGAGGCCAGGCCTACTCAGCTGAGAAGAGACACTTGAAAGGGGTATGAAAAGGGTTTACAGTGAAATGGGGAAGACAGGTCAGTAGGGATTTACTACTGACTGTCTCTCACCAGACAAGAGCAAGGTGTCACGGCATGAAACAAGCAGGTTATCAGTTTTAAATGAGGACAAGATAGTTTGTTCCCCGCCCAGTGCATAATTAAAGGGTGGAAGCTGACAGTTCAGCCACCAGATGTGGCCACCAGATGTGGTGGAAGCTGAGAGTTCAGCCAGATTCTCTATGGGATCGGATCCAGTATTGGGGGAAAGGGACATCAGTGGTTATGGAGCAGGGAGTGAGGGGCACGGCCTCTGCATCACAGCTGCCTGGACCCTTAATGCTGGAGGCTGGAAGGGAGCGAGGAACGGGGAAAGCCCTGCTCAAACCCAGTCGCTCTGCCTTTCAGCCTCCGCTCTCTGCTGCCCTGGGACACAGGAGACTGGGCAGGATGGACCCAGGTCTGACCCAGGACAAGGCAGCTCTGACTTAAAAAGCCAGTGGCTCCTGGCCGCACTCCTGCCCCAGTCCCTGCTCTACAGCACCCTCCTGGACCCCCCACCCCGTCACACCCGCAGCATGACACCCCTTATTGCACCTCCCCCTCTGACCCTGCTCCCTGCATCATAGCCTCCCTGCACCTGGTAGGAGCTGAGCAAGATGCTGAACACACAGAGCTTGATACTAGTCTCCATGTGCCGCTGCAGGTCCAGGGAGCCCTTGGTGTCCACCAGGAATACGGCGACCTGAAGGGATGGACAGACAGATGCAGCCAGCCCCACTGTGAGTCCCTGCGGCCTTTGCCCCCTGCCCCCACACCACTCCAATGCCCCACTGGGCTTGGCTGTGCTGGAGGGATGGCAAGAGACAACCCCCTCCCAGCCCTCAGCCCAGGCAAGGCTGTCATCCCCGCAACCACCTCCTCTTCCCACCCCATTACCTTCCCCTCTGGGCCCTGGACCCAAAGGGGCTTGGGCCACATCCACACCCCCTTGGTCACAGTGTCCATTCCACCTCGGAAAGGAAAGCTGCTGTCAGCTGCTTCCTCCCAGGTCATCCAGGAGTCATCCAATGCCTCCTATGGGGAGAGAGGGGCAGGGGTTAATTGGGGTTCCCAGAGCAAGGGAAGGAAGTCCCAGTTCTTTGCCAGGTGGAGCCCAGAAGCCTGGCTTGTCGGGGATGGGAGGGGAGTCTGGTGGGGGAGAGGAGGGGCCGGGGTCCCAAGAACCGGGGCACCTGGGCTCTTCTCAGCTCCAGGGGGGGAGTGGGGTCTGGGGGGGCCTCTGCTGGGAGCCAGGACTCCTGATCACGGGGCAGGTGCGGGATCCTGTCACCACTCACCTGGTGATGCAGCCGGCGCAGCAGGTGGCTCATGACGAAAGACTTGCCACTGCGCTGCTCTCCGATGACGGAGATGAGGCAGACGGGGCTGCTCCGCACTGGCCCCTGCTCCAGGCAGCTGCTCAGTGCTTCCTCATTTAGCAGCAGGTGCTGGTCTTTGTCCACACCCATGACCTGCACCACTTTGTTGGGCTGTGGAAGAGCCGGCGGTGCCTTCTGCAGGGGACAGATGGGTTAGACCTGGGGTCTCCGGTGCCCCTGCATCAGGCCTGGATTGGGTCCCCTGCCCTATGCCAGCCCCTGAACCAGGCAGTGGCTCTGCAGGGGCCCAGAGCAGGGTTGCTGGGAGGGGAGGGATGCCTGTGGCCTCACCTGCTCCATCTCTATGACCTTCTCTACCACACTTCTCAGACGTGTGTCGGGCATCATGTGGTGCCTGGCACACGGCTGTCGGCACTCAGGGCACTGGGTTACCTCACCCTGTGCCAGGACCTTCCCCCAGTACTTGGAGAGGCATTGGCGGCAGAAGTTGTGCCCACACTCGATGGACACAGGGTCGTCCAGGATGTCCAGGCAGATGGAGCAGGACACGTCCTCCCAGAGACCCTCCATCCTGCTGGGCTCTGCAGCCTGGGGCCTGAGAACAGGAGCTCAAGTAAAACCCTTCTCAGACCCCGGTCACCCTCCCATCCACCCTCTGCTCTCTACTGCTGCGGGACACAGGGGCCTGGGCACAACGGACAGATGATCTGACCCAGGAAGTGGCCGTTCTGATGTTAGTGCAAGGGAGGCTGGGAGCCTGGGTTAATTGGGAGGGAAGTGCAGTCAGGTGGGTTGGAGCAAGGGGTGGTAGGAGGCAGGTCTTATAAAGGGCAGGGTCTCATGCTCACAGGTGTCCGTGTTTGTTTCCCATAATCCTTTGGGAGCAGGACAGCAGCACCACGGGGAGGGTTCACCTAGGATGGACCAAGATGGTGGGTCAGGATGGCACTCTTCCTTCACCTTCTGTCACAGGTCAGCCGGGCACTGTGAGTGTATCAGTTTAGTTGCAGGCTGACTGAGTGCTGAAACTGTATCATCCACTGGGCTGTTTAGTTTGGGATCGGGGAGGTGGAGTTGGGAGTGAAGTTTCACTTATAACAGTAAAAATATAGTTTACACATATAACAGTAAAACGGTTAAGTTAATAAACAGACAACATAACAATAAAAGTTAAAAATTGGCAGTGATAAAAACAAACAAATTGATAAAAAGTTCCCACTTGGTTAGCAACTTATCAATAGTCCCTCAGTGTCAGGTACACGTCAAGTTAATCCAGTGAAGTCAGGTGTCCTCTATCCATGCTGTCGGAGGAAATACCGGGGAAAGTCCCTCAGTCAGGATCTGGTCCTTGCTCACACTGGGAGTAAGGGATCCAGGGGCGTGGGACAGCAATGGCCATTCTGCTCCATCCTTCTTGCCGGTCACTTAACGTGTGTGTTCCTTTATATCCTGCTCTATGCTAATCTGCTGGCTTTACAGCCACTCACAATCTTACCCTACAGCTGTTACCCTATATGGTTAAAAGCTGTTAGAAATTATTATAATAGGTTACTGCCCAAGCTTGGGTTTACCCAATAAGCAAATTATACCACATTACTTTGGGGTCTGAGATTAGCATTTTTCCTGCCCAAGTCCAACCTACTTAAAATATTTTTAAGATATGTTAATTATATCTTGTGGTTCGGTTTGTTTATCTTTTTGACCTTCAAGCAAAAATTTATTAAATCAGCTAAGTCTGCAGTTTCATTTTTTTAGTTCTGCTTTTTGAAACTTATGTCAGACTTCTTAGCAGTTAAATATATGACCTTACAGTTATACTCCAGACAGGCAGGAGGCATCTGCAGAAAGCAGTTTCATAAAGTTATCTTAGCCAATATTTATTATGTGGCTTTATCAGATACTCTCAAAAAGCAGATTTCTTTTTTGCTATAAGTTGGTCATTAACCCTTTTGGCTCTGGCCATCACAACCTTCCCAAAATGCTTCCCAAAAGCTGAGACCAGTGGGTTTGCCAGGGCCATGATTCCCATGGTGGAGGGGGAACAACACAGGTTTGGGACAGCAAGTGGGGTAGGGTGAGGGCTGGCTGGGAAAAGATGATCCCAGAAGTCAGGTTCTGTGCATGAGGAAGCCAGGACATTCATGTTGTCAGATGATGCCTTGGACTCTGCTCTTTCCAGCTTCCTCTTTCCTCCAGCTGGCACCAGAAAGGGGAAGGGAACTGGGGTCCAGCCATCTCAGCTGCTGGATTTAATCCCCGGGAGCCTGCCCTCCTCCCGGTGAATCAAGGGGTTTCCCCTTTCCCCCTCCAACCCACCAAGTGGGGTTTTTCCCTCCCCCCACTTCAGCACACCAGATCCCACCTCTCTCCCAAAGGCAGCATTGAACCCAGGCAGCCAGGCTCCCAGCCCCACCACTCTAACCCCCAGACCCCACTTCTCTTCCAACAAGCCCAGCTTTTGGGCTTCCTGTTCATTTTCTCTTTCCCATCTCTGCCTCTCCCTAGTGACACTTTACTTCAAGGTCTGGATCCACTGCTGCTTCATTAATAGCTCATCGCATGCCAGGAGAAGCACCCAGCACTGGGACCGGGGTGCTGTGGGCAAGATAGAGCAGGGGCCCAAGACTGTAGGCCTGAAAGCCACATTAACAAAATGCTTAGCAGAAACAACATCATTTTGTGCCTTGACAGAACTAACGCCATGAACCGAAAGCAAAGCCAGAGGGTCATAGCTTAATAACCCACATCAGCAAAAAAGTTAGAAGAGGATGTAGTTTAGCTGTCTGAGACAGCAGGATGCTTACAGCAGCGTGACAGGAAAACAGCTGGGAGGAGCTTGCCCTGCCCCTGCTCGGAGCCCCTGGACCTGATTGAAGACAGTGCTTTGCAGGTCTGGCAGCCTTCAGGTCTGGTGTAAATTAAAGCCCAGCATGCTCAGCATGCCGTCCCATCCGGTTGAGAATAGGGCACACCCTTGGGTGTACCTGGCTTACATTCATGACAGAACCGTGTATGGGACATACAGAGGAAAACTGTAACCCACAGCCCTCTGTTTTTGCCATTGCCTCTCCCTCCCAACCTGCAGCCCTCACTCCCCCCAAGTGTCCCAGAGCCAGCCCCCCACCTCCCGCAGTTCCCACGGGAGGCAGGAGCTGCCGTTGCTCAAACAGTGTGGCGTGTGGACAGCATGGCTGGAGCAGAGCCCATGGTGGGGGGAGGGTACAGGCTGCCTGCTGTGGGCCTGGGGCTTCCTGCCCTGCTGCCCTCCGCTTAGGTGGCCCCAGGGCCCAGCACCCACCGTGGCCACTAAGCTGAGGCGCTCCATGCCCCCCCGGCCCCACTCAGGGCACAACTGATCCCTGTTTATCGCAGCCACAACCACTGATGTCGCGACCCCATTTGGGGCCACAGCCCACAATGTGGGGACCACTGATTTAGAGCCTTGCTTAAATACCAGTATTGCTTGTATTCAGTAAAGTAGGATTTGAGACCACAATAAACTAACGGATCAGTTCATTTCTGTTCACCCCACCCCTTCACTAAATGTAGGACAACAGGACACCTGGGAGCTGGAGGGTAGAGGGGCAGGACCTGGGCGCCAGGACACCTGGGGTCTCTGGGAGGGTAGTTGGACCCCTCCATCTCCAGACCCCACTGTGCCCCATTCCTTTCCCAGTTCTCACCCAGGCATCCAGGTTCCCAGCACCTTCCCCACCACACTCACTCCCCTCCTTTCCCAGAAACCCCAGGTGTCCTGGCTTCCTGCCCTCACTCCTGTGGTGGGTGAGAAGGGCTTGGGGGGCTGGGGGAACAGCCATCGCTTACCAGCGTCCAGCCTCCAGTCACTGCCACAGACAGACAGATGAATGCTGAGACGGCATCTGCAGCCCGGGGCCACCCGGGAGAACTGAAACTGCACAGGAAAACTTAGATGCCTGGTTTCCTTTCCCTCACATGGGACAAAGTCCTCCCACCACCAGATAGGGCTTATCAAAGGTGAAGAACCATTGGGCTTTAGCTAGGATGGCCAGCCTGTCATCCATTCAAGGTAGGGGGTAGGCACTCTTAGACAGCAGCATTATTCAGTCTATGTTGAGCCACACAAACCTCCACACCTCCTCCTTTTGCTAGCCTAAAATAAGGGCCTCTTGACATAAGTAGCTTGACTCTCATCCAGCAGTGGGAGTCATGTGTGTGAAATGCAGTTTTTGCTAAGTCAGGATGAATAACGAATATTAAGAAAAAACAACATACAAGATCTGAGGTTGCTATGGAAATGTGTGACATAAATAACTGTAGAGAAATGTGTGTTAAGATAAGCCATTGAGTTATGTAGCTAAGACGGGAATAAAACTGGGAAAGTAGCCTTGGTTCCTGGGCAGCCCGCTCTGACTATCTTCAACACTGATCCTCTGACCAAGGCAGCCTACTCTGCGCAGACCTTCGATGTAGGAGCTGGGAACCCCCCAACGAGACCTCACAGAGTGATCAACCACTGATGTCTCGTTCATTATTTCTTAGGGCGGTAAGCATCTACTTTGACTTGATTACACTGCAGTAGACAGTATCCATAATGCTTGATATTTGTATGAGTTTTGAAAGGATTAGAAACTTAGCCTTTATGCCAAGCCTGACTGTTTGTGGAGCTTCCTGACCGGGTAAAAGGCCCATCTATTGCAAGGAGAAAATCCTCACTGTTTGATACACAGAGGTATCTTCTGTACTAACACCACAGGGGCAGACCATGGGCTGAAGAAGGCCGCAGGATGTCTCTTTCCTGCATCTCTTGCAGCTGCTGCTCAAACGGCCACTGGAAATGGCTGGGTTCTCTTTGAGGTCCCCTTTTGACAGGTCTGGCATTGCTGGTGTTGATTCTGTATGCTCCGGTGGGACTTCTTTCCGTGCCCTCATAGAGACTTGGTAATTTTTTAGGACACCATGATGAGTGACTTCCATCAATTACTACCCCCTGGGTCTGACCACGGAGCCAATTTCCCAGCCAGTGGATCATGGTGGACCCAAGGCCACAATTGGCCAGTTTTGCCAAGAGGTGATCATGGGATACCAGATCGAAGGCTTTTTTGAAGTGAAGATATATGACATCAATCTCTTCTCCCTTGTCCAGATGATAGGTCACCTGGTTCTAGAAGGAAATGAGATTGGTCAAGCAAGACCTACCCGCAACAAACCTGTGCTGGCTATCCCTCAGGATGTTGGCGTTGGTCAGTCCATTAAGGATGGCCTCTTTAATAAACTTTTCTAAGATCTTCCCCAGGATAGAAGTCAGGCTGATGGGCCTATAGTTTGCTGGATCCACTCTCCTCCCTTTCTTGAAGATAGGCACCACATTGGCCTTCTTCCAGTCTTCAGGCACCGCACCAGAGCGCCAGGAGTTTTATGTCTCAAATTAAGAATTTGTTAATCAATACTGCTCCTTCCCATCTGCGTACCCATGTATCCCTCCAACTGGCGGAATGATGGGGAAAAACGGTCAGGGACATAGCTGCCAAACCGTTAGCAAGTACTCCTCGGGTGGAGGCTGGGGGTTCACAAATGTGGGCGGTTCAGAAGCAAACAGACAAGGAGCAGGGAGGGAATAAAAAGCTGTTAACTGGATGGAATTTATGGGTCTGGCCCAAAGAAGAAATTGATGGGCAACCCACAAAGGTTTTGGTGCAGAAGTATTAGCTCTTGAGTAAATAGAGATCCCCTATGGAGGGAGTCCTATACCCTGACTTGAAGCAGTTTCGTACTCCCCAGCTGCAATGACACGATGGCCAAGGTCCCTCCTGCGGGAGTGTGAGTGTCCCCTGGCCGGGAGACCGGAGGCCATATGCCCGAGTGACAGTGGAATGGCCGGCTGGAGGAGTTCAAACTTTTATAGGATTATTAAATACTGGCTCTGAAATTACCATTATACCAGGAGACCTGACTAACTTGAAGGGGGACAAGACGCTTTTAGGAGGATATGGAAATGTGTCCATGACTGGGTTTCTGGTGACTGTGTATATTACTGTGGGACCCACCAAACGCAGATTAATGCAGGTAGCGGTATCGCTTATTCCTGAATGTATTGTAGGGATTGATGTTCTAGGGGAATGGGAAAATATCCGGGTAAGCACCCCGAACACTGTTAGACACTTATTAGTGGGTTGTGCTAAGTGGGAACCACCATTGCCCAAACTGAAGTCCTGATAACAACCCAGCACGGTGAACTACTAAGAATTGCCCAAGAAGAGCACGACCTTACAGTGCATCATTGGTGGGACATTTTTAAAGGGTGGTGCCCTAAAGCAAATGTTGTATTAAATCTTCTATTGCATCCTATCGTTGTTATTTGTATTGTAGCTGTATGCTTGTTATTATGAACATGCTTTTTGTATCTGCGCATTCGGTCCCTCGCCCATTTGTGTACCATTCAGCATATACAAACTGCTTAGGAGGATTGCGAGTTAGACCTCAAATTCTTAGTGGTCTGTCTTACAATCGAGGGACTGTAATAGTAAGAGCTTTGCTATAGCAAGAGTTTTGCACGCTGATTCCATAGGAGGCCAGTGAAGTGGCACGTAGCTTCCTGCTCTGAGCATGACTGAACCATGAACCTAGATAGCAGAACGTTGTAAGACAGTGGAGCGTGGTAAACACCGGGTGGGTTGGATCATGACTCATCCTCAGATTTCTAGCTTGAGATAACCAAATCCTTAGCTCAAGATAACATTGTTTATTTCAGACTATATAAGCTGTACATTCTTAAATTACATTGGGTTCCTCAGCTCTGGCAAGAGTCCCGACTTGCGCAGAGCCCCGGCACAGGCTATTGCAACCCCGGGATCGGGACACTCCGGGGCCAGGGGAGCCATGCGGGGTAGTGGCTGCTGCCTAAGGCCGATGTGAGGTGCCCGTCCTCTCTGCTCTGTTCTATTGCCTGCTTCTGGGAGTATCCTTAAAAAAAGCTTTGCAAGGGTGAAAACAACTGCGAGTACATCCTTTGTTCAAGCGCGGGGAATCTTCTGAACCCAATAGTTCATTCTAAGATGGGATCACAACAACAAGTCTAACGAGCTCAAACACAGAACACGCTGGTGTCCTCTATACTTCACTGACATCAAAGCAGTGAACAGGGAACAAAGTCCAAGTCAATCTGATGAGTCTGAGCCGAGTCCAGGAGAGGCCATCCAAATCCAGCTGATGCAGAAAGATCTCCGAAGAAGATGGCGGGAGATTGGGCTTTAGTGAACGGTATCTCACTCCCTCCACAGCCATGAGTGACCTGCTGTGCTGTTGCTCACAAGCTATCACCACTCACAAGCCACATCACGGAGCAGCCAGATTCACCGTCGAGCCATACAGAATCCACCATGCAATCTGGCAACCACCACAAATTCAAAACCAGCCCACAAATCACCTTACTCCACACACCCTACAAAGTTCATGCTTGAACCCCACTCTCGAACATATCTAGAACAATAAAATAATAGAAAAGGAGATTTGGGAGGGACCTCAGGGTCCAATTCCCAGCTCAAAGCAGGACCAGCCCCAACTACATCATCCCAGCCAGGGCTTTGTCTGGCTGGGTCTTAAACATCTCCAAGGACTGAGACCCCACAACCCCTCTGGATAGCCTGTTCCAGTGATTTACTTTATGAACATACTCACACTAATACCACACTTATAAATAGGGCCTGGATTCAATTGTGATTGCACATTTTTTCATGAAAATTGTGAAATTATGTGATTTTCATGCAAAATGCGCTTTGCAGCAAAATGCCATGATATGGCCGCTTGCTTGGGAGTTCCCCAGCCGGTGGGCATATCATGGCATATCGTTGCAACAAGATGACTTCTGTGGGGCTGGGGGGAAGAGGTTGCAAAAGGCACGGGTGGAGGAGTGCTCGGGGACATGTAGGGGAGGGGCTGATTTAAAGCAGGCCCTGCATATAAACTCCAAAGTCACACACTCCTCCTCACATGAACGCCCCCTTCTCATTGCAACCTCACTACGTGAGCACACCAAATGAATGCAAACCAGTGCCAAATTCCCCGTTCTCAACATGCAGTCCTTGGAGGCAGAGGTCCTGTCACTCAAAGCCAGTCACGCCAAGTCGCAGCACATCACTCGGGGCACTCTCCCAAGTGACACATTCTGCTGTCAGTCACCCTCTTTTCTCACCTCTACCTCTGAGCACACACACGTCTTTCCTGCCAACACATACTCCTTCCACCACATGTCCCCCAGGTGGTAAAATGGTAGAAAAGTTCACTTTTTCCAGAGGCTTTGGAAAAAATGCTGTTTCTGCCCATTTTTCACTGCTTCATATATTAGCAGTACAATACAATGTCTGTGTCTACATGTCTACATGCACAGTAGACTAATCTAATGTGAAGTAAAGAGTCAGTGTCTACATGTGCGGGCATGTACTGCATAGTAATTTAGTCTATTGTGCAGTAAATTTACTGTCCGCATAAATTTACTGCACAGAAATCCTAATAGCATAAATTAATACATTTACAACCTGCATACATTTACTCCAAAGCAAGTGCAAAGAGCATTAATTGCACATGTAGATGTGCCCAATGTAACTATACAATTAATGGAATGAACTTCCACCTCTAACAGTAGTGCTCGTGGGCAGATCTAGGATTTTGGAAAGGAGGGCACAGCTGGCTTGACAAATCGGCGTGTAGTATCCAATACAGGTTACTGTCCGTTTAAAGAGAAACTAGAAGCTTTACTAGTAACTTATGAGGTCAGGTCTATAGTATCCAGTTTAATATCAAAGCAAAGCAGAAATATAACTATTGGAAGGTGTGCTCACTTATTATGTGACGGGCTGGCTGGCAGTGACCTAGCCCATGGGTTTTGAAAGGGCAAAAGATGATTGGAGGACTTGGGATTCCCTTTCCACACCAATCAGGCCCCAGAGACTCACCCCCCGTGTCCCGATTGGCCCCTTGGGTCACCTGGAGGGGGATACAAGGGGCAGCGTGGGCTGACTCGGGGGACACCAGCGAGGGACAACAAGGAAGGGGCTTCACAGAGCTGGCAAGAGCTGAGCCAGCGGGGCAGGAGCAGGGCTCCGGAAGAGCCTGAAGGAGCGGGACCTGCAGGCAGCAGTGGGACCCTCAGCAGCGCGGCGTGCGGCGGGCAGGAGAGGCCCCCGCCGGGCTCCAGGATCCCCGAGGAGAGGCTGCAGCCAGCAGGAAAGCTCCCCTGCTCCAGGAAGGATCTGAGCAGAGACCTGAGAGGCTCCCTGCTCTGCTTCCAGCTCCCCCAGTAAGAGGCCGGGAGCTCGACGTGAGGCTGGGGCTCCGGGAAGGTCAAGACCCCTCGCAGGCTGGAGCAGTGCCCCCAGTGGTGGCTGTGTGGCTCCTGTATTTTTCTAGAACTGATGTCAAATTGGTGTCTGTTCCCCCTGGCGCATGGGGTTTGACAGCAGAGGGGCACTAGCAGCGGGTGATGGCGCAGTGCAGGAGGTAGAGGAGCAGGTGAATGACCCCCCGGATTGCGTTCGTGGTGCTTCTCTCCGGAGTGACCAGAGCCTGAGTACAGGAGCAGCCATCAGCTCACAGTTGTATCTGGCTGGGAATGGGCAGTGCTGCCTCTGCCCTTTCCTCAGTGCTGCCCCCCAGGAGTGCCACCCGGGTTACAGGTAGAATCCATGTAAAGCTGAAAATAAGAAAACAACATATTAAAGAGTACTCTGGGTGCGATCAGAGCCAGTTCCCTAGCCATCAGACCGCAAGGTTGTCTAAACCTGAAAAGCTACAAAAATGGAAGAACAGTGTCAGGGTTAGAGCAGGGAGGTAGCGGACTAGACGTGGGAGCCAAGCAAAGAGAGAACTGCTGTTGTTGGCCCCGAGCTCGCGGGGACCCCGGTGCTGGCATCACCATTCGCACTGGGCTTCAGCCACCTGAACAGAGGGGGCTGTCCCAACGGCCCACCCCACAGCGACTCCCGATGGGGGTCTCCAGGGCAGCCTGTCCCCCCCGGCAGATGTGACCTGCTCCTGGGTCACTGAAGGAGGAGGAGGTGAAGCGGAGTCTCGTCTCCCGCTGGAAGCTCTGCTCACCTGTGCAAGGGGCGGCGGAGCCAGTGTCAACGCTGTCCCCAGCTGAGTCCTGCTGGACCACGGCAGCATGTGTCAGGCCCCTCCTGAGCCAGGTCACGATGATCAGCCCCCAGGACTTAGCAGCCCGGTGCTGTGGCACCTGAGGGTGACTCTGCTCCCCCCGGAGAAGGTCAGCGCCCAGCAGAGTCCAGCAGCGTCGGGGTGACCGGCAGCGGAGCGGGGCTGCTGCCAGCGCCTCTCACTGCCCGCGCCCCCCCGCCCCAACAGGCCCCGCGCCGGCTGCCGGCTCCGGTCGAGGCGGTGCCGGGACGTGCGGTCGCGCGCGGGGCCGCCCTCGCCGGGCTGGGCCGGGCCGGGAAAGCGAAAGGGAAAGCGGGGCGGAGGAGGGGAAGCCCAGCCGCGCCGCGCCGCGCCGCCGGCAGCCGATGGCGGCCCCGCAGCACCGGAGGGTCTGTCCCCCCGGGGGGCGCCCAGGTGGGGCCCCAGCCGAGCCTCGCCCGTCCGGGCTCGCGGGAGTCGGGGGGCGGCGGGGAGCCGCGGGGGGCGGCGGGCCCCGCGGGGGGGGGGCAGTGCGGGGGCGGCAGTGCGGGGCCCCGCGGGGGGGGGGCAGTGCGGGGGCGGCAGTGCGGGGCCCCGCGGGGGGGCGGGGGAGGTCCCGAGCGGGGCCGGCGGCCGGGGCGGGGAAGCGAAAACGAAAGCGAAAGGGGCGGGCGCGGCCATGGCGTCGGGGCAGCAGCGGGCGGCGGGCGAGCGGCCCCGGGGACTCGCCCCGCGGGGGGACGCGGCTGAGACCCGCCGAGCGCGCCGGGCCGCGGGGGGCAGTGCGGGGGCGGGCCCGGCGGGGGGGCGCGGGGAAGCGAAAGGGGAATCCCGGCGGGGCGGCGGCACAGGCGGGGGCGGGCGGGGTCGGGGCCGGGCCGGGCCCCGCCGGCCTCACCGGCTCCTCGCTGCAGGGGCGGGCGCGGGCGGCCGCGCGTCCTGCGGGCACTGGGTGAGCGCGGCCGAGCTGCAGCCGTGGGTGCGGGCGCTGCTGCAGCAGGTACGGCCGGGCCGGGGGGGCGGGCCGGGCCGGGGGCGGGACGGCGGGCGGGGGGGTGCCAGGCGAGTGTTGCTGTGCTCCTGGCCCCGGGGGCAGGAGGGGTGGGGTCTGTGGGGAGCGGGGCTGGTGCTGAGGGCAGCAGGGTGGGGGCTGGCCCTGGCTCAGCCAGACCCCGCCTGAGCACAGCTCCCCTGCTGCGTCTCATAGGGCATCACCTCCTGGCGCTGCCCGCGCTGCCCAGATACCCTGTGGCTCTGGCAGGAGCTCCGGGACCTCGGTCTCTTCTCGTACCAGGATAGGGCCCGGCTGGAGGCCAGGATCCTGGCACAGGAGAGTGCCAAGAGCAGCTACCGCCAGGTGAGCCTGGCTGGGAGGCTCTGGGGGCACCAGGCGAGCAGGAAGCAGGGGGATTCCCGGGGGAGTAGCAGGCAGAGCCGAGCGGTGGAGGGGGAGCTTCCAGGCCTTGAGGACCCCGGGCCGTGCTGGGAGGAGCTCAGCTGCCTTGGGAACTGCAGGGAGGAGTTCACCTGCCTCCGGGATTCCCCGTCCCGCAGGGGGGAGCTGACCTGTGTCGGGGCTCCCGAGCTCTGACACCTGCCCGTTGTTCCCCAGTGCCCGCGCTGCCAGCTCCTGGTGCAGCGCCCAGCGCCTGGGCCCCTGCGCACTGCCTGCCCGCCCTGCTCCCGGCAGTCTGGCCAGCTGTGCTACTTCTGCTGGGGCTGCCGCCAGGCCTGGGACGAGACCCCATCCCCCGGCGATGCCAGCCACGGCACCCGGTGCATGCTGCTGACGGTGCTGCACGACGCCCCTGCGATCCAGGCCCCCGAGTCGTCGGTCCACGGCTGCCCCTCACTGCGGGCCTGTCCTTTGTGCTGCACGCTGGTGACGCACAGCAAGCAGGGCTGCTCCTCGGTGCAGTGCCCGCAATGCCAGGCCTTCTTCTGCTACCGCTGCCTGCGCGACCACGACTATGACGGCCACGATGATGACGACAACTATGACGACGCCTATGACGACTACTATGATGACCCCTGGCCCTGGAGCTGCCCCATCACTGCCCAGCAGGAGCTCCCCTAGAGCGGGGTCAGCTGGGGGGGTCTGTACCCCTTCCCCAAATACATGACCCTGTGCCACAAGCCTGGGGGTGACTCCTCTGTGTCCGTGGCGCTGGCAGCCAGGGTGGTGTCCAGCGGGTGGCAGTGTGGCCCAGCAGCCAGGGGCCTGGTGCCCAGTGGGGAGGGGCACCCTGGAGCCAATTGGCTGAAACACCTGTCATGTCGAGGGGTGGGGGTTAGTGATTGGCTGTGCCACTTGTCAGGGTGGAAAGGGATCTGCTTTCCCTGCCAGTCAGTGAGAAGGGAGCTGTGGTTGGCTAGACCTCACACCAGTCAGGGGAAGGGGTCTAGTGATTGCCTGATGCCCCTGTCCATCACCTGGAGGTGGATTGGCGATTGGCCGCACCCCGCACCATCAGCCAGAGGGTGACTGCGCCCACCTGTGGTTCCATGGCAACCTCTGGCACCAGGAGACCCCCTTGAAAGAAACTGGGTGGGTGGCACCAAGGGAGGGTCTCCAGCTGGAGAGCAGAGGCAGTGGTCTCCAGCTTGGGGAGGGTCTCCAGCTGGGGGTGGGGCTAGCTGGAGGTGGGGCCAGGACATCAATGGAGGGTCTCCAGCTGGGGCCAGGGCCAGGGAAGAGTCTTCAGCTTGGGGGTGGGGCCAGGGGTGGGTCTAGCTGGGATGGGACGGGGAGGGGGGTCTGCAGCTGGGGACAGGGCCAACGAAGGGTCTTCAGCTGGGGGCAGACCTGTGCCAGGAGGGGCATTAGCAGCTCAGGTAGGGTAGTAGGGGAGCCCTGGGGGTGGCAGGTCCTGCTGCCATGGGGCGCCAGAGCTGGGGCACAGGCTTCGGGGACAGGCAGCAGCACCACCTTGCACAGCTGGTTCCTGGAGCAAGGAAACCCCCACCTGCAGCACCTCACCCTGGCAGTAGGGTGCTGCCTCAGTCCTAGCTACCTTCCACCTGCCCGGCTGCCTGGGGACACCTGCTCAAGGCAGATGGTGTGGCTGGGGAAGCTCTCTTGGCCTGGCCGCGTGGTTTCCCTGCCCAGAGCTGCAACGGCTCAGTTAACCAGGGGCCACGTGGCAGGGGAAGCTCCATTGTGCCTCAGTTCCCCTGACCCTGCTAATGCTCTGCCCAGGCATGTGCTTTGTGAAAATTGCATAGGGAGGGGGGAACTCACTCTTCCTTTGTTCTGAGTTTTTCCCGATGAAAAACCTGTGTGACCCTGGTCTCTACCTGAGGATGCTGATGACTTTTAAAAGGATTGGCATGCATCCAATGCTGCCTGTTTCTGGCTGGGACTTAGTGATGAAGACACAAAGGTTTTAAAAGGGGTCACTCCATTTTGAGGGGGGAAAGTCATCTTTGGGACCCTGAAACTAGCAACAAGCCTCCAGAACTCCATCGGTGTCTGGACGGACATGTGAGTAACTTACCTGAAATGTAGCCGGTAATTTAGGATCGAATGAACTAGGTGTGTAGCAAAAGGGCCAACAAGCCCATTCTTTTTTTCTCAGGTAGGGTTTCTTTCAATTTTCCATTGTTTGATATTCCTTCCTCACTCTCTCCCCCTTTGATCAGTAAAGCTATCTGTTATAGTATGCCTTGCTGTAAATGTGTATGAGGGTGAGACTAGTCTTTAAAGCCCTCTTTGCTTGGCTGGTGAGGGTGGGCGTGGCTTTTCACTTTCCTCCTGTACAGGGGGCTACTTGTGAATGCTTCAGGCTAAAAGACATACAAAAAACTAGATGTCTTGGTTCAAAAATGATACCTAGAAGCCCCCCAAAATGCCACGGTGGGATGTGCATCCCCAAGGTCAACAGGGTCTGTGTACCCCAAGCTGCACAGAGCCCTAACAAAGACCAAGGTTCAGGTGGTGGCAGCGTTGCCCCAGGCTTGCAGGTATGCTCCAGGAAGGGGGTTGGCTGGATGTAGGAGCCTCAGAAGGGACACCCAAAGCGTGGTTTTTGGTCAGGCACAGTGAGACAGGTGGCTCAGCACAGGAGCACCCCCTAGTGTTCCACCACAACCCCGAGGTGACTGAATAGCTAATGGGCAGGCTATGGAAACAGGCACAGCCAGAGGTCAGATTCAGAGGCACATGCACCCATGGTTAAAGCCTGGCCCTGGGCCAAGGGCAGAGTGTGAGCAAAAGGGTGCAGACAGAAGTGCAGCTCCCAGCTCTAACTCACAGCAGTTCATAGAAGTTGCCACGAGTTAGACAAATCCCCCGATCCAACAGACGTTCGCTGTTAGCTTGGGAGGGTGGAGGATGGACTGTGTTTTATAAAGCCAGGGTTCATGGAAAAGGTGGCAGTGTCACTTTTTATGTCAAAAATCTTCTCACTTGTTCCCTGGTTTAGGTGAAAGGAGGTAATAGATTGGAAGGTATTTGGGTGAAGTTAATAGGGAAAAGGCAGAGTAATGGCATCATGGTGGGGATTTATTAGAGACCGATAAGTCAAGAAAAGAGGTGGATGAAGCAGTCTTCAAAGAAATGACAAAATTATCCCAAAGTTATAAGGTGGAAGTGATGGGGGACTTCAGTTTTTTGGACATCTGCTGGGAGAGCAATACAGCCAAACAAATGGTCAAGCTGGTTCCTAACTTGTGGGGAGGGCAACTGTCTGAATCAAAAAGTGGTTACATGTTCCAAAAAGCTGAGGATATGACCAAAAGACTATCCCTTTAGAAACGTGTCCCAATCACCCCCTTGGGAAGATTTGGTTGAAGATGTGAAGGTGATGGAAAGTGGTTGTGATGAGAGAGAATGTATAATCTGGAGACAGGAGTGCTGAACTTTGATACTGGAGATCAAAAGGGGTGGAGTATAACTGACTCAAGGAGAGAGGAGACAAGGCTGTGGGAGGGCAAACTGAAGGATACAGGCACCCAGGATGGCTGGCAGCTTCTAAATGGTCCAATATTAAAAGCCCAACAAGAAACTATACCAAATCAATGGAAATACAAGAAGAATGGCAAGAGACCAATGTGTCTGCACAAGGAGTTTCGCGGATACCTCAAATGCCTAAGGGAAGTGTACAGCGTTGGAAGAAGGGCAGGTCATGGTGGAAGCAGGAAACAGCAAGAGCCGGCAGGGACAAAATCAGGAACAGAAAGATACAGAACGAGCTGCACCTGGAGAAGGAGATTAAAAGACAGCGAGAAGAGGTTGGTCAGCAAAAGCCCAAGGAAGCTGTGGGTCTACTGCTATATAGCCAAGGTGAACCCTTACTACAAAATGCAAAGAAGTTACTTTGCCTCTGTCTTCATAACACAGCTGCAACTTGACAGCTAATAAGGATTATTTGTATAAGGAAGGGGACAAGCTGAGGGTTGGCTGAGCACAGCACAAACCTGAATTGCAATAGGATGTTGAAGCTTGAATTTTGGCCATAAGCAGTACTATGGAAATGTAAAATAAGGTCTGTTGGTCAAGACTACAGGTATTGGTGCCAGGCACTGATGACTGTTTTTTGGAAAATGTTAATAGTAAGAGGCAGCACATGTTGTTTTATCTTTTGATGAGAAAAATTGATTTAAGTGCAGCTAATTAGACTCCTATTAAAAGACAGAGTGCTTTTATTAACTGAATGTGAAATGGTAGATATATACAGTCACTTGTTGCCAGCATATATCATTTTCAACAAGCCTACAAAAGCTACAAAAAGATCATTTCTTTTGAAGAATGGAGCCAACAGCACTAGGGAGTGCAACACGGGGAAGATGTCAGGATGAAGTCCCATGCCAGGGGACTCTAAGGGGGACTGTGGATCAGCAGGGTCAGGACATGGTAGGAGCTCCAAACCCACAGCCTCCAAAACCTACACAAATTCCCCCCCACACACAAACCCCACCCCTACCCCCACCACAAACATACAAAGTACCTGCATAATTTTGAATTTTTCTACGCATAATTTTGAGTTTTTATCTGTGTGAATAAAATCTCAATTAATTGCAACTATTTTTTTTTAATTACACAATTAATCGGGATCTGTTTTTTAAATTTTAACTGTTTCATATGCCTACCACAGCCAATAAAACAATGTTTTATGATTACTAAAGGTTTTGATATTGTTTTAATACAGTCTGTTGCCTATGTGTCTGAAAAATTTGCTGGTGTTACTTAAGGTGTCATCATTTTAAATTGGAGGTATGCCATCTGTCAAAGTTTAGGAAACGCTGATCTAGGCCTATATTGCACTATGGGCATTTCCCAGGCTTCTGGGCTTTGCCAGTTGCCCCTGACCCCTTTCTACTCCGTGTGTCTGGGGTATTTTTAGCCTCTGTCAGAGGCACTGGGTGGGGATGGGGACTGGGCTGTGCCAATGCTCCTGCAGAGACTTGAACCCAGAGGGTCCTGCCTAGAGGGTCTTGCCCTTCTGCTCAAGGTGAGATGCCTGCCAGATTTGGCGTCAGGAAGGAATCTTCCCCCAGGTTGGGGGTTGCCTTCATTTAGAGGCATGGCCTCTAAATAGGATCTCTCACATGAATATTAGCAACTTTTTACAGGATGTTGGCTGCTGTTGTCACCCTGCTCTTCCTGGGGCCATGTTCAATGTAGTGTCTTGATGGTAGTTTTACTAAGAGCTTGGATGTGTCTAGGCTGCTTTGGACAGGGATGATCTTGCCTCAGGGGGGTTGGACATCTGGGGGTCCCTGCCAGCCCCACTCCTCCAATTCTATGATTCTCTGAAAGAACCATTTCCTTCCTTGCATGCACGTTGCGTGCCTCCTGAGGCTGGTGGGGCACGGTGACCACCCACAGGTGGCGGCAGCGAGCGGGGAGCTCCTGCAGGCGGCTGCACTGGTGTTGGCAGTGGGGTAGGGGTTGGTGAGTGCTGACCACCCGCAGGCACTGCCAGCAGCATCGGTGGTGGCCAATCGCATGGGATGCACATGCACCTGCGTGTGCCCCCTATGCATCACCACTGCTTCCTTGCTTTTCAGACTCCTTCAGGAGAGGCAGGGCCTTCAAGCTGCGTACCTAAGAGTCACTGAATGCAAAAGGTCCCCTTGCCAGGAAGGGAACAACAGTTCTGATGAAACTCTGAATGACAGGGCTGGCACAACACGGATGAAGCAACCAGGCTCCATCCCTGACCTCAGCTGCAAGCGGGAAGTCCTGGGGTGGGAAAAGGAGCTACAGCAGCGGAGAGCACCAGAACTGTCTCCCTCCAAGCTGCTCCTCTTTCTCCTCTTCATCTGCACGTCACCAGGGCCAGGAGAAACTTCTTCACGCCACTGATCTGAGGTGGGGGGCATGGAGGGGCCAAAGAGGTCCCTTCTCCTGGAGATTCTCACTGGGCTGAGACACAATGAGCTCCAGCTACTTAAGGATGTGCTGTGTGAAGTTCAGCTGAAGGAGGGGCAAGAATGCATCCCCTTACAGAGGCTACAAGATGCTTCTCCAGCCCAGCTTGTGGACTTTCTGATCAGCTCCTACGGGGAGAGGGAGAGTGCGGAGATGACTGCAGAGGCCCTGAGACTCATAGGCCATGAAGCCCTAGCAGAGAGACTCATGGAGACCCCATGAGCTGGTAAGGAAGGAGCCACCAGGGCCCCAAACCATCCCCTTTCCCTGCTGCCCCTAAAAAGAGAGAGGAAACATCCACATGCAGCACAGTCCTGGATATAATAGGCACCTTCTTCTGGAAAGGCAAAACAAAGGTTTTTCTCCCTCTGCCCCTCAAACAGTGCTGGCTGCAGAAAGCAGGGCCAGTGTCTCATCTCCCCCTTCCCCCCACTCCCTTTCCCAGCTGGATGCCTTGCTAGGAGAAGCTGGGGTGGCACAAGGGGGCTAGGAGGTGCTGTCTGGGGTAACACACCTTGGCCCCAGCTGGGAAACATCACCCAGGCTGTGCCATCCCTGTTTCATGTGACCCTGTCTGGGTAATCAAGGAGCAGCTCCCTGCTTGATATAAACAGTGTCTTTTATTATAGCAGTTTCTTACAGCACTGTTACAGGGCTGCTCTTCTCCCCCAGCCTCAATGACTCTCTTCCTCATCCTGTCTCCTCCCCTCACATCCTGTTCCTCCTTCAGACTCCTCCTTTCTGCTGCTGCTGGTTTTGCCTCTGAGATCTGTACATATTGGTACATCTTTCCTTTCAACAGTTCAAAACAGATGAGTAACTTATTCCCCTGGTTGGGCCAGGGGTTGCTTGGACATAGCCCACCGTGGAGACCGAGCCTTTACCACTGGTCTGTTATGATTTTTAGGGTACAAGGTCACCCAGGTGTGCTGGTCATCGTACCAGCCTCCTGCTTCTTGTTTGGTTGATTTTTGTGGGTGTTACGTCTGCTTCTGCTCTGTCTGTGTCTTTGTTTTGCGGGCTGGACTCTGCTTGTGTACCTCTTTCCTTTCTGGAGTCCATGGCGACTTTCTCCTCTATCTGGGGCTCACTGATGACTGACCAGTTGGCAAAGTTGTCTTCATCCTCATCCTGCAATTTTTTGCTAACTTGTATTTCTGCTCTGCCAGCTCTCCACAGTTTCTTCTTATTACATCTCAGTCGCTGTCCACTATCTGTGACAACTTCGTAGGATCTATCTCCCACTGCACCCTCAACGGTGGCCTTCTGCCATTCTTTCACACGTGGACTTACTGGCTGTACCCAGACCTTTTCCCCTCTGCACAGTGGTCTCCAGTCCCTGGCTTCTGTGTTATACTGTGATACTTGCTGGGACTGTTCCTTTTTTAGCTGCTTCCATGTACTGTCAACCCTTCCCCCTGGGGCTGTAGCAAACAGTCTCTCATGGGGAGTAATGTCTTAGTTCTTCGGCCCATTAATCTTTGGGTTGGGCTACTGTCCGTTCCTTGGGAGGGTGTACTGCAGTGGTCCAACAGAGCCAGGTAGGGATCCCCTGCAGTCTTATTTGCATTCAACAAGAGTCTCTTGGTTGTCCTTACCACTGACTCAGACCTCCCATTGCTTTGGGGGTACCCAGGGGATGATGTCTTGTGCTGGACTTCCCATCTAGTGCAGAAGTGTTTGAATTCTCTTGAGGTGTATTGTGGGCCATTGTCTGAGAACAGTGTCAGGTATCCCATGCCGCACAAAATGGGCCTTCATCATCCTGATCACCATTCTTGCCTGCGTGTCTTCAAGGTAATCCACCTCCCAAAAATTGGAATAGTAGTCTACGGTGACCATATAGTTTCTGTCATTGCCATTGGACAAGTGAGTCCCTACTTTCTCCCAGGGCCGAGAGGGGATGTCATGAGGGTTCAAGGTCTCTTTTTGCTGTTTGTCACTGTATTCTTTGTACACCTCATACTGCTCCATGTATGTCCTCAAGTGGGTGTTCATGCCTGGCCAGTAGATGCACTCCCATGCTCTCCTCAGGCATGACTCTATTTCCATGTGTGAAGCACAGAGTGGGTTCATGATGTCTCGCCGCTGGGATCACTGCCCTGTCTCCCTTGAACAGAAGTCCATCCTGTGTACTTAGTTCATCCCTCCATTGGTAGTATGCGGCAACTTCTGGTGGTACTTGTGCCTTGTGCTGTGGCCAACTCTCTAGGATGGATCGTTTAACTGCTGGTAGCACACCATCCTGGTCTGTACTCTGTTGTATTGCTTTGCGACTGCTTTTGGAGATGGGTAAGTCTTGTACCATATTAGTGGACTCTAGTTCCTGTTCTACACATCCATCTGTGCTGCACTCTGGAAGGTATGCTCTACTTAGTACGTCTGCCACTTCCAGGGACTTCCCTGTGTAGTATTTTATACTCACATCATAGGCCTGGAGTCTCAGCAGCATGCACTGAAGTCTCTTAGGAGCTCTCAGCAAGGGCTTTTTCATTATGATCTCTAATGGTTTGTGATCTGATTGCACATCTATTCTCTGTCCAAATGTGAACTGATGGAGCCGTTTCAGTCCAAACAATACCGCTAGTAACTCCTTTTCTATCTGTCTGTATCTCCTTTCTGTTTCAGTCATTGATCTACTAGGAGAAGCTCCGGGCTGCTGGTTCTGCATCAGTACTGCTCCCAGACCTCCTTCTGATGCATCACATCATAGTACTAGTTGCTCAGCTGTGTTGTAGTACTTCAGTGTTGGGGCCTTGACGATGAGATTTTTAATTCTTTTGAATGCCTCCTCGTGGATCTGGGCCCATTCACAGGCTGCATCATTGTGTGTTACTGTGGTGGGCCAGTAGGGGGTGCTCCTGTGTTGAGCCACCCACCTCTCTGCGCCCAACCATCTTCCAGGCTCTGAGCGCCTCCCTGGGTGTCTCGTGTCTGGCTGACCCCCTTCCTGGAGCACACTCAGTAGCCTAGGGGTAACATAAGTTGCCACCACCCTGAGAAGGGACTGTCTTGGCCCTGTGTCCTTGGGAAAACACAGGCCTAATAGTCCTACAGGTACTCAACTCAGTACAGGCACTTGGGGCACTTCCCCAAATTGGGGGCCAAAAAGGAAAGTCCCTCTTAGTCTGCAGACCTAAGGGACTCCTAGGCATAATTTAGACCCACCCCTCAATAAGTCTTCTACACTGCTCACAAAGGAGAACTGTATTGATCGCAGGGGTAGGGTGAAAATAGGGTACAAGATAGAGCAATATCATAGAAAACCCATAGAGCAAAACAGTCTGGCTGAGGTAGCCTTTTGATCACGCATCTGCGTTACTGCCAGCTAGATGTCTAACCGGGTCTCAAGTAGCTTACTCACAAGCATCATCCCGAGGCTGTTAGAGAACCCCTCTGGAGGCAGGCCGCTCCTCACTCATGAGTTATGGGGGAGAGAGCCAGTTTCAGATGATAAAGCTCCTGTCTAAGTCTGAGTCCCCTGCATGGCTGCCACCCCCTCCTCCTGGGCAGTCTTAACTTATACAGCCCCTGTGAACTCACTCACCTGGTACAATGGAGGCCAGTACCTGTTGGCTGTCAGCCAAACAATTTGAAATACATCACCAGTTGCCGGGCAGACTCTAGCCCACCAGGTAGATGCCCCTCACCCAGGTAGCTGATACCAGTCATGTAGGCAGAGGGAGCAGGTTTCTCCCTTCCCTCAGGACTGTAGCCAGCTCAGGTTACCTAAAGAGATACGGTAAGGGTGTGTGTCGCAGGAGTATCATTTCCGGAGCCTCTCCGGACGTGCAGCTCCGACCTCCTGCAATGGGCCCACCGCCCACCTATTCTCGCCTGCCGCGTCTTGATCTTGTTCATAATTAAGGAATGATGAAATCTAGCGGGAAGCTGCCCATTTGTATATGCCCCAATGGCAGGGGGTGTTGTCTGCGGCTCCTTTCCTTCCCTGCACCGCAGCCCAAGCCTCGCAGTTGTTGCTGAAGTCATCTTTCTCCAGAACATGGTATTGGGTCTCGGCCCTTTGCTTGCCTTCTGGGGCTCCTCAACGCCCTTCTCACTCTTGGGGCCCCTTATTGCCCCCCCCACACTGTAGGTTCCTCACTACCCTCACTGTCGGGCTCTTCACCGCCCCCTCATTAGGGTTTTCTCCACCGCCCCCTTCTAGGGCCTTTGCCGCGCTCCTCGCGCTTCTCGCCCCCTCTCGGGCCTGAGCGTCCTTTCGCAGCTGAGGCTACAACCTCCCCGCACCGAGTACCCCTCCGGTACTCGTCACGCTGTGCACCCTGTGGCACTGCTCACTGTGCCCCCGCTGGGCACCGGGAACCCCCAAGCTACTGGGGAGCCCCCGTGAGGCCTCCTCTCACCCCTATAGCCTCACCCGGTCCTCCGGTATAATGATAACCAAATCACAAGCCAAACGGCTGATAACTAGATCATGAGACAAATGGCCGTGACAAAACAACAAGGAGCCTCCTGGCTCATAACATAAACTGCATGCCATGCTGGCTCTTAGTTCGTACCTCCCATAGAGTGCTCTCTTCCCCGCATCATTGCAGTCGGTCAGAGCGCCCAGGCTGCAACCCTCGACCGGGTCTGCTCAGCTCTCCCGCAGAGCTCCTGCTCCTGCGGCTGCCAGAAGGGGACTGCTCTCCGGGCCTTCTGCCTGGGCTTAAGAAGGGCTAAGCCCCGCCCCTTCCTGGCTCTAGGCTTCCCTGGTTGCTAAGGCAACCCACACCTGCGCAGTCTTGGGGACGGACAGTTACGCTTCCCCCTTCCCGCCACCAGAGGTCTCTTCTGAGCCAATTCCACCCTCCAGTCGCAGAGCACCTAAGAGCCCTGCGACGGTGTGTCTCCTCTGCTGGGCCCATCCTAATCACACTGTCACAGAGGAGATTTTGTGGAGAGACAAAGGTGGTTTCCTGTCACAGTTACCAACCTGAGAAGGTCACAAGCATTAGACAAGTGTGTACAAAATTTGGACAGATAGTTTACCATCCCAATAAGGCTTTGGACTCCTTTGACATCTTATGACCTTGGCATCTCCATAATGGCTCTCACCTTCTCTGCCTCTGACCGTGGTCCTTCTGAAGTCAGCAGATGTCCACTGTAGGGTACTTCTGTTCTTCTCAGCTGTATTTTGTCGTCATTCAGTTTAATGATCCTCTTCCGGCATCTGTTAAGGAGTTGTTGAGTTTGGCATTATGGTCACGGGTCATCTCTTCCTTATCATCCCCTTCTCCTATGACAAGAATATCATCAGCCACAATCTTGATACCCGGAAAACCTTCTGGCTCGTGGTTCAGCTTCCACTGGAAAACTTCTGGAGCTGGACTGATCCCCATGGGCATGCTTAACCAGCGATATCTGCTAAAGGGCGCACTAAAGGTTGTCAGGTGGCTGGAAGATTCGTGTAGCTCCACATGCCAAAATCGACTCTTGACATCTCAAACTGTGAACACTTTTGCCCTTGACAGGCCAAGTAGTACATCCTCAGTCATTGGCAATGAGTAGTGGCTTCTTCTGAGTGCCCCGTTAAGTTGTTTCAGATCAATGCAGATTCTCAGCTTGCCTGACGGCTTCCTTACTAGTACTGGGCTGCTGATGCAGTCAGTGCTTTTTTCAACTGGTGTGAGGATGCCTTTTTTCTGCAGGTTTGTCAGTTCTCTCTTCAGTGGCTCCAGCAGGTCTAGCAGAACTCTGCGCTTTGGTAGTCGTACCAGTTTCATAGTTTCTAGGGTCGGAAGGGACCTGAACAGATCATCTAGTCCGACCCCCTACCATGGCAAGAAAGAGTACTGGGGTCAAACGACCCCAGCAAGATGTTCATCTAACCTCCTCTTAAAGCCCCCCAGGGTAGGAGCCAGCACCACTTCTCTTGGAAGCTGGTTCCAGACCCTAGCCGCCCTGACCGTGAAGTCGCGCCTCCTGATATCTAACCTAAACCTACCCTCTGCCAGCTTGTGAACGTTATTCCTGGTCACTCCTGGCAGTGCTCGGGGGAACAGGGACTCCCCCAATGCCTGCTGATCCCCCCTGACTAGTTTATAACAGGCCACTAGATCCCCCTCAGCCTTCTCTTTTGGAGGCTGAACAGGTTCAGGTCCCGTAACCTCTCCTCATAGGGCCTGCCCTGTTGTCCCCTGATCATACGAGTGGCCTCCTCTGGACCCTCTCCATGCTGTCCACATCCGTCTTGAAGTGCGGCGCCCAGAACTGGACGCAGTGCTCCAGCTGTGGCCTGACAAGTGCCGCATAGAGGGGGAGGATCACCTCCTTGGACCTGCTCGAGATGCATCTGTGGATGCATGACAAAGTGCAGTTGGCCTTCCTAACTGCCTCCCCACACTGCCGACCCATGTTCATCTTGGAGTCAATGATGACCCCAAGGTCCTTTTCCACATCTGTGCTGACAAGAGGGGAGTTCCCCAACCTGTAGGTATGGTGCCGGTTGTTCCGCCCGAGGTGCATCACCTTGCACTTGTCAATGCTGAATCCCATCCTGTTCTCATCCGCCCGCCCCTGTAACCTGTCTAGGTCTGATTGTAGCCTGTTGCATCCTTCCAGTGTGCTCACATCCCCCCACATCTTAGTGTCATCAGCAAATTTGAACATCTAGCTGGGGTCATTTGACCCCAGTACTCTTTCCTGCCATGGCAGGGGGTGGGACTAGATGATCTGCTCAGGTCCCTTCCGACCCTACAAACTATGCAACTATGAAACTATAGGGTGCTTTTTACCCCCTCATCCAAATCACTGATGAAGATGTTGAACAGTGTGGGCCCGAGGACCGAGTCCTGGAGGACCCCACTGCCCACGTCCCTCCAGGTTGAGAAGGACCCATCCACTACCACCCTCTGGGTGCGGCCCTCCAGCCAGTTGGCGACCCAATTGACTGTGTGGGTGTCTGCACCACAGCCCCACAGTTTCTTAATGAGAACAGGGTGAGAGACAGTGTCAAAAGCCTTCCGGAAGTCCAGGAAGACGATGTCCACTGCTACCCCTGCATCTAATGATCTGGTGATCTGATCGTAAAAGGCCATCAGGTTGGTCTGACAGGACCTGCCACTGATGAACCCGTGTTGGTTGCCCCTAAGCATGCAGTCCCCTGCTGGCCCCTCCTGGATGTGTGCCAGCTTAATTTTCTCGAACATCTTGCCTAGGATCGAGGTAAGACTAACCGGCCTATAATTTCCCGGGTCCTCCTTCCTGCCTTTTTTGAAGATGGGAACCACATTGGCCCTCTTCCAGTCCTCTGGCACCTCACCAGAGCACCACGAGTGCTCGTAAAGCCGTGCCAGGGGACTTGCACTGGTGGATCTGTTTCTAACTTCAGGTTGCCTTCCAAGAGTCCAGTGCCCTGGACTATGTCTCCATATCTTAACAGAAGGTTAGGTAGTGAGCCTCATGACCATTCTTGCTCCTCTGTGACCAGGGGGAAGTTGTGGTGTTGCACTCTAATTAAATCTATGGCCTGTGCTGCCTGGCTGCCCAACAGTGGATGGGTGTCCGCCCTCTCCAGCACTATAAATTCCAGGCAGTGTTGTTTCTTGTTGGGTGGATTTCTTATAGTCAGCCGGCACGTTGCCAGTGGCCCTCACAGTTGTTTTGTTATACACTAACAGCACTTGGTGAAATTTTTCCAAAAGATTCACAGGAAGGACAGTGCAAGTGGCTCCACAATCCATCGGGACTCTTATAAGTCTTTGCTCTAGCATCATAGTTGCAAATATGGCTGCATTGTTGCCCACTTTTTTCTGTAATGTGTGTATCCGTGAATCTGTCAAATTTACACTGAAACCTTCCTCCTCATCTGTAGTCTCATCATTGCGTGGACTGTTTTTTTTTCTATTTGAGTGACTACAACACTGACCCCTGCAATGATTCCTTTTTCCACATGTTTTGCACTCTTTTCCGTTGGCTGGGCATCTGTCCTTCCATCTTCCATGTAGATTCCCACAGTACATGCCCTGAATGACATTGTAGGCATTTGCAGCTGGCCTGTCAGGTTCCTGCTTTCCAGAGTCCTTTAGGTTGAGCCTGTGAACTGCTCTGTACATGTGGCTGTTGATATAATTTTGATCCTTTGTTTAGACAGCTCTGCTGCCCTTGCAATTTGGTGACACTTTTCCAGGGTTACATCTACCTCTCTTAGTAGTCTGTCCCTCAGGACAGAGTCCCATGTGCCACACTCAATCCTATCCCTGATTAGGGAGTCTTTTATGTTTCTAAAGTTACATCAGGATGCCGGAGTTTTCAGTGCCGTGATATAGGCCTCTATTCCTTCCTCTTCCTCTTTGTTTTGGGTGAAAAACTGATATCTCTCTACACTCTCATGCATCAAACGCTGCTATTAACTGTTCTGGTGTATCCGGGTTCCCTGGTATCGGTGTTGCACGTACTCCATGGCCTTTCCCCCCCATTAGATAGTAAAACAGCTTTACCTTAATTTTTTCTTCTTTATCAGCCATGGTTAACTTTATATACAAACTGAATTCTTGCTTCCATTGTGTCCATGTCTGTGCCAGGCTCTTTGTGTTGAAATCCAGCTGTCCTGGGGGATTGTTACAATCCCTGGCCTTGCTGCTCATGCTCTGGTGTCTGGTCTCACTTCCCCTCTGCCCCTGCTCTTGCCAAAACCATAGGCAAGTGGAACTAGCAGGGACCTCAGCATTAATTCAGTGCCCTACTCAAGGCAGGATCTCACCCCAAACTAAAGCAGCCCAGGCAAGTGTGTGTCCAACTTGTGCAGGAAATCCCAAGTCAGTAGGGGAATCTCAGGGAAAGATTCCTCAGGACGGTGCCCGGCACTTCAAACACTTCTGTCTTCCCATTTTCCCTCTGGTTTCACTTCCACTCCCTTCCCTTCTCCCCCACACATAACTTTCTCCCTGAGTTTGCTCTGGCCACAACCCTCCTGTATTTCTGCAAACAGAAACTCTAAGCTGAGGTTTGCATGGAGCTGGTCTCGGGCACGGAGCAGCCAAGACAAAGCACTGCCATCCCTCTACCCTCACTGCCTGGCAGTGGTTTGCAACCATGTTAGACTCCATGCCCCCTTTTAGATTCCTGGAAAATGTCATCTCTTCACTTCCAGGCCTTTTTTGAGTACAAGAAAACACTCGAGCTGTTTTTTTCTGTTGCAAAGGACTGAGAAGGACCAAAAAGAGCAGAATGTTCCTAACACCACAAATTTCCAACTAAAATCCTTGGTTTATTGTATGAATCCTGGTTGAATGTCTGAATCCTGTCAGCACTCCACCATGCTGTTGAAAAGATCTCAGAGCACCCCAGGGGGTGAATGTCTGCTCAGTGGATATCACAACTCAGCTGCCAAAGTCTGTTCGGTGTTAGGGCCAGGACTGGGCCCTGCCTTTGCTATGTGTGCCTAGTATTTCACAGTAGTTTGGGGTCAGAAGGGACCTGAACAGATCATCTAGTCTAACCCCCTGCCACTGGTTGGAGCACACGCTGGGATCACACGACCCTAGACAGGTGTTCATCCAACCTCTTTTTGAATTTACCCAAGGTAGGAGCAAGGACCACTTCCCTAGGAAGTTGGTTCCAGATCCTAGCTACCCTGACAGTGAAATAGTACCTCCTAATCTCTAACCTGAACCATTCTCCAGCAGCTTCTGGCCATTGTTCTTCATCACCCCAAGTGGTGCTGGGGGGAATAGGACCCTTCTTATTTCCTGCTGATCTCCCCTAATGAGTTTGTAGGCAGCCACCAAATCCCCCCCTCAACCTCCTCTTGCTGAGGCTGAACAGGTTCAGGTCCCTCAACCTCTCCTCATAGGGCCTGTCCTGTTGCCCTCTGTGAGGGGGCCAGGACCACAGGGGACCTGGCCCGAGGGAGGAAGCCCGGGTTTCCGTCCAGCTTCCGGGTCGGGACTTTGGAGTCTCCCGGAACGTAAACCGGGCCGGCATGGGACCGGCCCGGGCAAATAAAAGGAGCACCCCTACCCCGTGCAGAGGAGGACGGAGGCTCCGGCGGGAGCCAGCTTCAGGAGCAGCAGAGCTGGGAGCGGCGCGAGAGACGCCGACGGCAGCGGAGCCAGCGGCGGCAGCTCCAGGAGCAGAGGAGTTGGGGGCGGCGCGTGAGACCCGGACTGCGGCGGAGCCGGCAGCGGCGGTACCGGTAGCAGCGAAGCCGGGAAGCACGGAACCGGTAAGCACGGAACCGGGAGCAGAGGAGCCGGCGCCAGCAGGGCGCGCAGCAGCGGGATCGGAAGCCACGCGGCGAACCCCGGCTGCAGCAGAGCGGACCGCAGCGGAGCCGGGAGCAGCGAGGCATCCCGCCAAGCCACAGGTAGCACAGGGACCGGTGGCGGTTCCGACGGAGGGTCCCGGAAAGGGAACCTTGGCCGGAGGGACCCTCCTCCGGCGGCTGGTGGCTGGTTGGTCACGGAAGAAGACCTGCGGGCAGGGCGGCAGACTTTCTAGCCACCCCCGGGTCTAGAGACTCAGGCCCGTTAGGGCCGGAAAAATCCGGACTCGAGGAGCCCTCAGTATCAGGGACACTAGGTACTGGGGGGGACTCCGAGGCGGGCCCGTCAGTGGGCGGGTACTCCGCCGGACTATTCCGTCAGTAGGGGCACCCCAGCGGGGCCCCCTATCCCGGAGGCTTGGGCGAGGGTGTAGGGGAGGAGGAGCCCTTGGGACCCCTGGACTTTGGAGTCGGGGTACCCTGTTACGTGGACCGTCAGCGCACCACCCGGGTGAACCCCTTTTTTTCCATCAAGTCGTGGCAGGAGAGATTGGCGGCGACACGGGCGGTCCGGCGCATACCCTCTCCTCTCCAGGGGCCATTCGGGGAATTGGGGAACTCACTTTCGGGTGACCTACCCCTACCCCCCACACCCTCCAACCAAGTGGGTGGCCTCCTCTGAACCATCTCAAGGCAGGCCACGTCCTTGTTAAAGTGCGGTGCCCAGTACTGGATGCAGTACTCCAATTGAGGCTGGACCAATGTTGCATAGAGGGGGAGTATCACCACTCTGGACCGGCTTGAGATGCATCTTTGGATGCACGACAAGGTGCAGTTGGCTTTGCTGGCTGCGGTCTGGCATTGGTGGCTCACTTTCATTTTGGAGTCAGTAATGACTACAAGATCCCTTTCCGCCTCTGTGCTCTCACGGGGGCAGCTCCCCAGGTTGTATGTATGCTGTGGATTCCTTCTCAGGTGCAGCACCCTGCATTTATCTACATTGAAGCCCATCCTATCACCATCCGCCCACTTCTGTAGTCTGTCTAAGTCTAATTGCAGCCTCTCTCTCCCTTCGAGTGTGCCTACCTCTCCCTACATCTTGGTGTCATCGGCAAACTTGGACAATGTGTTTTCCACCCCTTCATCCAAGTCGCTGATGAAGACATTGAACAGTGTGGGCCCCAGAACTGATCTCTGGGGGATCCCACTATTCACATCCCGCCAGGTCAAGTATGACCCATCCACCACCACTCTCTGGTTCACCTCAGCAGCCAATTTTTGACTTATCCAACTGTGTAGGCATCAATGCCACATTCACTCAGTTTATTAATAAGAATGGGGTGAGAGACAGTGTCAAAGACTTCCTTAAAGTCCAGAAACACTACATCCATGGTGACACCATCGTCCAGGGATTTAGTTACCTGGCCATAAAAGGCCATCAGGTTGGTCTGGCAGGACCTGCCTTTGATGAATCCATGTTGATTTCCCCTGGGCATGATATCCCCTGCTGGCCCCTCACAGATGTGATCCTTGATAATTTTTTCAAGGATTTTCCCCAAGACCGATGTGGGGTTTACGGGCCTATAGTTTCCTGTGTACTCCTTTCTCCCTTTCTTATAGATGGGGACCGCATTAGCTAGTTTCCAGTCTCCGGGCATCTGGCTCATGGACCACGATTGCTTGTACAGCTGGGCCAAGGGCACAGCAATGACCCCCCCCAGCTCCCTCAACACCCATGGGTAGAGGGCATCAGGGCCCGCAGATTTAAAAACATCCAGCCCTTCCAGAAGATCCCTAACTACTTCTGTGCAGGCCCGAGGCCTGGCAGTGCTATCCCCGAGATTGCCCCTACCTGTGGTGGGAGAGCTGTCCTGTTCCCTGTCCAAGGAAACAGAGGCAAAGAACTTGTTAAAGATTTCGGCTTTCTCATCTGGCATAGCCACCAGATTACCATTTGAGTCTTGCAGGGGTCCTACATTACCTGGTGCCTGCTTCTTACTCCCAATGTATTTGAAGAAGGACTTTTTGTTGTCCTTAATCCTGGTTGCTAGTCTGAGCTCCACCCCCGCCTTGGCCTTCCTAATGGCCCTCCTACTCTCACGGGCCTCTCTTCCAGCAGGTGTATGACTCCCTTTTGGCCCGCATGCATTCTTGAATGCCTTTGCTGAGCCAAGGGGGTTTCAGAGCACTCTTACTCCCCTTCTTTCTCTTGGGGACTGTCACACTCTGAGCCTGAAGGATCATCCCCTTAAGGTATGACCATCCCTCATGGATTCCCATATGCTCTACATTTTGGGCCCTCAGCATCTCCCCCACTAATTTCCTAAGTTTGTTGAAGTTGGCCCTTCTGAAGTCAATGGCTTTAGTCTTGGTATAAGCCCTTGAGACCCCGCGCTGGATGATGAATTCCAGCAGGCAATGATCACTGTCACCCAGGTGGTCAAGGACCTGCTGTCCCCTCACCAGGTCATCCCCAGTGGCCAAGGCCAGGTCCAGCAAGGCATCTCTCCTGGATAAGGTGGAGGTCTGAAGGGAGGTGACAGCCTGCTCATTAATGCATTGAAGGGAGGTGACAGCCTGTTCCCTTTGGGGGTCACTCACCTCAGCATGGTGCCCCCAGGCCAGTAGTAACATGGCCGGAGAAGAATCCTGCCTCATAGACACTTATGCATTTCCAGCCCTGTCAGGTCAACTTTGCTCTTCTCCCTTTCTGACTTGCTGGTATTTCTGGCAGGTCACTGGGATTAAAAAAAAGACGAAAAGAAAAATATCATATTTTCTGACATACAGCATGCCCCTGGATATAATCGACACCTTATTTTGGAAAGGCAGAATAAAGGCACTTCTCTTTTTTCTATAGTGATGGCTGCAGGAAGCAGGGACAGAGTCTCAGTTGCCGCTGGCTCACCCTCCCTTTCCTGCTTAACTATAACCCTAGCTGCTGCTGAAGACTGGTCTCCATGGGTGAATCTCTCGTTTTGAAAAAAGCTAACGAGCTGTGAAATAGGAGGCCAGGAGCAGCTAGCAGGGAGCAAAATTGCTGTAAGAAAGGCTAGCTTGATTAGTGCAACATCAAGACCATTAAATAGGAGAGGTGGTCATTGATACCTGTGGAGTAAAGACCACATGTCAGGCTGCAGTCTTGATCCGGGTGCCTTGGTGTAACAGTATGGCCATTCATCTTCACTTGCTGCTCCATGGCTATCCCCCTATACTGGTCAAAGCTGGTGTGAAGCCTCCAGTAGGGCCTAATAGGTGACTACATATAAACTCCTGACCAAGAAGAGGAAGCATCTGGGCAAGCCTGATCCAAGACTGCTCTGGTACTCCCTCCAGTTGGCTCCTTAGCTTTGCTTCTTGTCTGATCTTGTGGTGTCTTGACTTAGTTCATCCTTGAACTTCACTCCTGGATTAACCTCCTGGCTTCAGACACAGGTTGATTTCCCATCCTACTTGCCTCTCCATGTCTTAGCCCATGCCTTGTTTCACAGGCCCAGTTTATTTATGAGAAGGTCATGTGGAACCTTGTGACAAGCTCTGCTAAAATCCAGATACACGATATCCACAGCATCTCCGTCATCCACCCAAAGAGATGCTGCACTGGGAAGCAGGAATGTGAAGCTTCTGTCCCAGGCAGAAAATCAGTTTCCTTGCTAGAGACATGCACCCTGATCAGCTGGGGGAGATTTTAGGAGGTAAATGGTGCATGTTGTATGTGAGAACAAACAGTACATTTGTATGAGGCCTTCTCTTCTCATCTGCACCAGGCAAGGACTGGGAACAATTCTAGCCCTGCTTCCTTTAGGACTCTACCCTTGCTGTGACTCTGGGCCTCAATTCACCCCAGAAGAGTGGGGCAGGACCACAAGGTGCCATGACCTGATCTGGCTTCCACTGGCCTGTTGGGATGTCCCAATGCAGAGCGAAGAGCCAGCTGCCCAGGGAGAGAGGCAGGTGTTGGGAATAAATTGGCTACCCCTGATGTGAAGTTGTTTCTGGAGCTCCCCCTGGCAACTTTGTTCCAGTCACTCTCCTGGAGAGTCATGAACACCGCACACCCCTCATTTCTGTGCTGGGCATTTCCCACATTCCTCTACAGATCCTCTGATCCCAGCAGCAGCTCAGCCTCAGTCACAACAATCAGCATCTGAGAGCTGCAGATTGTGAGGAGCAGTCTCAAGGGAAATGAGATAGAGAGGCCAAGGATGACACCCCATGCTAATATGGCAACCCCAGGAAAGAACAAGGGTCTGTTTGTGTATTCTCTGTTGCATGTAGCTGCTCTGGGTCATGTTACCCCATAGGCTATCCCAATAAAGATGTGTATCATTTGGAGGACCTTGCTTTGCCTTTTCTTGTACTTGTACAGATAAAATAAAAGCCCCCAGTGTTGCCCCTGAGGGTCATGCCGCTACCTGGCTTGGCCACTCCAATCCCTGCTGCAAAGGAAATTTTCTCAATGTCTCGTTCTCTCAGGAGAACCTTCTGTCAATCAGCATCAGGAGTGGCTGAACCAAAGATCCTACCTTATGCACATAGGCTGTTTTAACATGTGCCAAGGTCTGCTGGGCCAGAACTAATAGTGGGGTACCATGCAGGGGCAACCAGAGGAGGATTCAGGGGCTGTATGAGCTGGTGCCCAGCTGGGACACTGGACAGAAGGACCGTCTCTACCAGGTCTTGGAGGAAACAAATTCCCCCCTTGTCTGAGAGCTGGAGGGTACATGTCCTCTGGAAGGGGCCAACTCTGAGCTCACCCTGAAGGATCTGCTCTTTGCCTGTGATGGAGGTCAAAGCCTTTCCCACTCCCTGTGACTCCTCTTGCCAACCTGGTCCTGCTTCAGCACTGTGTCTATAAAGAATGAGAGAATCAGAGAAAATGAGGGTGGGAAGGTCATGAAGTCTCCCCTCAAACTTAATTCATCACACTCACAAGGCAGCAATGGGAGAAAGGGGGGACATGGGACCCCAGGGAGACGCAGGGCTGTGAATGACTACAGGAAGGAAGCAGATGCTGAAGCTGGGGGATGTCATGGAGCAGAGGCGTAGCGAGCTCAAACAATGCCTGGGGGTGAGAACCATTGCAAGGATTGCAAGCCAGGTAGGGAGGGGAAGGGGAGTCTTCCCTGCCTCCATGCTCTGCACCTTGAAGGCAGCTGTGTGGTGTCAGCTTCCTGGGAGCTGTCCTGGTGCCCCATTCTCCCCTCCCCACACTGATATGCTATGGGGCAAAGGGCAAGTACTCCTTTAGTGTCACCCCACAGATACTTGGCTCTGGCTGTGCTACCTGGCTTCTCTGGTTGGGCAGTGCAGGGCTTCCCCTGCAGTGGTAAAGACCCCTGGGATGAGAAGGAGATTATAGACTTCTCTTTCCCGAGTCCCTCCAGGTGTGCTCCTGGTTTGGAGAGGCATATTCCTCCCCCTCCTAGCACCCCGTTCCTCCAAAACACCTAGCTCCACTCTGCCACTTCCTTCTCAGACTCCCTCTTGTCTTCTCCAGGTATCAGGAAAAAGAAGGTGGAGAAGAAGAGGGTCGTATCAGGTGAGTGAGCCATGGTCCAGCTGCAGGGACCCAAAGCTCATACACCCGCTCTGGAAAGGACCAGAGCCCAGCTTCTGCCTTCCCTGGGAAATGCTGTGGATCCAACATCCTGCCCCATATGACCCCCTCACAGCACATCCAACCCCATACACTCATCTCTGCTGTTCTCCCTCTCACCTTCTTTGGTCCCTTTCTCAATCCGCCCTCCAAAAGGGAAATATGAGTCCCATGCAGGTTTGATTTTCACATTTCCCCATCACAAGCAAAAAGTGTTCTCACCATGTGTCTTTGTACGTGACCGTGCCATTCACCAGAGCACCTGGTGTGTGCTGGTCTATAGGATGTTACCATTGTCAGTGGGAGAGATAGTCAATGATCAAAACAGCTTCAGGAGGGTCCTCAGTGGTTCTTTCATGCCATGGCTTTGCTGAAATAAATTTAGTTAATAGGGAGGAAGATGTATGCTCCGTCCTGCCTGATCCCCTCCTTCGATTCTTCTCTTATTCTTCCTGTTTTGGGGCTCTGCCTCCCCTACACTTCACCTAGTGCCAACCAGTGATGTTGTATCCCAGTCTTTTGGGTCTGGTTATGGTCTTGGTACAAGTCTTGACCTCTCAAAATGGTAGGCTGTGTATGAATGCCAGTTCACCTCACTTGGCACCCACCTCAGTGGGAATGACTTAACTTTGGTCTGTCCCTGGGTTACCTGGTCTCCCAGTGTTGGTCTCAATTCTTTTGGTTCATCATCACATTGACATGGACAGCTGCCTCTCCTGCTGTCCATAGGCTTTGGGTCAGCCAGGTCTGCCTGGCTGGTGCCCAGAATCCATGAGTCTGCTTTGGGTAAGTAATGTTGCCCTTCTGGACTTATACTCTCCTTCAAAACCCCCAATCAGGACTGCCACCATCTGCCCTCTGTGGAGTGCAGTTCAGCCCTGGGATGCTGAGTGCCCACAGGGGAACTCAATTCTGTTCCCCTAGGCTTTATGCTCATTGGGGATTTTATCCCTGGTTCCATAGACTGGCCAGCAAATTGGCACCAGCACACAGCCATAAAGTGGGACCATGCTGGCACGGGAGTCAATTCCGGCTCCGTGTGGCTCAGCTGTTTCTTTAGGGTTTTTTTTTTTCCTCTGCTGCAGTGCCTTCTCCCTCCTTCTTTCCGCACCCGTGTTCCCCCCGGCTCAGCAAGGTCTTGTGCTGGCCCCAGGCACCTCTAGCCCCAGGTAAGCCCCCCTCTGGGTTTTTAATCTTTATTACAGTCTTGCACACTGAAATTTCAGGAGCTGGGTTTGGGAGGAAAAGTGTGTTATGTGCAAGGAAATATGGTAACCTGAAGTTTCAAACATCCCCATTTCCCACGTGTCTATAGCCACCCCTGTTCCCCAGCACAAAGAGCAATGGTGCAGGAGAAGAAATAATTCCCCTTGGGATGTGTTCCATGAAGTCTTTTTCTCTCCTCTGCAGTGGAAGAAAAGGATTTACCTGTAGCAGGTTTCACTACAAGTCAGCAGAGAAAACACATGTGCCAGTTTTGGTCCTATGGGGCCAAGTTAATGCTTGTTCCTGTGTTTCAGGATCTTTTAGAAGTAAAGCCAGATATTGTTCCAGGTCCAAAGAGCTATCAGCATACATACAGGTGAGAGCTGGGGTGCCTGCTGCCCTGAGTGTCTAACCCCACACCCTATTCCTCCTTCTAAGGACGCACATTGTGGCAGGGCACTGTTGGTGCCAGTCACTTTAAGGGCTGGAGCATGCAGTAGCCAGGTGCTTGAGTACAGAAGCCATTTTGAAACCCAGGATATATATAGGGTGAAGCAGCAGTTTGTTGCTGGCAGCTGTGAGAGAGACATCAGCTGGTGGAGCTGAGGCTCAGGAACAGCTTGGAGGAGGCTCCTGGTCCTGGGCATGACCTGGATGCAGTTCAATAAAAATAAATGTAGAGTGCTTCATCTGGGGAGAAGTAACCAGCTATGTGAATACAGATTAGGAGGAGATGGCCTGGCCCGTACGATGGTGGAAAGGGACCTCAGGGTTATGGTTGATCACAGGATGAACATGAGCTGCCAGTGTGATGCTGTAGTCAGCAGAGCTAATAGCATACTGGAATGCATTCACCAATGCATCATGAGCAGGGCTAAGGAAGTGATACTTCCTTTCTACTCAGCACTGGCAAGACCCCATCTAGAGTACTGTGTCCAGTTCTGGGTGCCACACTTCAAAAAAGATACCGAGAATCTTGAAAGGGTCCAGAGAATGGCCACAAGAATGATCAAGGGTCTGTAGGGCAGACCTTATGAGGAACCTTAAGGGATCTGGGATTGTGCAGCCTGGGGAAGAGAAGGCTGAGGGGGGACTTGGTGGCCATCTATAAGTATTTAAGGGGTGAATATCAGGAACTGGGAGAAACTCTTCACTAGGGCAGCCCAGGGGAGGACAAGGAGCAATGGCCATAAACTGTTAGAGGGAGGTTTCAGGTTGGACGTAAGGAAGAACTTCCTTACAGTAAGGGTGACCAGAAGCTGAAATAGGCTTCTCAAGGAGGTTCCTCAACCTTGGAAGTCTTCAAAAGGAGACTGGGCAGACACTTTGCTAGGATCATTTGTTCTCAGCAGTATTCCTGCCCAGAGCATGGGGGGTTGGATTCAATCTTTCAAAGTCCCTTCCAGCACTTAACTTCTATGATTGTATGATTCTATGAAAACAACAGAAAAAGAAAAGTGCTACTGCCATATTTACTCACCCACCACACCCACTGCCCCTTCCCCCAAACATCAGCCCTACAAACCTGAGGTATGTGTTTCAATCAAGGAATCTGAATTTTCTTCATTGAATTGGAAGAAGGGTAGCATAGAGCAAGTGAACAGTGGGACTCCTGGCCATTGGGCATAGGAGGATCCAGGAATTTGAAAAGGAGGTTGCAGGAGATATCACCAGTGCCTGCTTCCTCTGCCTCCACTTCCCCTTTCTCCCCCTGCCCTTTGCCCCCTGAGTGGGCTGACTAGGCCACAGCATCATGAATCAGGGACTTGTTGGAGTCCCCAAAGCAGGTAGGCTCCTGTGCACAGCTCCAATAACTTCACCCCTTCACGCCAGTGCTCCACCCCTTCCACACTCTCCACCAGGGCTTGCTGCAGGGTGGAGGAAGTGGAGATCTGTGCACTACCCCTGCTGTCTCCAACTGACATGGGGGCATGGGAGCCTCAGGACTATCCATGTCCTGATACAGCTGCATGGCTCTGAGGAGCAGCTGCACAGAGTTCCAAGTCCCAGCTTCCCCTTGCCTATCTATTGCCTAGCTGATGGGAGATATGCTGAGGGTGGGGGAGGGCTGGGGATGTTGTCCTTATTGGGTGATGCTTACCCTTCCAGGCACTCCTACCTCCTGTTCCTTCCCTAGTTGTCCACAGAGTTGGCCAGGATGGGAGAAGTGGGTGAGGAGCAGGGACCAGGGATCCTGTGGAGGTGCTGCCCACAGCCCCTGGTTGGAGGTGGGCAGGAGACATCCTAAGGCTTTCCCTACCTTCACACCATCTGGTGACAGTAGCATGTGGGTCCCCCCTTTCTCCCCTGCTCTCCTGACACTACAGGGCACCCAGCCCTCCAGGGCTACAGGAGATGAGTCCACCAGCACATGTCCATCACTGCAGAGAGATGGCAGTGTGACCACTCTGCTGCTCTCCTGTGGATCTGCTCCTGCCATCAGGATGCCAGATGCTTCTCACCTGGGGATCCAGGGGCAGAATACAGGGACTAATCCTGGAGGGGAAAGAGTGCATGCCAGACAATGCAGTAGACATGTATTTTTGAGGTCTAGGATGAACCCAAGTGAGGTCACCTCTCTTGAATAAAAGCAGGAGTTGAGATGGTTCCCAGCAGCATAATTTGACCCTGCTCTTCTTTCTCCTTCTCTTCAGGATTCATTTCTCCAGAGCAGGCTTATACTGATGCTCTGAAACATCTCTGGGCTTTGAGGTGAGGGCTTTGGTGGCCATTGAGTACAAATGGGACTCCTGGGAGCAGCACCTGAAGCCACATCAGCTGCAGGGATGGATGGTCGCCAGCCCCTTGTTTAACATCCAGGTGGAACCAGCTGGGGCCATAGCAGCCGTTTATCTCCCGCACATTGTGTGCCTCAAAGGTACAGGTGGAAGATAGGGGCTGGAATCAGATTGTGTTGGGCACAAGGGTCCTGTACTTTTATATATCCCACAAAGACTGTTTTCTACAACCATAGGGTAAGGCAGAGGTTGGCAAGTCTTCAGAGCCATGGACTGGAACCATTGGCTGGGGTTTGAGGTAGGATCACTGCTCTGACCTGGCTGCCTGCCTTTGTCCTTGGCACAGCTTTGATCCAGCCCTGGTATGGCCATAGGCACAACCTCCCACCACTGGCCATTGCCCCCACAGAGCTCAAATCTGGTGCAGGACCATGGCAAAGCCCACAAACCAGATCCAGTGCCCAGATACAGCCCACCAACCAACCCCTAATATACATCATGGTGTGCATATGTAAGATGAGATCTTTTATAAGTTATCATATTTTCTGACATACAAAACACACCTTTTTCCCCCAAACTGGCATGTGTGCGTTAAGTAAGGAAGCTGATTTTCTGCCCCAGATAATTAATGGTGGTTATCATCCACTAATCAAGGTAACTTTTCTACGGATGATTTTGCTGGCTACTAGCTGCTTCTGTTTTTTCATCTCATATTTCAGAGCCCTGATAACTCTTTAGTTCTTGTCCAAGGCATAAAGAAATAGGCCCATCACTGGAGACCCTGGAGCAGCAGCAGTTAAGGTTTCCAGCTTTAGTTAAGCAGAAAGGGGAGGGTGAGTGTACTGAAGATTCAGCTATCTCCCTGCCCTATGCAGTCATAACTCTTGAACAACTCTTTTTCCTTTATTCTGCATTTTAAAAATACGGTGCGTGTTATATTCTGGGGCATGTCGTATGTGGGAAAGTATGGTAATCCATATGCCAGTGAGTCCTGCCTGTGTCCTCATGAATTGCAGGCAGCAGTCATCCCTGTCACTGGCTAAAGGTTCTTTTGACCATTATCTGAATCCGTTGACAGGTGGAGATGTTGACTTTTCCTCCATGCACCTTGCTCGCATCGTTAATGGGGAGCTGACCCTGGAGAAGCCAACAAGAGTGAAGCCATTCTATGCTGTGCTGGAGAACCCGAGTTTCTCCTGCCTCGGCCTCATTTTTAGATATTTATTTAAGCATATTCCAGTCCACTCCAAGGTGCTGCTGTATCATGCTGCCATGTATGCCCCCACAACCCTCCACGTCTACCTGATCCCTTGCGATGATTCGTTAGAAAAGGTAAAGGAGAATTCAAAGCAACATGTGTTTGGGAGAAGCCAGAGACCAGGTCTTCCAGCAACTGTGGTGCAGACAGGGAGTGAAAAAAGTAGCTCTGGTGGAAAAGCCTCACTCCGCCTCCCCAGCACAGAGATGGGCAAGATAGTGACAGATGCATTCAGAGGCAGAGCCTGCATGCTGGGATGCGCACTCTGGAGTTGAGAAAAGGGGCATATTCATTTGCACACCACACGCATGTTTCCACCAAAGAATTAGTCTCCCAAAATTGCGCTGTTTGTCTTACACAGGGCATGGCTTCTTTAGGGTTATCTCTTTTATTGGACCAACTGCATCATTGGAATAGAGTTAGAGCAGCTTTCAAATGAAAGACATTCTCCACCAGCTCTGTCTTCATCAGAAAATGTCTCTGCCCAGAAAGCAGCAGCAGCAGCCTTTCTACTTAGGCAGTACTGAGGGACTCAATGTGTCATGAAGTCATGGTTCATTCTCATCTACTTCATTCCTGCTAATTGCTTTTCACTCAGCAGGCATTAACAACTGTCTCTCCTTTTTTATTTTATTTATTTTTTAAGTTTTCATGTTCCACAAATCAAGCACTTCTCTTTGGAAAGCTTGCTTTCTGTTGTCCTGGCCTCTCTCTTCCTATTTCACAGCCCTGCAGACTGGATTTTATCTCTCTTCAAAGTCTGCTCAGGGGATCCAGTCTTCAGCAGCAGCCACAGCTTCAGATTTTGGCTGAGCAGCCAAGATCTGCTGGCAGTTAGCTGTGAAAAAGTTAAAACGGTAGCTTATTCCTGAGCAGGAAAGGGAATGAGAATGGGCTGCAGGTGACTATCTGTCCATACTATATACACCCATAACTCTGGAGATAAATGGTTTCCTCTTTTCTGCCTTCCCAGAAACAGTGCATGGGTCTTATTTAGGGTGTGGTATACTAGAAATTATAGCACATAGCCTTGGCTTGTCCAGTCATCAGGCTTGAGGGCAGTGCAAAAGGGAAGCCCAATATTGTTACCAGTAGGATTTCTTTTTGCCAGAAACCCTGAAGGATTGACATGGCAACTTGTCCCATGTGCTATCAAGTGAACTTTAATAGTAATACCTATGCAATATTACAGGATTCCTCCCCATAATACGACCTGACAAGTGGCTCCTTGGCCATTCCAGCAGCAACCTTTGTTCTTCAAGCATTCATGATTGTGCTTAGTTAAACCTTTGTTCATTCTGGAACAAAAACATCTCCTGGGACTGCTGCTACACACATCACCCTCCTAATCAGGGGTTAGTGAGACGGTTAATCTGCTGCCACTTTTCAGCCATGGATTCAAAGATGCAATCCTGGGATAACTGTACAGACGTACTTGGCAATATGGCAGCATAAACTGTTCCTGGCTCCTTATCTGGGAATCTTGGGATTTATCTCAGGGCAACATGGACATGAATGTCTGTACAGTTGCACTTTGTGCTTGGTTATAATGGTTGGATAACTTGGATGTTAATGTTTCAGAGATATAGTGAAATCCCCTCCCTCCTTTTATCAGTTTGCTGTTAAGCACCACCCATGTTCACCGTTCTTACCTTCCTGGTTCCGTTGGTTTATTCCAGGAGAAATGTGAGGTCTCTTTCCCCACTTAGCAGAAATGGGAAACATGCTTTTTTCCACTATTGTTCTTGTGAAGTAACTTGATAGAAGGAGTGTACACTCACACTCACATGCTGACATTTTTTCCCAGGTTTTCATCCTTTAGGAAATTGTTGATATCTATCTATCTATCTATCTATCTATGAAAGATAATACTTTGTACTACATCTTTCGTTTCTGCAGGAAAACCCATTTTCCCACTGGCTAGAAAAGTGCCAATGGAAAATGTTCCGCTAGCTCAAAACTCAAAAAAACCCAGGTGAAAATAAGAGGAAATAATTTAGACCCACTGTGGTATCAGAGAAAGGACAGTGGAAAGAAATGAGGATAAACAGGTATGATACCTAATGCAGTGATTCTCAGCAGGATTATAAGGCACTCTGGGGTGCCTTGAAATCTGTTCAGGGGTAAACACTGGGCATATCTACACTTGCATTAACCAGCAATTAAGCCAAACGCACCATAAGGGCAATGCCTCTTAGGGCACGTTAGGCGGGTGTCTGCACATGGGTGTCTTAAGGCGCCTTGATGCGGTTTGCTGGGGGAAGGTCTTTGCAGGCTGCCCTGGTCAGCACCCGGGACAGCTCCCGCATGGCTGTAGCCCTAAGCCCTTCCTCCGCAGCCGAGAGCAGCCGGGGCGTTGCTGCCACTGGTGTCTGCCTCGGGCCTGGGTTCAGTCGCACTTAGAAGCTGACACTGTGGCTCCCCCCGCACCATGAGAGAGCAGGCAGACTGGGTACGGTCCATGAACAACGTGTGCCCCCAGAGGATGGGGGCACGGCGACTGCCCACAGGTAGCCGTGGTGGTGTTGGCAGCAGGGGTGCAGTGTGGGGGTGGCAAGCACCAACCAGTGGCCAGCAACAGCCAGCGGCAATCAGCAACCACCTACAGAAGCTGCCGGTGGTGTCAGTGGTGAGTTGGGGGGGAGGTGGCGGGTGGCGATAGTCCGCAGGCACCACTGGTAGTGTCGGCAGTGGCCAATCACAGGGGGTGCACATGCACTCCCTATACATCACCAGTGGTTTGGTCTACCCCAGTGCCCAGCATGGCTCTAGCACTGGGTGCCACTTTCTCCCACTGGTGTTGCTCCCAGTGTGCTGGGGCTGAGCCCCAAGGAGCTGATGGTGCCTGCTTCCCTGCTGGACACTGCCAGTGAGGGAGGCAGTGTCAGCTCCCTCGGCCTGAGCCTGGGCATGGGTTTTTCTTCTGCTGCCATTCTTCCTGGCGGTGCTTGGCAGCAGTGTGTGGCCCAGCAGACTTGGGCAGGTGCAGCTGACAGAAGGCCATACCGCACCTACATGTGGCTTACAACACCTAACTACTCTAGAATAAACTTGATACCTGCTTTAGGCTTTATGCAGGTATCAAATTTACTCTCAGATTGCCCTAAATTGCCATATTTAAGGCTCATTAAGGATGGGCACATGAAGACCCATCCTTAATGTGCCTTAAATATGGTGACTAATGTGGTGTTAACTTCCTTATGTTGCCTTAAGGGTGCATGTGAAGATGTGCCCAATGTGTCATGCAATGTGAGGAAATATGATTCATAAAAGAGTGGCGCAGAGATTTCAAATTGGACTCCATAGTGTTCAAAGTATCCTGCCCTCCTGGGGGCTCTTTCTGAATTCATTGCTACAACAGAATTGTTCTAATATTGTTCTGCAGTCAAAGAAAATGAAAACTAAGAGCTGACATTTTTCTGGGGGTGGGGCTGGAGCCCATAGAGGGGGACCTGGAGTCTGAAGAGGTTGAGAATCACTGATCTAACCAAAGTGATGGAGCTTGGAAACCTCTTCACAGGCTGTGGAAGAGCATGAGGAGAAGCACAATGCAGTTCTTCTAGACAAGCCTCCTCAGATTGACAACCCCCTGTACATCAACAGGAATTACACCATGGCCAGCTCTCCAAAGGCTGAGATACTACCCAAAGTGAGCAGTGTACCTTACTGCTGTGGTGGGCTCCAGGGAGAGGACTGAGATCCTGGTGCCACTTGGGATCATGAGCTCCTAGGAAACTTGGGCTGGAAGGGACCTCAGGAGATCACATCCAGTCGAGCCCTGTTTAAGGCAGGATTGTCCCTGACTAACCACCCCAGCCAAGTGTCTGCCTAGCCTGCTCTTGGCAACATCTAGGGATGGAGACTCCACAGCTGCTCTAGGAAGCCTGTTCCACTGGTGGACCACCTGCATGGCCAGAAGGTGCCTCTTCATCACCAACCTCAATTTTCTCTGCTGCAGCTTGAGACCATTGCTCATAGTCCTGTCTCCTGTGGCCACAGAGAAAAACCCATCTCCACCCTCTCTGTTGTCACCCTTCAGGGACTGTAACACTGTCATTAAACCAACCATTCTCTCCAGGAGGCTCCTGCCTGCATCACCCAAAGTGTCTCCTGGGATGCCATGCTTCCTGGACAGCCTATGTTTCCAGGAGGTCTTACTTTGTCTCACAGTCAGCCCTGCCTGTCTTTTTTACAGCGTACTTCCTTCCTAAAAATGGGTGTCTATTTTTTTTTTTTGGAGGTGTGCATTAGGCAAGAGATTACAGTCATTGCTTTCAAGACCTCATTGAGCTTCCAGACCACCTGGGCTGCTTTTCCTCCCTCACAGTTTGCTCTTGTCTTTGCCTCAAAAACTCAAGTTCTCTTATTCAATCCAAGAGAGAAGGCAGCCCTTCATTGAAGTCTATATCAGGGACCTGGAGATGAACATCAAGCTCCATATCAGAGAAGATTCTTCTGAAATTCTCTGGGAGGCCATGGTGCGAGAAGGTAGGAACCGTGGGATGCTTTTCTTTCACCAATGAAGGCAGGTAAAGGTCTTCTGTTGGCATGAGGCTGGGCTTTTAACATCACAGTGAGTAATGGGGACAGGAGTGAACCAGCTGCCTCTATGCTGTTTCCAGGCCTGATTTAGCCATCATCTGTCATCTAAATCAGGGGTGGCCAACCCATGACACATGTCACCAGTGCCACAGTCTGCATCTGTGTTTGGCACAAGGCAGACTGATGATGGAGCAGGCAGCGCAGTGGCAGATGGGCAAGGGAGCAGAAAGCAGAGAAGCTGATGACACTGAGAGGATGGGGCAAGGATCAGAAAACAGTGCAACAGATGGGGCAGGGAGCACAGGGTAGGGAGCAGAAAGCAGAGTGGCAGATTGGGGTAGGGGTCATAGGATAGGGAGCGAAAAGCAGTGAGGTAGGCAGTGGCCCTGGGGTAAGTCACCCTTGCCCCCACTTCTGACTGCTTCCCTTAGGTGGTACCTGGGACATGTGCCCTGCTCACCCACCCCACGTTATGGTAGTGCATGTGGCTAGATCAGGGCTTTCACACCTTCAGCGGGAGGCTCATCAGAAGAGCAGCATGCACAGGAAATCGTGCGTCTTTTGTGGCCCTCCAAAGCGTCTACATGCACTGAATGCCCCTGCCTGTGCTCTGACCCTCCCCCCTTCTCTGCTCTCTTCCAGAGGACATGCAGTGAGCCTGCTTGTTGCAAAAATGCTGCGGTTCGTTTCTCAGGAGGCGAAGAACTCTCAGACACACACTATTAGCAACACAAAAGGTATATTTGCAAATAGGGTCAGAGTGAAGACAAAAGACTACACTCTGCCCCTGAGGAAAACTCTTAGCTGGGTTTTATTCCTTCTCTCCTGGGCACGTGTGCAGAAGCAGGAACTCTTACAACTCATTTTTGGTTCATACAAACATATATGAAATGATGTCACGTCATCCGTCGCATGTGCATTATAATTAACTACTTAAGTATGCGGGGCGGATAGGCATATATGCATTAGCTAATTACCCATGCTTAGAAAGCTCTCTAGATTACTAAAAGTTCAAACCCCTCTCTTTCCCAAGGACACAGCCAATTAAATCACAGCCTTTGTAGTTTACAAGAGTAGAGGCAGAGGAGTTTGAAGGTATGTGTGATTTAGTGTTACAAAGAGATAGTAAATTAGCGAGATGTCCTTGGTGGTGTTTCTGCTTATCAGGTACGAGATACAAACTGTGCAGTTCTAACAACACTCTATTCACTATACATTTTTAATAATATTTCTAACATGCTCATCACCTAAGGACCAGGCAGGTCAGTAGGGGCTAATGGGGCATCACTACCTCATAGCTAAGGGGTGCCACAAGCATGAGCAGCCTCTGGGGTTGGAATATAGGAGATCAGGGAGGGGACAGGGGGCACAGCAGCAGAAATGGCAGGGAGCAGAAAGCAGAGCAGAAGATCAGGCAGGAAACACAGGGCAGGGAGCACAGCACGGGTTGCCAGCAGGGGCTTGCCACCCCCAAGCCCTGACTCCAGGGGAACATAAGAAGCAGAGATATTTTGGCAACAAACCCATTGCATTTTCACATGTGCCCTCCCCGTCCCCTCCCCCTGCTTCCTCTGCAGACCCACATTTCATTGACAGACACCGAGAGCAGCTGATCCAGTGCATCACAGTGGTGGATGCCCTCCTGGACAAACTCTACGGCCCCGTTTTGGACGAGGAGCAGTACCAGAGAATCAAGGCTGGGGCTACCAACCAGGACAAGATGCGCAGGTTGTATGACCTGATGCCCAGCTGGGACAGGGCGTGCAAAGACTGTCTCTACCGGGCCCTGAAGGTCCAACACAAGCACCTTGTGGCAGGGCTCAGTGAGGTGGTGAGCTCACCTGCACTTGTGGCTGCATCATGTGCTGACAGCTGCAAGCCCTGGGAGGGTGCCAGCACCACACTTGGTGTCGAGGGTGGGCTCAGGGCTGAGTAGACCTGTTTTTAGTATTTTTTTTTTTATATATATATGTTTTTTTAATCCTGGACATTTTCAAACAAAAGAATTGGTGGAAGTTTTAACTTGTTGGCTTTAAAAAGTGTGGAGGGAAGGGAAATTTCACCCTGGTATCTGATTTGGGACAGTGCAGTGTGGGCCTTCATGGTGCCTCTCCTAGGCCCACAGTGTCCACCAGCAGCCTGTGCTGCTAGCGGCTCCTCTTCTCCAGGGGTTGGATACCAGCTGGCTGCCCTGGCTCAGGGTCTGGGCTTATGTCCCCCTGGGCACAGGGGGGCTCATCTACATGTCACCCTACAGTGACATAGCAATCACGTGGGTCTGTATGTGATCTCTAACTACATTGCAGTAGTGGCACACTCCCTGCTTATACCGCACTGTACGGTGGTGCAGTGGGGAAGTTTAAGTGTGCCACCTGCATGGTGCAGTATGGGCAATTACTGCGCCTTGTTTTAGTCCTTCCAAAAGGAAGATACTTAAGCACAGTGCAGTAACAACATCACTGTATGGCAATGTGTAGGTGTGCCCGGGTTTCTCACCATGCACAAGGATTTCTTCTTAGCCTAATTACCAGCCTGTCCCCTACCCTGCGGTCATGACCTGTCTGGAGTGCTGCCCAGCATTCCCTCACATGGTGCAGCGTGCTGCCAGCCATTATCTTTGTATTTCTCTTCCTTCTGCTGCTTTGCTTTGCTCCACCCTGCCTCTGATTGCAGCCCTGTTACGCTACCCTTTTGGTCTCTTAAATTCACAGGGGCTGGAAGCCCCTGTACGTGGGCAAGGATCCTTTGACTCTTGAAAACAATAACAGGTGTGGAAGGGGGCGGGTGACCTTTTAAGAGCTCAGAACCAAGTGAGATTGGGAGTCCATTGTGCCAGGGGCTGCACACACCCACTGCAAGAGCCAGCCCCTGCCCCAGCAGAGCCTGGTTTAATCCATATATCCTTGACCCAGAATAGCATGATCAGAGTCAGGGGTCTGAGTCCCATCTCCAGTCCAGTGGAGTCTGGTGGTTGAAACTAAGAGTGTGGACTGCCCCACAGTACCCCTCATCCTGCCAAGGTATATGGGGACTCCCTCCTCCCCGAACTCCAAATCCCCCACACAAACACCCACAGCCCACTCTGCCTTCACATATAACCCTCCACACAAACACAAACACAAACATTTCAAAATAGCATCTCATGATTTACATTTCAAATCTCTTGATTTTAAAGAGTTTGTCTCATAATTTTTGACACCGTGAGGTTGTCAATACTGTACGTCATACAGTGGGCATGGGTGGCTGTCAGTTGGCAGCCTCGCATGGCTAAACTGTGCTTTGGGCCGGGCAAGACTCTGGTCAGAGATGTCCAGAAGAGTCCCTTTGTGGTAGAGAGGCATGGTGTGGAGTGATCCAGAAAACATTTTGAGTCATAATCCTATCCCAAAAGCCAATTCCTTATTTTAGCCATTATATTTACTATAGTAGACATAGGGGGCGGGGAGGGTGTTGGTTGGCAGCCTGGCACAAAGAAACTGTGCTTTGGAATGGGCAAGACTTTGGTCAGAGATGTCCCCCAGTGGCTTGGTGTGGGGTGGTCCAAAAAAGATTTCCATCTGTAATCCCAGCCCCAAAACTAGTTCCTTATTGGAGCCTATGCTTAGTACAGTGGGCATGGGGGCGGGGGTGCTGTCAGTTGGCAGTCTGGCATGCACAAACCGTACTTTGGGCTGGGCAGGTCTGCACTCACAGTTCTTCAGGACAGTTCCCTGGTGGCATTTACATGGAGTTTGGGGTGGCCAAAGAAGTATTTTCCCCCATAATTCCGTCCTAATATGATCTTCATTTAGGGCTCTGTACTTGAAAGAAGATATTATTTTACATATTCATTAGTAAATATGCCTAGCTAGTGAAATTTTCTGTCCTTAGAATGTGTTATTCCTGAATAACATGCTTCTCTTTGGTACAGATTAGCTTTGAAAAAGGAACTGGAAACTGGGAATAAGAAACTGGGAATGAGAAACCGACTTCAGCCTTGTGTATGTGTGTGGGTGTGGGATGTACATGAAGTGTATGTGGTGGGAGTGAGGTGTGTGTGCAGGGGTGGGGGTACAGTGGGTGTATAAGTGTTGATGTATGTGGGATGTGTAGGTGGTGTGTGTGGGTATGGTGGGGTAAGTGGTTGGGGTGTGGGGTAAGTGTGTGAGTATGATGTGGAGGGTGTTGAGGGGGGCTTTCCCCTCTGCTCTGTATGACATGGCTGAGCCTAACCCCTCTGCAGGTAGGGGAAGGGGAGGGTGATCCACACTGCCCACTGCAGGAGAGCAGCTGCTGCCCACGGGCAGCAAGAGAAGCCCCTAGCAGGGCAGGGGGGACAGGGAGCTGAGCCTGGCCTGCCTGCACCTGGCCTTTTCGGCTCTCTTGGTCTCTGTCCCGCACCTGCCCAGTGGGCTACAGCCAAGCCAGTGCTGGCTCCTGCTCCTGCTGCTGCTTCCACCTCACCTGCCTGTTCTGTGCCTGCCCAGCCAGGCTTTGTGAGCATCCAAGCTCCTTCATGTCCCCCACCACCACCCACATGCTCCCCTGCCCAACCATGCTTGAGCAGGACCAAAGCAAGGTGCAGGCAGAGCCCACCCCACTCTCCTCAATGCTGGAACTTCCCCTCCCTCTCTGCTGCCCCCAGTGCTGCAGCAGGGCCAGGAGAAGGAGTCATTGGAGGCTGGGAACCCAGCAGTTCCCTGGGCAGTGGCAGCAGCAGCTCTGCATGGAAGCTGTGTCTGCTGCTGCCCCAGGCAGGCGCAGGTGGGACTCAGCCCTACGTGAGCACAGCAGGGGCAGCAACTGGCAGGGCTGGATACAATTAGTTGAAGGGTGCCAGCCTGCAGGCTGGATCTGGGCCACGAGGCCATATTTTGCCCACCCCTGGTTTAGATCCTGAAGCCTTTCCCCATATAACCCAAAAGGAACTGGAGAAGCTGAAGGCCACACTAGAGAAAGGAGACCACCTCACTGTGGCAGCATTAAATGCCCAAGCGATGCAGGATCCCATAGAAAACATTGGTCTCCCTGTTGCCATCACATGGATCCCAGGTTCTGGCAAGTCATCCTCCATGAAGGCCTTGCACAGCTTGGACTACGCAGACAAGGGTGTGACTGACACAGGAGTGAGAGCAACATCTGAGCCTGCTCCTGTCCCACACCCCCAATTCTCCAAAGTGAAGCTTCTGCTTTGTGCCCACCCCAGTGCAGCTAGGCTGCAGTCCCTGGGGGAGAACTACAGTAGCAGTGTGTGGGTGGGAGGGGTGGCATCCGCACAAGTTTTCCTTCTCTCAAGGTGGTCCTTTATCAAGTACAATTCTTCCAAGCTGCGGGACACTCTTCTGGACAAGCGCCCCAGGCAGAAGTGAGCAGGGGGAATAAGAGTGGGAGGCAGGACTCCTGGTTCCCAACTTGGCTGTTCAAGGAGAACTGTGGCTAAATGTGAGAACACGGGGCCTGGAGGAGTCAGCCTCTCCTTACAAGTCATGCCCCCCAGCCCCTGAACCATCTCTGTTGCCCTCTGCTGGACTCTCCAACTTGTCCACATCCTTTCTTTAGTGGGGGGCTCATAACTGGACACAGGACTCCAGATGTGGCCTCCCCAGTGCTGAATAAAGGGCAAGACTCACTTCCCTCCATCTGCTAGTGACATTCCTACCAATGCAACATTACTTAAACAGTAGACAATTAGTTGGTTGTCTTCATAGCCTTCATTAGCCTTCTTTGCCACAAGGTCTCACCGTTGGCTCATATTCAGCTTCTTGTCCACTGTAACCCCCAGGTCCTTTTTCTGAAGAGCTGCTTAGTCAGTCAGCCCCCAGCCTGCACTGGTGCATGGGATGTCCCATCCTAAGTGTAGGAGTTTTCACTTGTTCTTGTTGAACCTCATGAGGTTTCTTTTGGCCCAACCCTCCAATGTATCTAGGTCACTCTGAAACCTAGACCTGCCCTGCAGCATATCTACTCCTCCCCTGTCACAGGGCTCTCAGGTGTCCTGCGACTGAGAGTAGAAATGGCTCAGGAGAGACCCCTAGTGGTGGAAAAGGGGAAGCACAGCTGCCAGTCACCAGGAATGTGCAGGTGCTGGTTGCCCTAGCAACCAGGGAAGCCTAGAGCCAGGAAGGGGCGGAGCTTAGCCCTTCTTAAGCCCAGGCAGAAGGCCAGGAGGGAAGTTCCCCTCCAGCAGCTGAAGGAGGAGGAACTTGGCCTGGGCAAGGGGAGAGCTCAGATGGTTGGGACACCCTGGTCCCTGCTGAGGGTGGATGAGCTCTCTCTCTCTCTCTGGTAAGGAGAGGTTTCTAATTGTTTCAGACCAGAAGGGTCTAGTTTTTATGTTGTAGCCCGGGGGCTTTGCGTTTGTGTTTTTTGTTCAACCGGAGGACCAGGTGAGGCTGTAGGGGTGTGAGGAGGCCCCACAGGAGCTCCCCAGTAATTCGGGGACTCCTGGTGCCCAGTGGGCGCAGTGGGCAGTGTTGTGTGGGCACAGCTTTGTTTGGGGGTATGTTGGCCCAGCCCCAGAGGTAGGAGTCAGCGTAGAGCCCTGATTAGGAGGCAGTGTGGAGCCTCGGAATTAGGGGTATCGAAGAGCCCAGGCTGGGGGGTGCGAGGAGCCCCTGAGTTAGGGAGCAGCAAAGCGCCCCAACGTCGAGGGGCAGTGAGGGGCCCCGAGAGGGGGAAGGGGCGTTGAGGAGCCCCAAAGGGAAGCAAAGGGCCGGGACTTAATACCATGGCCCTAGAGAGATCACACCAACACCATCTGCGAGGCTTGGGCTGCAGTGCAGGGGAGGAAAAGGAGCCTCAGATGGCACCCCCTGTCATCGGGGCGCACAAAAATGGGCAGCTTCCTGCTAATTTAAACCTGTCATCAATTATGAGCAAGATCAAGACATGGCAGGCGAGAGTAGGCGGGCAATTGGCCCATTACAGGATGCCAGAGCCGCATGCCCAGCGAGGCTCCGAAAGCGGCACTCCTGTTACATCCCCCCAGCTTGGTGTCATCTGCAAACTTGCTGAGGGTGTAATCCATCCCATCTTCCAGATCGTTGATGTTCAAACTGCTTTTAACATTTTGAATATAAAAGGCCAGGGCAGTCAGGTTTCGGTGCTCTGGCCCTCCCTTCTAACACTAGAAAGTTCCTAAGTGGGTTGATTCGGTAACAGACAGTTGAATGAATGAAGCTGAGAGGTTAGGGCTCACCACCACTGTGCAACTCTAAGGGGAGGGCATCCCCAACTCAGGCAGCATAAGGGGAGGCTCCAGATTGGGACGGCATTGCATTTTACCACACAACCAAAGAGGGTTGAGTGCTGGTGATGTACAAATCCCTTGAGTGGGTCCAGTCTGAGCCTGTCACCCACTGGCTCCTAAAGAGCTTGAATGGTAGTGTGCTGGTAGGTCAGGTAGGAGCCTACATTTCCCAGATCCTGAAAGAGCTGAGCCTGCATCTAGAACTGCTCCAGCAATGGTTGGCAGCAACAAAGAGCAACAACAGCGGAGCAGGGTCCCAGTGGCAGGGAGACAAGGGAAACCTTGGTCTAGGAGCTGCACTAGTGCTACAAACGGCACCGTGTACCCTGCCTTGGACGGAGCAAAAGCCCTGAACTGATTGTTAGCAGTGAGTTGCGGGGGCCCTGATTGGTGACTGCGGGGTTCTTCCATCTGTCTGGCCCTTTTCCCCATTAACAACCCCCCTTATAGTTTGCTGTTGTTTGGGAGTTTGCTCACATGGGAACACCCAGGCAGAAATTATTTCCCAAGGCTCCTGTGTGGGGGCTGTAGCTAAGATAATGAGTTTCTGTAACAACCCCCCCACCCCACTCTCCCCTCAAGGTAAACTGGGTTCTTGTTGCTGCCAACTGTTGTCTGGCAGAAGGGTTACATGGACAAGGACCAAAAGGCATACAACAGTTTGGGAACAAAGAGGCCTTGAACTGCTGGATGATGAAACCACAGCCCTGAATTTCCAAACCAGACCCTGGACTGCCTGATCAATAACACGTGGAGCAGGACTTACTGGCAGTGACTAATGCATTGCTTGCTATGGGCATGTGTACTTAACTGCTAAATAAACCTACCTATGTGGAGTGGATCTCCTGACTCTTGAGCTGTCTTTCTCTCACAAGTCCTGAAGTTCATGAGGGGGAAGCAGAGGATGTCAGATTTTGGGTATTTGAGAATGGAGAAAGTCAGCAGGGTGTGGAAAGGGCTGGTGGGGAAGGAATGGAAAGGGGAGCACGAGGCGCTGGCGTGGAGGGCCGTGCGAAACGCACTGCCAGTGCAACAGGTGCTGCATTGATGGCGACTCTCATGGTCCCCCAAGTGCCCAAGAGAAATCTGTGCTGAGCCTGAGTCAGTGGCACATGCCTTGTGGGACTGTTTTTATGCACAAAAGGTGTGGGAGAAGGTAGCCACCTATTTGAAGGAGACAGGAAGGGCAATGGGGATCACTATTGAAAATGTTCTCTGCAGGTTAACAGAGGGGATGGATGGGTTATGGGGTGTGAGGGTCCTTATCACATGCACCAAAGTAGCGCTACAGAAAGTGCGTTCCCTGTTGGCACTAAAGGGCTCGTGCTTTTCAACGTCAGAGTGTTTGCACTTAGCAATGCACGAGCTGCACTTCTATAGAGGCAGAGAAAAGCATGGGACGGAAGAAGGGGATACAGCGCTCTGGCAAGGGCTGGACTTCAGGGGGTCGTTTCAGCCCCGTATAGGTATAGGATAGACTAAGAGACAGCTTTTGTTGTCAGAAAGAGTGGGTGAGGGCTTTGTCAGTACCTTTCTGTTAAGTATCAATGCGTGAACCTGTAATTATATAAGAAACAAGGGTAAGATGTTCACTGAATAACACTGGAGTTTTAAGCAAAGTGAATAAGACGTTGTTTATCATGTGAGTATTATGTAATTTCTTGAAACTGTATTTGTATTCCCTTTGTGAGGCCTCAGGTGGGGGTCCTTTTTAAATCTGTCTGATATTGCCTGTTTTTTAATAAAATGTTACCAAAAAAAAAAAAAGAGTCTCTCTCACGACCCACTGGTTCCCTAGTCTAAGGGTTCCCCAAATCCCAGCAGGAATCATGCAGGGGGTGGAGGTGATGGCTGCAGGACATGATGCTGCCCCTGAATCTAGAAAGCTGTTACAGACCTGGTCTCAGATCCAAGGACCATGCAGCTGGCATCAGAGGGCATGTGGAAAGGCCAGGGTCTTTGCAGGCACCTCTCTGCCAGCTCCCTGACAAAAGTGTGTTCCTGAGACCCCCCTGAATGGTCTGGGCTGCATCCTCATGCACCTCACCCTTCCGGCCACCTCCGCCTCCCAGACATGCCCCTCCTGTAAGGGCAATACCAAGGAAAAACTCTCTCAACTTTGCCTCTTTCCAGAGAACCCGGGCAGCTCTGACCCTCCTGTTTATTCTTCTAAGGAACCAAAGCTGAGTCAATATTAGCAGGGCCAAACCACCACCCCTGAATGAGTGCAGGAGGCATCTGCTGTTTGCACAAAGGGTCAAAACCCTGGAGACAAGACCTTTCCTTGTGGCAAGCAGCCAGCCCCAACTGCAGCTTTGCTTAGGGTTGGTACAATGTGGGGTGTTACTGCAGAGGGCAAAGGCACAGGCAGGAGCAGGAGGGGAAGCAGAAGTTATGCAGGGAGAGACTAGCAGAGGTGATGCTATCCTCCTGGCTGGAACAGCCTCATGGTGCCAGAGGGGCTCCCTTCCAGCAGGCACGCACGCCATCCTCCATGGCACAGGTCTCTCCTGGTGCACAGGCCATGCTCTTGCAGAGAAGTATGGCCCTGGGGTTGCAGGTACAGGCCTCTGAGCAGTTGGCTGATAGGACTGTACCCAGGAGCTGTGGGAGAGAAAGAAGAGAGGCATCACTGGGGTGAGGACACCAAGCAGCTCACATCAGAGCAGTGCAAACACACGGCAGGTGTGTTCAGCAGCCAAACTGAGATCTAAAGGGAAAAGACAATTTTAGGCTGTATCAAAGGGAAACAACCAAAAAAAAAAAAAATCATTTAATTTTGGATCAACACTGTGGCAGGAAGCCACCTTTGTTTCTTCCCAGAATCTCTGCTCTGTGACAATGTGATTAGGATGGGCCCCGCAGAGGAGACACACCCTTACCCTATCTCTTTAGGTAACTGGAGCTGGAGGGGGGAAACCTGTTCCCTCTGCCTACGGGACTGGTATCACCTACCTGGGTGAGGGGCATCTTCAAATTGGTTGGCCAACAGCCAACAGGTGCTGGCCTCCATTGGACCAGGTGAATGAGGTCATAGGGGCTTTATAAGTTAAGACTGCCAAGAGGAGTGGGCAGCAGCCATGTGGGGGACTCAGATTTAGAGAGGAGTTTTACCATCTGAAACTGGCTCTCTCCCCCATGACTCATGAGCGAGGAGCGGCCTGCCTCCAGAGGGGATCTCCAACAGCCTCGAGATGATGCTTGTGAGTAAGCTACTCGAGATCTGGTTAGATATCTAGCTGGCAGTAACGCAGATGCGTGATCAAAAGGCTACCTCAGCCACACTGTTTTGCTCGATGGGATTCCTATGAGATTGCTCTATCTTGTACCCGATTTTCACCCTACCCCTGTGATCAACACAGCTCTCCTCTGTGACGGGTGTAGGAGACTTATTGAGGGTGGGTCTAAATTATGCCTAAGAGGCCCCTTACGTCTGCAAGTCACTTTCCTTTTTGGTCCGTGGCAGGACGCCCTCTAGGGGTGCCGTGACCTCCCCTAGCGCCCCTACCTACTGTGCCAAATCAGGTCCCGAATGCACCCTTTATCTCGCCCGCCACATCTTGCTGGTAAATATCAAAGGGAGGCTGCCTTCCTGCCCTCCTTGGCATGGTGTCTGTTCTGCAGTACCGTGGCTCTGGTCCAATTGCCCGCCTGCGCCCTCACAGGTGCCCCCTCACTACTCTCGTGGCCCTCGCTGCACCGGGGCCTGTCTCCCGGGCTCTTGTAGACTGCACGGGGGCCTTGCCCTTATACCGGCACCCGATCTGGGCCTGCCTTTGTACCACCGCCCTCCCTGGGTCTTGCCTCTATGTACGTGCTCCCTTGCTTCTCCCATGGCCCTCACCACTCTGGGCCTGCTGAATACGCCCACCCCCTCCCAGGGCCTTCTCCCATACCAACAGTGCCCCACTGGGGCCTCTGCCTCGTGCCCCCCACCCACCCCAGGGCTCAGGCGGCCTTAGCTTTACCTGGCCCCTCAGACCCCTTTCTTGGGTCTTGTGCCTGACTCTGGCTTCTCCCAATCGGGGCTCAGGCGGCCTTAGCCCTACCTGGCCCCCAGACCCCTCCTTGGGTCCTGTGCCCACTGGGCTCCTCGCTCGTGGTTCAGGTGGCCTCAGCCTTACCTGGCCCCAGACCCGTCTTCTCGGGCCTATGCCCTCACTGGGCTCCTCCCGATACTGCCCCACTGGGGCCAGGGTTGGGACACCCCAAAAACACAGTGCTCTCCCTAGCGCTAGGAACCCCCCCCTTTTACTGGGGAGCTCCCTTGAGGCCTCCTCCACCCCTACAGCCTTGCCCGGTCCTCCAGTCTTAATCACAATCAAAACAGAAACGCAAAGCCCGTCAGCTATAACATAAAACCTAAGCCAACCTGGCTATCCCTCACATATCCTTATCAGGGTTTCCTCCACCCAGAACTGTCAAGCAGACACTCTCCAGCCATCCGGCTTCTCCTCTATGTTCTGCTATGCTCGCGCCAACAGAGCTCCCTCTTCCTCTTACACTGCCAGCAAGGGAACTGACTCTGGCCTCACCTTCGCTGGTTATAAAGGCCAGGCCCTGCCCCCTTCTGATCAGCTGACCCACTTGGTTGTCTTAGCAACCGCTGCCTGTGCTGCCCTGGTGAGTGGCAGTTGAGCCCTTATCACCATTATCCAGTAGCAGGCACCCTAGTGCCCTGCTACAGCCCCCAACTCGGGGAAGTACCCCAAGTGCCTGTACCGTGTCGAGTACCTGTAGGACTATTAGGCCCGTGTTTTCCCGAGGACAGAGAACTTGAGAGGGTCCTCCTGCTGAGGAGTTCGTGACCCCTTGTGGATCTGTTCCCAAAGACAGAGAGTCGCTGTCAATCTCAAAATTTATTCAGCATGCTGGGCACCCTGAGCAAGCTCAGAGGTCCTGAATAAAACTGTTAGAGGTGATTTATAGTTTACAGACAAGATGCGCGCGCAGGTGGGAATTTTCCACTGTGAATATCAGGTCAGTGTGGGACAACTCTTAATTATTTCAAAACTGGTTTTTGGCTACATGTTTGTTTTGAAATGGTAACTAATAGGGAGGAAACTTACTTCAGACTTCAAAGTGAATAGGATTCGGTCATTGCAGAGTCTTATCAGCCTGTCCTTGGAGGCTGAGTCTGCTGTAGAAGTTTAACTGCTACACTATTATTTACGATCTTGTTAGTAAAATTTCTACACCCCCTCGGGGTGGTGGCAGCACACGTTACCCCTGGACTCTGCGGTGGGGCCCGAAAGCACGTCTGCCCGGGCTAAGGCGCCCCTGGAGAGACACGTGGAGTTGGGAAGGTGGTCCGGCACAGTGAGGTGGGAGGAGCAACGCAGAAGCGCCCCCTACTGGCCCGCCACAAACACCAGAAGAAGTTGTGTTGTATTTGTGAGAGGTTGTTTGCTCATTAGTCTGAAGTTATTCGGGAGGCAGGTAGAAACACACCTTCACCGACCAGCTAAATGAGATGCATGGAGAGAGCACAAGCTTTTGTGGCCTGAAGCTCTCTTTACGCCTCACTTCAGCCCTCTCTATATCCATTATTTATTTAGTAACCAAGAAGCATCCCCATCCAGCCTGCTTTCATTTCTGAGTCACGTTACCTTTTCAAAAGCCATTTTTCTTTGCTTAAGGTCAAATCAAATAATATTTAAAAAAAGGTTTTGAGACAAAAATGTCAAGGGTTTCATTGAAAAAAAGGTGAAGAAGAAAAATGTCAGGGTTTCCAAGATGACCAAAGCCATCTGTCTAAAGTGTTGTGGCACTTTCCAAAGTGTCCCACCATGTCTTTTCTGGCTGAAGCCCTTCACATGTTCCATCTGGATCCCTGAAAGGTCACCACCTCCAGCAGCAAGTCACCCAGGCCGCAAGCTCCCTTGGTCAGAGGCCTCATTGTTCAGAAAATCTGGAGGGTGTTCAGGGCTCAGCTCCCAGCGGGGTCCCAGACCCCATGTGGGACATGGGACAAGTCATGGCACTGCCCTGAGGCACTGCTTTGGAGTCATCCGCTGCCCCGTGCCCAGAGGAAGGTGTAGCAGAGCACTAGGGTGCTCGCTACTGGTAACAGTAATAAGGGCAGCACAGGTGAGGGTTGCTGGGGCAACCAATTGTGGTCAGCTGGCCCGAAGGGGGCAGGGCCTGGCTTTTATAAGCAACCAGGCTGAGGCCAGAGGGGTTTCCTTCTGGCAGCCTGAGGAGCAGGAGCTCTGCTGCAGAGCCGAGCTGAGCCGCCTGAGCAGCTGCTTGATGATACGGGGTAGAGAGAACCCTAAAGGAGGTATGATGAAGAGCCAACATGAGTTTGTACTATAGCCAGGAGGCTTATCTTGCGTTATAGCCAGTTGGCGCATGGCTTTATGTTTCCCTTTGGTTGTTTGTGTAATACCGGAGGACCGGGTGAGGCTGTAGGGGTTGGAGGAGGCCTCAGGGGAGCTCGTGTGGGAGGTTCCTACTGCCCTGGGAGGGCACAGTAAGCTGGTGCCAAAGAGGGCACAGCAGTTTGTGTGCTGGAGAGTGGCACTGCGTTTTGGGGTGTCCTGATCCTAGCCCAGTATGGGCGACATCGGGAGGAGCTAGTGGGGTGTCCCGACCCCAGCCCAGTGGGGCAGCATTGGGAGTAAAGCCCGAGCAGGGCGTAAGACCCCTAAGGAGGGTCAGGGGGCCAGGCACGGCTACGGCCACCTGAGCCCCGACTGCGGGGAGCGCGGGACCAAGGCCCCAGTGCGGGCGGGGAGTGTGAGAAGCGCGAGCAAGGCCCCAGGGTGGGCGAGCATATTGGGAAAGCCCCAGGAAAGGGGCGAGCTTATTGGGAAAGCCCCAGGAAGAGGCAAGCTTGTTGAGCAGGCCCTCACTAGCCCTCTCGGTTAGTTGCGTGACAAGCCCCAGGGGCGCCAGTCAGGGCGCAGAAAGGAAGCTGACCAGTCAATGTCCCGTACATCTGCGAGGCTTGAGGCGTGCTACAGGAGAGGTTGGAGGCACTCATAGCCCATAAGGCTGGGGTGTGCCAGTCACCCCATACAGAACAGGGGACAGGATAAACATAGCACCATGTCCAAGGGGACAAAAGGCAGCCTCCCTTATAAAATTAGACAACATCAAAGATGTGGCAGGCGAGAACGAGGGTGCTGGATCGTGTACTTGGCACGGTAGGGGGCGTTAGAGAGATCATGGCCGCTCCTAGGTCCCCACACCATGACAGAAGGATACTCCCCGCCTCTCCCCTGTGCTGGAACCAGGCAGGACAGCCCCTGTGCACCTACCTGAATATATCTCCTGCCGTGGAAACAGCCACAGTTGTCTGGAAGCGTGCACGTCTCCCCATCTAACAGTGTCCCCGCTTCACACTGGCAGCCTTCGAAGCACTTCCCCGTGCACCGGTCCAGGCTGACCAGGCTGGCGCAAGTAAGGTGGCAGGAGTGGGTGCAGAGGCTGTACTGGCTATTGCTTGGGCAGCTGAGGGCTGAAGGTGATATATGTGAGATGCAGAACTCAGGGACATGGGTATCCCCTCACACCCCCTCACCCTGAGCCTCTGCTTCCATCCCTGCCCAGTCCGGTCATGTCATCATGATTCTTAGTGGCTAGCTGAGACAGGATAACAACTCTCTACTGCTGCCCAACCTCCTGTAGCTCGAGGGGACCCAAGGTCAATGCCTGGTGCCAACCCCGTGGGGACAAGCATTCCTCCTGACTGTCCCTGGTATCTGGTTCTGAACCCCCAGACCACTTTAAGCAAAGCCTGGAAGCAGGGAGTGCGGGGAACAGGCTGGAGACTCACGGCAGAAGGAGGTGGATCTCCAAGTCCCGATCTGGGCTCCAGCAGCCTGGCAGGCAGCTGCATAGGCCTGGAGGCTCCGGCAGAGGGTCTCCCGTGCCCCGTTGGCAGCACATAAGTCATAGAGACAGTAGCCAAAGTAGGTGTCAGGGCTGACCAGTGCATGGCAGCGGCTGAAGGGCCCAGATGCAGCCTGTATCAGTCCACAGGAGCCCTCAGCCCGGTATGGTGCTGTCTGGGCATCATCACACACGGGGCATCGCTCACCGCAGCCATCGATGCACACAGCGCCATCCCTGGGCACCTTCCACGAGGCCCCAAACTCATCCACGCTCTGTGCACTCGTGCCATCGGGTAGCAGCAAATCGTCGCTCTTGTCGTCATTGAAGTTACCGCACAAGCCACACATGTGGCCCCGGTAGGTGCCAGGGACGGTCACCAGGACATAGGAGGAGGTGTCGTACAGGACGCGGAGCCCAGAGGCCGTCTGGACTATGATGTTGTTCCCCTCCTGATTGGCCCAGAGCTCGTCATTGTCCAACACCAGAGGTAGAGTGTAGAGCTCCCCGTTCACCTGTGCCAACGGGAGGGGAATGTGCCAGTCACTGGCAGCTGTGACATGGCCTGAGGCAAGGACTCACTGTCACCCAGCACCCCTGAAAGCAGCACCAGGTTACACTGCAGACCCTCCAGCCAGCATAGGTCACTACCCAGGGATTGGGCTATCAGTAGCGTGAAGGCATGGCATGTGCCTCAGGCACTGCCCTAAGAGAGGGCACTGAAATAGAGCTGGGGGTGTCTCCTGTTCCCATCCCCCTTCCCCCTGCACCTTCTCTGTGACAGCACGGGGGGCCAAGCCACAAGGTGTAGGAGAGGCCAGGGCTTTGGTGCTGCTGGGGGAGAGCTCACCTCCTTTTCCAGCTGCTGGGTATCAGTGACAGGGTGGTGATGGTCACCCAGGAACAACTCCAGCCACTTGGGCCCTGCTGCAAGGACTTACCGTGACTGTCCACCGTTTCCCCTGCTCCATGATGACAGTGTAGCCCTGAATGGAGACCAGCACCGACCCAACCAGGGCCACGCGGCCATCTCCAGGGCTCTGGTTCTGCACCACCACAGAGAAGTTCCCAAGCCTGGCATTCCTGTAGCACACGCGGGCCAACGTGTAGGTGCAGGACCCCTGGAAGTCAAAGGTGCGGCCATCGAAGGTGAGGTAGTGGGAGCTGCCAGCCATGGTGCACTCACCAGGGCGGGTTGAATAGCAGCCCAGGGTGCCCCTCTCCAGGCGGCACTCCTCACCGGCACCACAGGGGGCTGGCTGGCACACGACGCCCCCACCGCCCTCGCAGTGGCACCACTGCTGGCATGCGGTGCCGACGGAGAACTGCTGCCCTCGGCTGTAGTACCGGCCCTCATGGAGGCAGCCGCACTGCCCAGCCGGCACACACTGGTCCCCACTCAGCACGAACCCGGCGTCACAGAAACACCCTTCGGTGCAGGGGCTGGCGCATGCAGCTGCAGCGGGGAGACTGTGGCAGGCAGCCGGGCAGCTGCTGCCACAGAGCTCGTAGTGCGAGTGCGGGGGGCAGGAGGGGCCTGTGGGGGAAGCAGGAGAACTTGAATGAGCACCCGCCCAGCTGCCCTCCAGACTCACCTTGTTCTCTCACATCCTGGGAACCCTCCACGGCTCCTCCCAGGGCAGCTGGAGCCCAGGCTGAGCTAACCTGGACCAACCCCAAGGTTTTTTTTTTTGAGGGGGTGGGGTTTAAGGACAATTTTTGGTGTTCCAAGCCAAATCGGCCAAATCAATTCCAAATCTGTGAGTCATTCAAGAACCATCAGTGGCCCTACTACCAGGAAACGTCCACCAACCCACCTGGGGCTTCAGATGCTTCCAAATCATTTGGCGGGCTTCCTATGTGCAGGCCCAAGCCCAGAGGCTTGGGGTTCAGATGCCCCCAAGTTTCACTTGCCCTCAGCTGTATGGCCGCAGGAGCAAGCTAGGGAGGAGTCTCCCATTTCCATAAAGTGGGCGTAAAGCCACAATATTCCCACTAGAAATGAAAGTGAGAGGGTAAGTATACATTACAGAAAGGTGGCTATCTCAAGGTTGGCTTTTTTTTGTTTTGTTTTTTAAAATATATATATTTTATACATCTATATCTCTATAGATATAGATACACACACAGACATCATCTAGCATAAAACTTTCTATCATACACCTGAAACCATATTAAGAAACTGCACACCTGTTACAATAAATGTACCCACTCCCCTGCACCCCCACGCTCCCACCTGCTGCCCTTCCCTAACCCAATCGCAGGTCCACAAAGCCCTGGGCCCGCCGCAGACTGTCAGCGCCCTCAGCTGCTTCCTAGGACACCCTCTCTACTCTCCTGCTTCTCCCGCCAGGGTGAGCCAGCTCCATACCTTTGCATCTCTTTCCCCTTTAGGGTGGGGTTTGCTATCCCCGATCATCTGCATCGCTCACCCCTCCCCTCCCCCAGCACAGGTCCAGGCCTTGCTGCTCTCTAAGCTGCTTCACAGACTGCAGCATCACAGAGCAGGTCACATCTGGTGCAACCCCTGCCTGAGACAGGGTCCGCCATGTCCAAACCAGCCCAGACAAACCCAGCATCTAAAACGACCATCAACTCTGATGCAGCACCAGACATCACCTCTGAACCTGCCACGGGGAAAGAAGGGGGCCACAGCCGGCAATGTCCTGCTGCTGTGAAAGGTTGTTAATAGGTGCTCCAGAGACCCCAGCCAAGGCTGTGCACCCACTACAGAGGAAGGCAAAGTCTCCCAGTCTGGATGAGTCTGACCAGGGGGAAAATGCCTTCTGGACCCCAAATCTGCCGTTGGTGTGACCCTGAGCAGAGGGGCAAGACCCTCTAGCCAAGACCATGCAGGGTTGGTCCCAGTAGGAGCATTAGCACAGCACAGTTCCCATCCCTACTGCAGCCAGTACCCAGTGCCTCTGGGGGAGACTTAAACCCCACAACACATGGAGCAAAAAGGGGGCAACCAGCACATCCCAACACCTTGGGGAAGCCCATCTGGTATTAATCCACTTACTGCAGAACCACTCAGACCTCCAAGCGCTCACTGCTGCCCCCGCCGCCTGGCACGCAGCTGCGTAACTGGCTACCATCTGGCACACGGGTCTCATCCTCCCACTGAAGAAGCAGTACTCATACACACAGTCCTGGAAATAGGCCTCGGGTTTCACCTTGGCGTGACAAGCCCTGAAGGGCCCGTCATCTGCCAGGATCATCCCGCATTCCTCCTTGACTTTCCTCTGTTTCCTCTCAATGGCTGCATGCCGGGAACACTTTGGCTCACTGGGCTCCATGCACCCTGGGGTCTCTGCCACCTTCCAGCTCTGCCCAAAGGCTGTGGGGTTCGTGGTGGCTCTGCCATCCTTCATAGTCTGGTCATCAGCCTTGTCCCCATTGAAGTTCCCACAGAGGCCGCACACAGCACTGGCGTAAGTGCTGGGCATGGTGACTGTCACCTGGCTCTGCCAGTCGAAGGTGACGGTGAGGCCAAAGTCAGCCTGAATAGCAGCTTCCTGCCCCCTCCTGGCCATGATAAGTTTGGCCCCTTCAACGCTGTAGGGCAGGTTGGTGAGCAAGCCATTCACCTGTGAGAAAAGGCCCAAGGGTCAGAGACTGACATCTAGCAGCCTCCTGGCCACAGGCCCCAGCACAGCAATGCAGCCGCCTCTGGGGTGTGTGGACTATCGGGCATCTGGGGTTGCTCCACGGTGATATGGCACAGTGTTTGCTTGGCCAAGGTTTGGGTAAGAGAAGAAGAGGGAAGGAAATGACATGAGCCACTTGAGAAAGCCAAAGGAAGGTGGACTGGAAAGAGCCCAGGCCAAGGTGGCCAGGTTATCTCCATGCAGTTAGTGCTGAGACACTAGACGAGGCTCATTTGAGACAAGATGGAGCTCACAAAGGGCATGAGCGAAGAGCACCTATGGGGAACACCTTCATATTTTTACCATAGTAAGTTAGATACTTTAGCCCCCGCACCCAGGAACTCACCAGGACTCGTCCCAGATGCTCACGGCTGATGGTGACGTTGACCCCGTAGACTCTGACCTCCACTGCTTTGGTGAAGGACAGAGTCATGAGGCCACGGTTCTCATTCTGCACCAGCACCTGGAAGTTCACCAGGTCTCCGCTGTCCTGGCACAGCCCCACAAGCTGGTACAGGCAGCTGCCCTGGAAGTGAAACTTGTGGCCGTCGAAGCTGGTGTAGTGGTGGCCCGCAAGGGATGTGCAGGTGCTGTAGCTGGCAGGGTAGCAGCCTTGGATTCCCTTCTCCACCCTACACTGCTCCCCACGTCGGCAAGTCTCCTGTTGGCAGTTCACGCGCCGGGTCTGGGGGTTGCAGACGCAGTGTCTGCTGCAGGCCTCATCCCCCCAGAACTGCTCACCAGGGCCATAGAGGCGCCCCTCAAACTCACAGCCGCAGCCAGCCTGGGGGATGCACTGCCCAGCATCCAGCACAAAGCCATCCTGGCACTCGCAGGTCTCCACACAGGGCAAAGAGCACTTCGTTGGGGCTGCCTGGTCATTGCAGGTGGAGGGACAGGCTGAGCCACACAGCTTGTACTGGCTGTTGGCTGGGCAGGGCAAGGCTGTGGGAAGGACAAGACAGCAGGGTCAGGGCAAGTGCATGCTGCTCCTGGACCAGGACACACCTGGGCATGGAGCCACTGAGGCTACACTGGGGGCTCTGCAGCAGAGGTGTCTCCAGGGACATCCCTGCATCATCAGAGAGCACCAATCCAGGGCCCTAGAGATGGGAAAGCCCCATCGCCTATATCCCCCAGCCCAGAGCAGGGTGTTCCCACCAGCATCTCTTCCACCCCCAGAGCACCCTACAGCGTTCCCCTCCCCAGGGCCCAACTCACAGCAGCCCGCACGCGCCCTCCAGTCAGTGATGGTAACCCCCGCTGCCTGGCACTCTTCGGCGTAGCTCTTCAGTGCCTGGCACAGCGACTCCTGGCTCCCATCAGTCATGCACAGATCGTAGACACAGTTTTTCAAGTAGCTCAGGGGGTCAATCACAGCATGGCATTGGCTGAAAGGGCCACCCACCCCCTGATCAAGCCAGCTGCAGAAGGACTCAGCCTGGTACTTGGCAGCCATGTCTGGGGGACAGCTCTTGCAGGGCCCGTGGCAGTCATCCCAGCAGAACCAGTCCCCATCGGGAACTTTCCAGCTCTTCCCAAACTCCACGGGGTCAGGAGCCAAGGTACCAGCTGGGGTGGCAAAGTCATCCTGGGGGTCCCCGTTGAAATTCCCACAGAGGCCGCACACGCTCTCCGCAAAGCTGCTGGACAGCTTCACCCCCAGGAAGCTGTTCCAGTCATAATAGACCATCAGGGAGAAGTCGGTCTTGATGAACAGGGAAGTCCCGCTCTGGTAAGCCCTGAGCTTGCCGTTGTGTAGGGTGATGGGCAAGCGAGAGTGTTGGTTGTTCACCTGGGATGGAAAGGAAAACAGGCTCTGTCAGTGCACATGAAGGACGGTGGTGCCTGCAGGGGCAATGGGCCACAGCCCAGGGGTACCAGCCAGCATCACAACGCACTTCTGGCACCAGCCGCAGGCAGCCGGATATTGCCAAATCGATGCGTGGCAGCTTGTACCATCTAGTTACCGAAGGGAACCAGGTTTCAAGTGACATTTTCCTCATGCTAAACCTTTCTGCTGCTTAAGAAGAAACTTCCGAGACCAAAGCAAAGGAAACGTCCCGTTTCCTCTCAACAATTTCATTTTGTTTTTCAATGGCAGCCTTTTTGGTTCCCCAACCCTTGCTTTTTCCCTGCACTCTTTGCAAGAAATGCAATGCACAGGGTGATGTTTTGAATGCATCTTTGCTGCAGTTTGTCTGTAGTTTTCTTCCCCATGCAGGAGCAGGAACCCCAGCAAGCTGCTTTAATGCAATATACAACCAGCAACCAGCAATATAGTACCACAATAAATCCTAATAGATCAGTGTATCAGGGTAGTGGGACATGCCTGCTCCTTGAAATGGGGAGACAGCCTAAGAGGCTGCTTGCAGGTGTGGGGAGGTGAGGGGGAGCATAATAAGGGAAGCCCCTCTGCAATGCAGGGAGCGAGGGGCAGAGAGGGACTTAGTCCTATGGGCAGGTGGCCCTGGTTTATGTTAAGCCCAGGGAAGGCTTGAGTGCCCACCAGAGTTCATGAGGGGCTGTGAGCCAGACCAGGGGTCTGACAGCCCAGAGAGGGGTTGTGTGGGGACCAGGGGTCTAGAGCAGGGGACTGGGAGCCAAGAGTCGGGGGGGGGGGCTGTGTGGGGGGCTCCCCAAGAAATGGCAGCCCCAAGGAGACTTGAATTCATCTAATCTGAGTGGTTGAAACCAACACGGCTCTGGGCTGGGCGCCAGGACCCGGGTTCTGTGCCGGGTCTGTAAGTGGATTCAGGTCTGTGAGAGGAGCAGAGTCTACCTCAGGGGTGGGCAAAATGTGGCCCGCGAGTCATATGCAGCCCGCCAGGCCATTCAATCTTGTCCACGGGGCCCCTAAACATTTAGAAAATTAATATTTCTCTGCCCCTGGCAGACTGTCATGCGGCCTTTCATGGCTTGCCAAAATTCAGTAGGTGGCCCTCTGCCCAAAATAATTACCTGCCCTGGGGGGGTGGTTTCAACAGGGAAGCAGGAAGCCCGGGTTGTATACCCCAGAGGGAAGTGGGGCCTAGGGGTGACAGCAGTGGATGTGAAGCCAGGTCTGCCCCACGAAGGACCTGCTGCATGTGGCTAAGGTCAGCTGCCTTCAGCAAAGCACAGGAAGGATACCGGGGGTGGAGTATTCCAGGTAAGGCTGACACCCCCCTTACTCTTGCTCATTTACAGCCATGCCACACTCACCCGTACGAACCCAGTCTCATAGCGGACCGCTGAGATGGTGAAGTTGTAGACCCGGACAGTGACGTAGCCCACGTAGGAGACATGTGGGTTTCCCCTGTTCTCATTCTTCACCTCAACCGTGAAGGCTGGAAGAGCCCTGTCTGCTGTGCACGTCTTTACAATGGTGTAGGTGCAGGTGCCCATAAAGTCGTAATAGTGCCCATCAAAGGTCTGATAGTGAGGGTCTCCTGAGAGTGTGCAGCTGGCTGTGGACTCTGCCACACACACCGCGGCACCATCCACCACCTGGCACTTCTCCTTCTTCCTGCACTGCACTGTGTCACAGGAGGCTTTCTGGAGAGCTGGAAAAACAGCATTGGAAAGGGAGATAGTTCAGAGGGCAGAGAGATCCCCTGTGGCATTGCATCCCCCACACCTCCCCACCAGACACCATCCTTCCTCTATGGTGCCCAGTCCTGAAGGGAAGGGCAACCCAAGCAGTCATAGGTCTAAACAGTAGGAGCCAGGACTGTACGGAGATAACCCTCGCTAGCACTGGGTCATGAGGATGGTGGACTCGATAGAAACAGAAGATGGAAGATGTAAGTCACTGGTGCCACTGGATTAGAAGCTATGGAGGCAAATGTCAAAACCACTAGCTCAATGTACTGGTGGAAATGGGGATCCTGATTAAGCAGATTGGCGGAGGGGTGAGTACAAGATGGGTGGACGGATGGATGGATGAACAGGGATGCAGATGGATGAATGGGGATGTAGATGGATGGATGGATGGGGAGGCAGGTGGCTAGATGGATAGATAGATAAATGGATGGATGGGAGGAAGGAAGGGAGGGAGGGAGGGTATGGCTTTGGATGGATGGAAACAGCAAGGTGTAAGATGGGTGAAGAGACAGAGGTTCACACTTGACCCTCACTGAGGCAAGCTGTAGAAATCTCCATCATCCCAGTTTGGATGAGGCAGGAAACTACAGGTGGTTGTTGATAGAAATATGCATGCGGGCTGTTGGCGAGAGCGGGTAGCTGGAACATGGGGGTGGTTTCCCCTGGAGCCTATTCAAAGAAAAGCCTGGGAAAAGGGGCAGCCAGTTCTCATTGCCTGTTCTCAGTGGGGGCAGAGGTGACAGGACAAGGAGCAATGGGCTCAAGTTGCAGCAAAGGAGGTTGAGGTTGGATATTAGGAAAACTTTCTCATGAGGAGGTTGGTGAAGCACTGGAACAGGTTACCCAGAGAGGTGGTGGAGTCTCCATCCTTGGAGGTGTTTAAGACCTAGCTAGACAAAGCCTTGGCTGGGACGATCTAGTTGGGACTGGTCCTGCTTGGAGCAGGGGTTGGACTAGATGTGACCTCCTAAGGTCCCTTCTAGCCCCATCCCATAGGTGACTGGTAGGGGTGCACGGGGGTACATGTGACCCCCTGATAGGGCTGGTTCCCCCCCCATGGCCAATGCTGATGCTGTCAGCAGGGCCGGTGCCCCCCCTGGCAGGGCTGCTGCCGCCACCGCCATCAGCAGCTTCTCCGGGTGCCTGCCAGCCGCATCCCCACTGCTGGCACCAGCGGTGGCTTCTGCAGGTGCCTCGCCAGATTCAGGCGGCACCAGTTGCTCATGCCCCATTCTCTGTGCTTCTGTGATTCTGTGAAACGTGGCAGCAGCTATTTGCCGGCTGACACAGCCAGCTTGGCATAGCCCCACCGCCATGGCCAAAATTCCCCCATCCACCTCCCTTGAAATCTCAGGCCTGGCTTCAGGTCGCATCATCTCTAGAAATGAGAGAAGCACTGACGGTCCCAGCTGCCAGAGACATGGAGGGTTGTGACATCCTGGCCAGAGCCAAAAACATCCTTTGCTTTTTTCAGTGAAAGGCGAGGTTGTCACATAACTCTCATGACTTCAGGAAGTGGGGATTTAAGGGGGGAAAAGAAAGGGGCCTGGAGTGTTAGAACCAGGAAGCCCAATGCCGTGGCTGGCCTGCATCATTGTGTCCATATAGGGAAGTTCACCAGCATTTTAAACACAGAAGAGATGTTCCCACAGGGGCAGGGAAGGGGCAGGAACCAGCCTGCACTGGGCAGAGCCCCAGGGACATTTGGCAAGGAGCTTCAGTGACACAAAATGGGTTTGGATTTAATCCCAGGAGAAGCCTCCTCATGGTAAGAGCTGCAGGCAGTGGAAGCATATGGGTGGGGGCATCTCCGTCAGTGCATGGGCACTTGGCTGGAGTGGGCTAGGAGTGCTAGTCCTGCCTCTTTGGGACTGCACCAGCCTTGTCAAGTCATTCCTAACCCCATAACACTAGCACCTCCCTTCCAATAGGGCCTCAAAGCCACCCCGTGCCACATGGGCTCACCATCAGTGCAGACGCCCACCGAGCCGTATGAGTCCAGCTGGGTAATGCCAAAGCTGAGGATGCCAAAGGCTGCACTGGGGTGCTCTATGCTGTGGCTGCTGAAATCCTTGCCCAGGCTGTAGGTGCTCCAGAGATAATCCGACTCCTGGATCATGTACCACCGGGTGGATCCCAGCAGCCCCTTATCCAAGGTGATGGCCCATACATCGTTTGCCTTGGCCACCAGGGCCACGTAGTTGGTGAACCCTTTCAGCCCAGTGGTGTGGAAGGATGAGCAGAAGTTCGTGGTGGGTGGGACATTGGTGAGGAATGGGGAAAAGGTGACGTGGTCCTTCATGCCCCCCAGAGAACAGTAGAGGACCTGGACACTGGCGTTGGCTGTGATGGAAAGTGCTGTGGTCCCTCCACCGGCCAGCTTGGCCACCTCCCCGGCTGCCACATTCTGGGTCCTGGGGACTTTCCCACTCCGGTAAGTGATGGCAGTGGGCTGGGATGCTGCGACATAGACTTGGTTAAGCTTTGCCTCACTGCTGCCCAGTGGCGGCAGGATGAAGGAGAAGCCCCAGCTGGAGACAGGCAGGAGCTGCTCGATGACATGACTCTGCGTGTTGCCTGACTTCACACAGCCGTGTCCAGACAGGACCGCCACGGGCCGTGGGGAGAGGACCACCGAGCCAGAGAGGTCGGCCTTACTTTGCAGCTGAATGGCCTGGTAGGGCAGGAGGTCGATGTTCAGCGTGTTCCACGCGTTGTAGGTGGTCCCGTAGATCTTCACCGGGCCCTTGGGGTGGATCTCCACTGCGGTGTTTTCAGGACCAGCCACAACAGTGAACTGCATCCAGGAGTCTGGCGCTTGCTCTTCAGATGTGGGAGTGACCACATAGTACTTCTGGCCCAAGCTCTCCATAGGGTACAGCACCGTGCTTTCAGAGGACTGGTCTTTCGAGCTCACAGAGAGGACAGAGACCATACGGTCAGCGACCACCACAACCGTTTTGCCGAAGAAGCCTGTCCCCACCATCTCCGTGGAGGCCGGGAGCTTGACAGTCTGGGTCTCACCCTGGCGGAGGGTGAGGACCTTCTGGAAATCCATTCCTTCCACTGTGACGGTGACCGTGGAAGGGGCGAAGCCAGTGACAAGCAGCTGGAGGCTGACCTGGGCCACGGGGCTCTGAGAGCACTGCATCTCTGGGAAGGCAGTAAGGAATCGCTTCCCCATGGGACTGGGGTCTGAGCCAGCTGTGGGGTAGAGATGGATGGAGCATTTATAAAAGCCCCAACCCCCACGACTCTCCTGGCATACCTCGCTCTCCACCCATGGCCCCCTTGCACACCCAGTGGCACCAGCACCCTCTGCTCCCAAGCCTCCCAGCACTGAGGTGCCCCAGCTCTGCTCGTGGCCGCTGTTCCCGACCTACCCCAGCCCCAACCTCCTTCGCACCAGCTCTGCTGGTGCACCTCCCCGCCAAACGGCTTTGGACAATTTTGGTTTGGAAATGAGACGTGTAACTCTCAGAGGAGAAAATGTTTCTCTAAACAAAACACTGGAAGGGCTTCAAGCTGGGGCTGGGTCTCCTTGTGCAAGCAATAAAGGCCACAACATCAAGCCCTGGCTCAGCCCTGCTGCTGCCCCCATGCTGGGCGTGGAGGTGAGTCTAGGGCAGGGTGGTTGGGGTCTGGTGATCCCATGGGCAGTGCCCCCATGTCCCCTGCTTTTAGCCATGGCATGGTCCTGGGCGTCGTTGGTGTCTGTCTCTGGGGGTGGGGGTGTGACGAGGGATTTGGGGAGTCCCTGGGTAAGGACTTGCCTTTGAACACGGGACACTGGTCTGTAGTCCAGCAGGGACCTTCCAGCCCTGTGTTCCCAGCCCCCTGCCCTCTGCTCGCTTGGCTAAGGCTCCCCCAGCTCCTCACACCAATCCTGCCCCACTTTGAGTCCACCCAGACCCGGCTCCATTCCAACTCACCACACGGCACCAGTCCGGCCCAGAACAGCGCCAGCAGAAGCATCCTCCTTCCCGGTGCCATGGCTGGAAAAGGAAGGACCAGGAGAGGGGTCAGTCTTCAGAGAGGGGCCAGGGGTGGCAAAGGGGTGCCAGGAGATGGGGACACCTACATTACCTTGCAGTTGAAGGGAGGGCAGGGTCATAACCCCTGGGCCCCGTGCCCAGAAGGGGGTACAGAGTCTGCGGGGGGTGAGCTTGTAAGGACCGTTCCCACCTCAAGGATGCTGTCTCCTCTGTGCAGGGAGTCCCCTGAGCCCTGCGGGAAGGAAAGCTGTGCACTTACCTGCCCTGGGCATCTGGCAGGCCGGGACAGGTGCCCAGAAGCTCATATAGGAGCTGAGATAGGGTGACCAGCTGACAATGAGGGAGGGGCGCCCAGTGCCGGATCCCAGGTTCCTGGAGCAACCTGGGGCCAAGTAGAGAGATGGGGCGGAGGCCGGGAGTTTCCTCTTGGCACTGCCGGGAAGGAGAGCGCAAGGGAGGAGGGAGAGTGCATGGGGCCTGTGGCTAGGGCAGAGGGTCTGTGCCAGCCGGGCACTGCCTCCCCAGACAGGGTGATCACCAGCCAACATCCCCCAGTGCAATCCTTGGCACGGGGCCCAGAGGCCAAGCAAACAGGCAACAGCCGCCTGTTCCCCGAAGCAGGTAAATCATACGTCAGCCTGGAGCTGGGCTGTCTTGTGAGCGCGCGGAGACAACTCCTGGCCCCGGCTGGCTCACATGGGGCTGAAGCTGCCTGGAGCAGGGCTTGCATGAGCTGTGACATCCCAAGGGTGCCACCAGCCCTGCTGTTCTGGGACTCTGCAACTGGGGGTCACCCTATCTCTGTTAACCCTGGTGTTCAGGCAAGGGACTTGCCTTACTGCTAGCTCCTACATGCGGAGGCTATGCCAGGCTACAGTCCAGCAGCCCCAAGACTCTTTATCCCCATTTTGGGGTCCTGGACAGCGCCCCTGTACTGTGCGGGAGCTGGGCCTGGGCTGCTGGACTCTAACTGCGGGGTGCCAGGGAGGATTCCTGTTCAGGACGAGGAGCGGGAACGCCGGGCAACGCGACGCATCGAACATCTGCGCATTGGGATGCAAAACAAGGGCACAGCACAGTCCTAGCGGTTTCTATAATCCAAACCACATAGACAGGGCAGATCCAGGGCAGAAAGATGCAGTGTTCTCATTCTTCACCTCGAGATTTCTACAGCTTGCCTCAGTGAGGGTCAAGCGTGAACCCTGTCTCTTCACCCATCTTACACCTTGCTGTTTCCATCTCTCTGCCCTGGGCCCTTTGACACCTGCTGTGAAACTAATGGTCTGTTAATGAGGTCAGATATTTTCATTAGCATCTACCTGATTCCTGGTGATGTCTCTTCCCTTCTCAGGGATTAGTGACACTCTCTCCTTTTTAATAATCTCAATGTTGTATTAATCAAGCTTCCCTTTCTTCTGCAGCATTGCTCTGCCAGCCGCTCCCCTTCATCTCCCCCTCCTGTCACAACCTGCAGATGGCTTTTACTTCTACCTAAAATCCTTATCTCAGGTATGTGCTCATGTTGACACAGCTGATCATTAACTCGGGCTTGGGAATGACTGGCTTAAAACTGCTGTTTGCACTCTGAAGATATTCAAGAAAGCTGGACCCTGTTTTATGAGCAACGTGCATTTAACTACCATGACTATGGGACCAACACAATTAACAGACCATAAAATAATCATATTTAAAATAAAACAAAATCTAATGAAAATCTATTTCATATCAAAATGCCACGCTGAGGCTGGTCATGCCTATCTCTAGTGGTATGTCTTTGTATGGAAAAAGAATGTGTTTTCCAATATTGAGCATTTCTTACCTGTAAAGATCAAGGGAAGTCATTTCTGGTTTCAATTTAAAATATATATTTAAAAAAGCAGGACCCAGTTGACTGGGCCCATCTGGTTGTTGTAAAAATTTGCGGTCCGTTTCTCGGGAGGCACGCACGCGAAGAAATCTCAGACACACACTTATTAGCAGCACAAAAGGTGTATTTGCAAATAGGGTCGGAGCAGAGTCAAAGGACTCAGATTACTCCGCACCCCTGAGGAAATTCTCAGCTGGTATTTTATTCCTTCCCTCCTGGGCACGTGTGCAGAAACAGGAACTCTTACAACTCATTTCTAGTTCATACAAATATGTATGTGACCACGTCACTTCACCCATCGCATGTATATTATAATTAACTACTTAAGTATGCAGGGCGGATAGGTGAATATGCATCAGCTAATTGCGCATGCTCAGAAAGTTCTTTAGGTCACCAAAAGTTTAAATCCCACCCCCCTTTCAAGGACACAGTCAGTTGAATTCCAGCTTCTGTAATCTGCATGAGAAGAACCAGGGGGAGGCTGAAGGAGTGTGGGGGAGGGAGTGATTTAGCATGAGAAAAACTGTAGCAAAGCTAGCTAAGAAAGAAAAGTCCTTGGCAGTGTTTTTTTTCTTATCAGGTACGAGATGCAAACTGTGGAGTTCTAACAACACTCCATTTCTAACAATATTATAACAATACTCCATTTACTGTACATTTCTAACATGGTTGCAATGCAGAAAGTCAAACTTTCTGGCAATGACTTTCTGCTGAAAGAGGGTGATAGGACTGGGACATCTCCCTGCTGCTCCCAGCACTCCCCACTGAAATCCTGCCTTGCCCCAGCTACCTGGGAGTAAAAAGGCCGATATACAGAGCTGGGGCCCCACAGAGGTGAGGTCCCAGGCTGTGGCTGGGGGCTGCTGGCTAGGAGGTGGACGGGGAATGGAGGAGTCTGATCCGCAGGTGTGGACCCCGACTGCAGGGTTATCATGGGAGCCTGAGGCAGAGCAGGGGGTGGGGGTGGGGATGGGGCCAGGGGCTGCAGTGGGTGACCGCTGTTCTGCCCCTGAGACAGCAGGTTGGGGACACAGGGACAGGGAACCAGCCAGAGCACTCCTGATGGCCCCAGGACTGTGAGGGAGATGTTTCCTCTGCTCAGCCAGCTCATGGTCCAGCCCAGCCCAGCCCCAGGCCACTGTCAGTGCTGCTCGCCTCAGGCCCTGGCAGTTTGTTCTGCCATGGGTCCAAAGGTGAGGGCTGAATCCCCTCACCTCTGTGGGGCAAAGTCCGCTCTGTGGCTGTGTGTTTACCCTGAGAGTGGCACTGGGCAGGTCCAGGCTGGGGACAGGGCAGGGCCTGCATAGACCAGTCCCTGCCCCCCAAAACAGGGCCCCGGGACTACGCTCCTCCATCCATCCTGGCCCTGTGCACAGCACAGCCCACCCTGCACAGCACTCACCCATGCCAGTCAGGCCCTGGGGCCCCGTCTCTGCATCCCAGGGCACGATGGAGACTCAGTTCTTCACCTACAAGGGTGTCCTCTTCCCCTGCCTGGAGTACTCTCCCGAGATCCTAGACTACACGGAGAACCAGTTCCAGGTGCGGGACGACGATGTCTTCAACATCACCTTCCCCAAGTCAGGTAGGGAGCAGGCTGGAGAGCACAGGTGGAGGGAGAAAAAATTATCTGGGTAACCCCCCCACCCCACCCAACAGGTAAGCCTGTGGGGGAGGGGAAAGGGCAGTGGGGACACAGATCGAGGCCCCTGCAGCGAGGAACAGAGTGGGGCAGGGGCTGGGGTGAATGGGGCCCCAGCCAGGCCGGGTGGTGGGACAATCGGAGCCTGGGTGGCTCATCCAAGGGTGTGGGGGGGCTGCTGCGCGTACCCCGGTGGAGGCCTAGGGGGCATGTGTCCCCCCCATCTGTGTGTAGGGTGGAGGCAGATATTGCTGCACGCTGTGCTTTGCAACTTGCTGCCCCAAGAGCCATATGACACCACATGTGTCCTGCTCTGGGGTGGGCAAGGGGCGCAGCGCAGCTTAGTGGCAGCAGGCATATCGGGTCTCACCATTCCCAGGGCAGCTGCAGTGGGGCACAGAGTCCAGTGCACAGCAGCAGCCGCCTCCGCCCCATGCATAGATCGGGAGGCACGTGCCTCTGCCAGGGTGTGCACAGCAGCAGGAGCCCCGCCACATGCCTGGACTCCAGTTGTCCCACCGCCCAGCCTGGCTGGGGCCCCATTCACCTCAGCCCCTGCCCCACTCCGTCCAACACCACAGGGGTCTTGATCTGTGCCTCCCCCATCCCAGCCCCTTCCCCTTCGCAGAGTCTGCTGGTACTTGCCTGCTGCACTGGGTAGCCAGTGATCCGCACGCAGGGCTGCGATCCTGGCTGGGTGTGGGGCCCACACCCCCTCTGCTGCAGCTGCCCGGAGCCCGCGCCCGGGCTGCTGTACAGCCCTACCCACTCCCCACGTTTAGCAGGCCTGAGCCCTGTTTGCCCAGGCCTTCCACTGCCTGTGCTGGGGAGCAGCCCGGATGCCCGGGCTCCAGCCGAGCTCAGGGAGGGGAGTGGGATGCACTGGGTGCAGGGCAGGGGTGATTCCCTTTTCCCCCAGGCACCAACTGGATGCTGGAGATCCTGAGCCTGATCCGCTGCAATGGGGACCCCAGCTGGGTGCGCAGTGTGTTGAACTGGGATCGGGCCCCCTGGATCGAGACCAGAATGGGGTTGGCAGCTGCCCTGAAGTACCCACCACCCCGGCTGCTCACCTCCCACCTGCCCCTCCAGCTCTTCCCCAGGTCCTTCCAGGGCTCACGGGCCAAGGTGAGGGGGGTGGAAAGGGGGCTACACATTGGGAGTGGGGGGTCCTGGCTGTCCCAGGTCCAATATCCCCTGCATAATTTGCAGCTCTGTCTCCAAACCAGCCCAAGTCCCTTCCCCTGCTGCCCTTCCTGGGGGGCTCCAACACCTCTGCTTGGGTTTTGTGACCACGGGGCCTAGACTCGCACCCGCAGCTCTGGATAGGATGTCTGCAGGGTGGGCACAGCGTCACTCCGGTCTCTGCAGGAAACATTTCACCCCATCCAGCCTGAGAGGATGTGCCACAGGACCTGTCCCAGGGGGTCCCAGAGGAGCTGCACTGTGACACACCGGGTCACCACCACCTGCTGCCCACCCCATCACCCAGCTCCTTACATGGCACCAGTCCCTGTCTTCTCCCAGTGCTTCCCCATGTCCAGACAGATGGGACCCATTGCATTGCTCTTCTCTGTGTGTCAGGTCCCTTGGCTGAGGGAGCCCCCAGGGGAGCCTGGCTCCACCTGCTCTGAGTGACTCCAGGCCTCTGTGGTCCTTTCCTTTGCCTCTTGGAGCTGTTCAGCTCACAGGAACAGGCCTGGATGGGCCCTGGACAGGCTTACCCTCCCACCCACAGGCACATGCCCCATTGCAGGGCCCTGGGCAGGTCCAGTCACCTCAGGGCACATGGAAGGCAGGGCTTGCAGTGGCTGTAGGAGGAGCTGAGCCCTGTGCCCCATTCCCCAGGTCATCTACACCCTACGCAACCCCAAGGATGTGCTGGTCTCGCTCTACCACTTCTCCAAGGCCCTGCGCCTCTTCAAGGACCCCGGGCCTGTGCACGCCTTACTGCAGGACTTCCTCAGTGGCAACCGTGAGCAGCGCCAGGGGGGTCTCTCTCTATGCCCAATACATGCAGGCCTGCCTTAGCCTGGATTTCATGGGAGCACCCACTGCATTCAATTTGGGAAGCCCCCTCTCCAACACGGCAGGGTGACAGTGCCCTTGGTCCCCACCCCAGAAGCCCCAGCTCTGTTGAGAGTCTCCAAAAGTCTTTGCATGTCACCCAGCACCTCCCCGTGAGACTCCCCACCCCCCTCCCTGCAAACTGGGGACAGGCCTCCAGGCTCCTCTCACTTTCCGGGCAGGCAGGGGCAGGGTGGTCTAGTTCTGCAGGCTGTGGGCTACTTTCACAGCTGCTCTCTCCCCGTGCAGTCTCCTACGGCTCCTGGTTCGACCACGTGGCTGGCTGGCTGGGCCTGCGGGGCCAAGAGAACTTCTTCTACATCACCTACGAGGAGCTGCAGCAGGTAGGACCTGCCACAGCTGGGTGAGATGCACTCAACCAGCCCTGACTCCCTGAGGTCTAGTCCTGGGTCTGAGCCCGTTGGCACAAGTTCAGCCCTTCCCACGTCAGGTGGAGCTGGTCTCTTCCCCCCAGGACCTCCGGGGCAGTGTGGGGAGGATCTGTCACTTCCTGGGGAAGGAGCTAAGCAAGGAGCAAATATCCTCGGTGGTGGAGAACGCCTCCTTCCAGACCATGCGCGGGAACCAGATGTCCAATGGCACGCAGATGTCCGACACAGTGATGGATCATCAGAAGGGGCAGTTTCTTCGGAAAGGTGGGCACCAAGCTGGATGATGGGGAGCTACAGGTCAGGAGTGAGGGGCACCAGCAAAGCTGGGGGGCCCCAGGGCTGGCACCTGAGGTCTGGGCTCTTACATCCTGCCTGGCTCTGCAGGAGTCTGCGGGGACTGGAAGAACCTGCTGTCGGAGGAGCAGAGCCATCGTGTCGATGCCATGTACTGGGAGCGGATGCAGGGGCTGGACATCACCTTCCCCTGGGACTGACATCGCCCCCAGGCTCCTTTGTGCAGCCCCACCCCAGGTCTGAGCCTCCACAGCCCTCCCCTGGGGAAATCACCAGCTGCTGGAGTCTCTGTGAGTGCACAAGGGCCTGGCAGCTCCCCCACAGCCTCCCCCAGAGAGGCAGCTGGTCTGGGTTTGCCTCCCACCATCCCCATCCCGAGCTCTGCGTCCCTCCCCAGCCCATTCAGGTCATCCCTCAGGACCCAGCAGAGTCGGCTGCTGGCAAAGGCAGATGGATCCTGTTTGAATGCATGTGACACGCATGGCACGGGGCTGCGGAGTGGGACACGGCACTAAGGCATCGCCATCACTGTTCCTGCCGGCGTGGGCATGACTGCCGGGCTGGATCTGGGGGCAGTAGTGCAGTTGCACCCCCTTAGACTCCTGCTTCCCCCAAACTTTCTAACTGCTTAAAGGGGCAGAAGCATTTCTGTTCGGGCACCGCCAAGGGAATGAATTGATTTTGTGGCTCAACTCCCTGATTCTTGCTAAGCTTTTTCTACTCCACACATCTGAATGACCCTCTCTCCTTTTCAGTGCTTTTCATGTTGCTCTAATCAAACTATCTATTCTCCTGTTAGAAATATTATTAAAATAGAAATATTATTAAAAATGTATAGTGAATAGAGTGTTGTTAAAACTGCACAGTTTGTATCTTGTACCTGATAAGAAGAAACACCACCAAGGACATCTCGCTAATTTACTATCTCTTTGTAACACTAAATCACACATACCTTCAAACTCCTCTGCCTCTACTCTTGTAAACTACAAAGGCTGTGATTTAATTGACTGTGTCCTTGGGAAAGGGGGGGGTTTGAACTTTTGGTAACCTGGAGAGCTTTTCTAAGCATGCGTAATTAGCTAATGCATATAAGCCTATCCGCCCCGCATACTTAAGTAGTTAATTATAATGGACATGCGACGTATGAAGTGACGTATTTACATATATGTTTGTATGAACCGGAAATAAGTTGTAAGAGTTCCTGCTTCTGCACACGTGCCCAGGAGGGAAGGGATAAAACCCAGCTGAGAGTTTTCCTCACGGGCAGAGTGTGGTCTTTTGTCTTCACTCTGACCCTATTTGCAAATATACCTTTTGTATTGCTAATAGTGTGTATGAGAGTTCTTCGCCTCCCGAGAAATGAACCGCAGCATTTTTGCATCACTCCTGCAATTCTGCTGCCTGTTAACCAGTCCTGGGCATGTCCCTCTTCTGCTATATGAGTTTTGGCTCTAGTTAAAAACCTGAACTCTGGTGGGGTCCTATTAACTCAGGTGTAGAAATGACTGACAGTGTAGAGTTGGAGTCTCCATCAAGACACTTGAAAGGCTGGATTTTGTTTTATGAATCTACGTAAGAGACGTATCTTTTATTAGAGTGACTATGGGACAAATGACACCATATCGTTTTCAACTTTTTGCCTATTTCTTGTGGTTTTTTTAAAGTGAATATATAATCTAGCAAATTAATGCACGGACTAATGAGTGTATTGTTTTTGGTTTGGTTGTCTAACCCCCAAAGCATATTAGGAAAGCTTCTAGTCTATCTTTAACTGGAGGAAAATCTGTGCTGTTTTCTTTGTGAGGATGCACCACACCTCCTGCACCCCCCCTACACTCCTAGATCTGCCTGTTTGTGACTGTCCTGTGCAAGTGTCCCCAGAGCACCTCCTGCCCTGAGCAGACCCCCATGGCCCCCCATGGGAATTAATTGGGTGGCATCTGAAGGGCCAGAGAAGCCTGAACCTCACTTCTGGCAGTGGCACCTCCTCTCACAGGAGCCTCCTGCCACCTCACTGTCCTATGTGGCGGTGCCTGGACCCTCTACCTCCTCCAGCCAGCCACATAGCAAGGACCCAGGGCTCACAGGTCTCAACCCAGGGCTGCCTGTAATATGTACAGAGGGTTGCCTCTCTGCAATTTTAAAATGAATTGAAAATATACTTTGCATAAATGTACCGTGCTGTTTCTGCTCAGTTCCCTCAGCCTTTCCTCACAAGTCACATGCCCCAGTCCCCGAACCCTCTTTATTGCCCTCCACTGGACTCTCTCCAATGTGTCCACATCCTTTCTGTGGTGGGGGCCCAAAACTGGACACAGGACTCCAGATGTGGCCTCCCAGGTGCTGAATAGAGGGGAGGAATCACTTCCCTTCATCTACTGGTAACACACCTACCAGCGCAGCCCAGGAGGCCATTAGCCTTCTTGGCAACAAGGGCACCCTGCGGGCCCATATTCAGCTTCTTGCCCGCTGTCACTCCGGTCGCAGAGCACTCGGGTGCCCTGCGCCTGAAAGCAGAAACGGTTGGGGAGAGACATCACCAGGGCAACACAGTCACCAGGGCAACACAGCTGCTGGTTGCTAGGGCAACTAGCAAAACCAGCTGACAGGAAGGGGCAGGGCTTAGCCCTTCTTAAGCCCAGGCAGGAGGCCAGGAGGGCAGTTCCCCTCTGGTGACAGAGGGAGGAAGAGCTTGGCTAGTACAGATGAAGGGGCGAGCTCTGATGGTGAGCATCCCCTGGTCACTGCTGGGGTTGGAGTGCTCTCCCTGGTAGGGATTGAATGTTTAGTGACCGGACAGTCTAGCTTTTATGTTGTAGCCTGGGGGCTTTGTGTTCTTGTGTTTACTGTTTTAACCAGAGGACTGGGTGAGGCTATTAGGGGTTGGAGGAGGCCTCATAGGAGCTCCACGGTAGCATGGGGACCCTGGTGCCAGAGAGGGCGCAGCGTTTGGGGTGCATTGACCCCAGCCCCAGAGCAAGTGGGGGCTGTGAGGAACCTCAAGGAGGCAAAGGAGAGGGCCAAGGCGTGACAGGGCCCAGGTCAAACCACGTCAGTACCATCTGCGAGGCCTGGGCTGTGGTGTAGGGGAGGAAAAGGAGCTGCAGGTAGCGCCCCCTGGCACCAGGGTGTATAAAGTAGCCGGCCTCCTGCTAATTACATCAATCAATTAATCAATTAAGATCAAGGTGTGGCAGGAAAGCAAGCAGGTGGTTGCTCCATAACAGGAGGGTGGAGTCACTCCTAGGAAGGCTCTGATAGCGATACTCCTGTCACCCCCCCCCCAGGTCCTCTTCTGCAGAGCTGCTGTCCAGCCAGTCAGCCCCAACCCTGCACTGGTGCATGGGATTGCTGCATCCTAAGTATGGGACTTTGCACTTGTCCTTGTCAAACCTCATGAGATTTCTATTGGTCCAATCCTCTAATTCTCCAGGTCTCTCTGAATCCTAGCCCTACCCTGCAGTGTATCTACTACTCCCCCCATCTTGCTGTCATCTGCAGACTTGCTGCAAACTGGCACTCTGCTATCTTCCAGGTCATTGATGATGATGATAATGAACATGAATGACTCCTGAGGCTGGGGGGGCATGGCAACCTCCTGCAGGCGGTGGCGGTATCCACGGGGATGCATGGCAGCAAGGGGGGACTAGGAAGATAAAAGTAACTCTGGAACAACAGAGGGTGGAGTTCTAGCTTTCAATCTCCATCCATAATAATCAGGATTAACAATTTAACCCTATAATTGCCCAATTACTACACATGGAGCCAGTCATCTCATCATAGAAGGCGATCACATGGGTGAGGCATGACTTGCACTCACAGTTCAAATTATACTTTGACTCTTGCAGGAGGTCTGCAAAAAAAAAAAAAAAAAAGAAAGAAATTGGCTCATTGATTCACAAGTTCACCTAAGTGAAGGAGCAGTCCGATCAGAGACCCCTGGCCCCAGGTTCTGATTTTCAAATCTTACAGGGGGGATGTCACCTCTTATGGGGGGGAGGGGCCTCAGCCTCCCCCCGTCCCACCTGAGCTTCCCCTTAATTCACACCCTGCTTGCACTTGGTGACTCTATGCTGAAGGAGGACCAGAGGTTGGTGGGTGAGGGCCTGGGAGCTTCACAGCGGTAATATGTTGTGAAGTGTGTATAATGCGGCTGTGAATGTGTACCCCCCTACATGTCCTGTGACGAATCAGGGAGAGATTCCATGCATGCTAATCAAGCCAAGCTGCTGGTGGGAAGCGGAAATAAAAGGAAGCTGGAGGAAGCAGCTGGCTGGGATAAGAGCAGGGGAGACGTGTAACCAGACTCAGGCTGCAAGGGCAGCTCTGGACCTGCAGACCTGTACGGGGCACCTGTGGGACGACACCTGGTTTGTAGGGGACACTTCTGGAGCTGGGGCTGGGTGCATCACATGTTAAATGAGTGCATTTTTGAAGCCAACTGTCACAACCTGTGCATGCGACATTGTACCCTGACACATCCATGTCCTTTCTCTTTGGCCCCATGGTACCCGTATATGAAGTTGGCAACCCCAGTTGGCCCATTATGCGTGCTGGGGTGCAGTGCCACGTGGGGTGTGCTACAGGGGTCCAGCTGGGTGCTTGCTCAAGGATGAGGATGGGCCTGGCCCAGGCTGCTGGGGGACATGGAAGGGGCAGGAGGGCCCAGCCAAGCCACGGGGCCATGCACGGACAGGGTGGGGGTGTGAGGGCTGGGTTGGGCTGGGCTGGAGGGGCTGCGGTGCTGCAAAGGGGGCAGGAGGCCAGTGGCATTGTCAGGGGATGAGATAAGCAGCTGGCAGGGCCAAGGCCTCCGGCTGGGGTAGGGAATGGAGGGGACAGGCAGGGCCAAGCCCTCTGTGAAGAGTTTAGTCAGGGCGCCACAGGGGGAAATGAAGATCCAAGGGCTCAGGCCACAGCGTGGGGGAGAATAAAGGTGCCCATGGTGCAGCCTCACTGCCCCCGTTGCCCTCCCCTGTGGCTGGACAGGAGCCAGCAGGGACGGGCTTCTGGCTGGCTTCGAAGTCCTTCCCAGTCCACGTGCAACTGGCAGTGCCAGGCAGGCCCCAGGGGCGAGGAGCACCCACAGCACCATGGCCAAAGCAGGCCTGGCAGGGAGGCCAGCTGGGGCAGGGCTGGCCAGAGGGGTTGGGCTGGAGCTGCCCTTGGACAGGGTCAGGGGCACAGTGCAGCCCTGGGCGGCCGTGCCGGCAGCAGGACAGTCAGAGCAGGAGACACTTAGCTATGGAGGTCTCCAGCCGCTGCCCATCTCAGGGACCTCTGGGGCCAGCACAGCACTGTGGTCCAGGCCAGAGTCCCCGGGAGGTATAGGAGAGAGCCCCTCCAGCCCCGGACCTGACACCCCCTGTCTGCCCGCCCCAGGCTCTCCTGGCTGAGCACAAGCATGGGGAGGGACCAGGCTCCCTTCTACCTGCCCAGGCTGAAAATCCACCCCTGCCTGGGGTAAAGACTACTAGTCTGGGACAACGGAGGCCTCCACCTGGGGACCTGGTGCTGGTCAACCCATGCCCTCTCACCTCCCCGACCACCCCCGTGATTTCTGGAAGCACAGCTGTCCCACGGGGTCCTGCAGCCAGCAGTGCCCAGACGCCAGCGTGCCTGATCCATGCCCTCCATCTGTGCAGCATGGGCTACCCCCAACCCCTGTGCCATGTGGTGCTGCGTGCTGCAGGGCAATGGCCACACAGTACTTCCCCTACAAAGGCGTCCTCTTCCCCTCCTTTGATTACTCACCCGAGACCCTCAGCTATGTGGAAAGCCAGTTCCAGGTGTGGGATGATGACATCTTCAATGTCTCCTACCCCAAGTCAGGTAGGGACCAGGCTGGAGCGGAATCCAGATGCCCGGGCTCCAGCCGAGCTCAGACTGGGGAATGGGGTGCAGTGGGTGCAGGGCAGGGGTGATTCCCTGTCCCCCAGGCACCAACTGGATGCTGGAGATCCTGAGCCTGATTTGGTGTGATGGGGACCCCAGCTGGGTGCGCAGCGTGCTGACCTGGGATCGGGCCTCCTGGATCGAGACCAAGACTGGGTTGGCAACTGCCCTGAAGTACCCGCCACCCCGGCTGCTCACCTCCCACCTGCCCCTCCAGCTCTTCCCCAGGTCCTTCCAGGGCTCACGGGCCAAGGTGAGGACCAGGGCTGTGGGTCTGGCATGGGGGGCACTAGCAGAGCGGGCAGTTGGCTCCAGCTCCTCTGTGACCTGATGAGAAAGAATCAGCTTCCCTGTCTTGCTCAGTTCAGCCCCAATCTCTCCCCCACATCTCCAGGCCAGGCCTGGCCCTGCAAGGCTGAACCAATCCGGCTTGTCCATCGGAGCAGACCCCAGAGCTGCCCGGTCCCTCCTGGCTCTGCTCCGAGCCCACCTCCTGAGACTGGGAGCCAGCCTTGCCCCATGGGGCCAGACAGAGTCTTCCCTCACGGCTCTGGCATTGTCCCCAGACCTCACTGTGTCCTCCTTGCCTCTCCCCAGGTCATCTACACCCTGCGCTGCCCCAAGGATGTGCTGGTCTCGCTCTACCACTTCTCCAAGGCCCTGCACCTCTACAAGGACCCCGGGCCCATGGACACCTTCCTGCAGGACTTCCTCAGCGGCAGCCGTGAGCAGTAGCGGGCCCCGCTAGTGCCCAGTAGGGCTGCTGCGGACCCCGTCCCCGCCCTCACTCCCGCTCTCCCCGGCCCCTGTGCGGTGGGGCTGGCTCCTGTCTCACCCGGGGGGGAAGCTGGGGCCAGGCCAGGCGGCTCCAGGTTGTGGGTGCCCCCCAGCTTCTGCCTCTCCTTGCAGTGCCCTACGGCTGCTGGTTCGACCACGTGGCTGGCTGGCTGGGCCTGCGGGGCCACAAGAACTTCCTCTGCATCACCTACGAGGAGCTGCAGAAGGTAGGGCCAGGGGGTGCCCAGTGTGGCCCCGGGGGGTGGGGGGTGCCCCGGGCCTGGGCTCTACGGCTGTTTCTGGTGCAGTGCAAGAGATACCCCTGGAGGCCAGCACAGCCCCTCCCCAAGGAGCCCTCCAATCCCCTTCCCCTGCCCCATCTGCTGCTCTGTTTTCTGCTTCTTCTCCTACCTAATACTGAGCTGTCTGCCCTGTTCTTAATGTGCCCCATGAGACTGGTGCCACCCCTAGAGGAAGGTACAAGGGACATACACCTGGCCTTGTGGGGTGGATGTGGCTTGCATCGCTGCCCACATGGATACCAGCTAGCCAACAAATCTGTGGGGGTGTTCAGTGGTCGGCATGGCCCTCGGTGGCCAGGGGCACACAGGGAGCGCACGGACACAGCCCTCACTGACCCCATAGCCCTTGTACTGCCTTGACCACTCTGTGCCCCGGGCAGATCTTCCCAGGGGCAGGAAGGGGTCTGGGGCCCGGGTTTCCGGTGCTGGTGTCAAATGTGTACCTGGGTTGTCCCCACCCTGGCCATGTGCTTCTCCAGCACAATAATTCTTTCCCGTGACAATAAATTAAACTTTCTGTGTTGGGCCTGGCCCCCCTCTGCTCATGCCCTGGTTCTGGCACCAGACTGAGCTCTCCCTCGAGGGTTCAGCCCTCTCCAGGCTGACCCGGCCTCTTTCTCCCAGGACCCACGGGACAGCGTGCGAAGGATCTGCCACTTCCTGGGGAAGGAGCTAAGTGATCAGCACATCTCTTCAGTGGTGCAGAATGCCTCTTTCCAGACCATGAGGGGGAACAAGATGTCCAATATCTCGCAGCTGCCAGACGAGTACATGGACCACTCAAAGGGGCAGCTCCTACGGAAAGGTGAGCCCCAGGCTGGGGCCATGGGGGCTACTGCTCAGGAGCAAGAGGCATTGATAGGACATGCCTGGTCTGGCAGAGTCAGGGCCAAGGGGCAGAGCTGAGGGCGTGGAAACCCAGGACTGGGCTGGAGGGGCTGAGGTCACCACTGACCTGCAGCTGTGGGGGCCCTGGGGGGTGACCAGGGTCTGGGCTCTCATGTCTCTGGTCTCTGGCTCCTCAGGGGTCTGCGGGGACTGGAAGAACCTGCTGTCAGAGAAGCAGAGCCGTCATGTCGATGCTGTGTACCAGGAGTGGATGCAGGGCCTGGACATCACCTTCGCCTGGGACTGATGTACCCGTGGGACCCAGCCCATGCCCATCCCCACCCCCTGGAGGAATCACCAGCTACTGGAGTCTCAGTGAGCATGCAGGGGCTGGAAGCTCCTCCAGGGAGGTGCCAGGTCTGGCCTTGCCTCCGTCTGTCTGGATCCTTCCCCAGCCATAAGAGCATCCACTAAGAACCAGCAGTCAGCCACTGGTGAACGCTGATGGACCCAGCACGTAGCCCTGGCTGCTCCAAGCTTACGGCACATACGGCACAGTGGGTTTCCCACAGGCCCTAAGCATGAAGGGAAGCCTTCGGTCCCCACCCTGGGACTAAGGGACTTGCTTTGTGCTATGGGGCCCTGGAATAAAGAGAGGGTGCCTGACTTTTTTTTTTTTTTTTAGGACAGTGGTTTTGTTGGAAAGTTAAACAGACATTTAACAACCATTTAGATAAGGCAGCAGAGATGCAAAGACATCCTCAGGCCCAGGGTGGATGGTGTAGGCTGGACCCCAGCACCTCAGAGCCTTTTTCCACAGCTCAAACCCACAATTTCCTACTTCCCCACATTTACAGTCATTGATTAATACAGTCAATTATTAATGGCATGCATTTATTCACAACCACATTGGGTACACAGTAATGGAAGGGGTGGATCCTGGAGACCCTCTACCCCAGCTAAGTGAGGGATTTATGATGTAACGCCTGTGCATCTAGCATAGCCTGGGGTGTTATCACTTAGGCTTGGACCCTTGACAAGGAGAGCTGGTTCTTCTTCCCACATCCTTGCCATGAATTAGGTGTTTTTCCTGAATCTGAAGTTGTGATGACTGTAACGGGGGGCTACCGGGGCCGATCTCCGCAAGGCCCACCCACCTGTTCTTGGGCTAACCGCCCGCCTTCTCGCCTACCATGCCTTGGTCTTAATTGGTTAATTAATTAATAGATGTAATTAGGTGGGAGGCTGCCCATTTTCTGCCCCACTGCTAGGGGCCGCTATCTGCGGCTCCATTCCTCCCCTACACCACAGCCCAAGCCTCGCTGTTGGCATCATGATGTTCTCATACGTGCTGGTCCCCCACGACGGGGCCCAGGATCCCACTGTAGGACCCCACCTGGGTTCCTCCCTTCAGGTGGACTCTGCTGCCATCATACCAGGACATACATCGCCCTGCCATCGGTTCCCCTTTGCATGTGGTCCCCTCACTGGGACCTTCTGCTCACACTAGCCCCGGCCCACCCCCAGGCCAGTCAGGACCCCAGGCCCCGGCTCTTGGGTGTCCCTCTCGGTGGGCCTCCTTGCCCTTCTGACCCTCCTGGCCCTGGCCCCCACCTGGGCCAGTCAGGGGAAGCTCTGACAGGCCTTGATGTATGACCCATACTCTTATCCCCTCTCTGGGTCCTTCTTTACAGATGTGGGGAGCTGGGGTACCTCACACCATGACTGGTGCCTCAGGGTCTCACAGGGGACTCTCGCCCCCCTCCGGCAGCAGGTCGTGGTGCTACGACCGGTGTTATCTTTGAGCCACACTCTGCCTCCCAACGGTGGAGGACTTATTGGGGTCAGGGCTCAGCTCTCGCTGTCTGGCTAAGCCCCCTCTCCCTTCCTGGGGTTCCACATCGCCCGCTCTCTGGGGCTTCTGATCACTGACCCCCTCAACTGGGGCTCCACATGGCCCCCTCAGGATCTCGCCCCCTGTGTAAACGCCCATCCTGCTGGTGTCCCTTCAGGTGGCTGGCCTGGTGTGTACCAGAGCCACCGGTGCTGGGCCTGGCCCAGGACAACCACAGCATGCAAACTCCTTGGGCGCGGTGCAGGGAACTTGTTGGCCCTGGCGGCGTGAAGGGAGCCAGGAGGAAGGCAGCTTCTGGGCTGGGGTCTCTGCACTTCTACACCTGGAGAGCCCCGAGTGTCTGGGACGTTGGTGCCCAGGCAGGGCTGGAGCTGGTCGCACTGTCTGGAGTCAGCAGCCTCTGCTGCCTGTGCTAAGACCTCTGATTTTGTGCCTCTTTGGAGTGGGGACAGAGGCACTATCCCCTCTGCACTAGCTATGGGCGCTCCCAGCCCGGGTTCAGGTCTTTCTGCTCCTCCAGGGCCCCTTCAGCAGCGCCAGCAGACACAGACAGTGCATTATGCACATCCTGCTCTCCTGGCCCCAGGGACTTCCTTGTATTGACTCAGAGAATTTGCTCCTGTTTATCCATGGGTTTAACCCCTGGAAGTGGTGTGCCCACTGGGCTCACCCCCGTCCCTGTTTCTTTCCTGCTGTTGCTTCTCAGGACCTTTCCCAGCGCTCTTCTGCAACACGTTGCACTCAGGTATTTGCTGCCTTTTCTGTATGCATGTAACCCTCCCCCAGCACCAGGGCCAGGTGCTATACCAGATTCAAGATCCTCAGGGTGTCAATAGCTTTGGGCTCTCCCCCAGGCAGCTTGGCTGGCTGAGGTGTCCTGCCAAAAAGGGAGGTGTGGTCCTCCCTCACCTTCCCAAGAATCCACCCCCGCCCAAGTAACAGGTAGGGGTCTTTATTTTAGCTCTATTTACAGAAAAGAAGAGAAAAGATTAATAACAAATATAATACAACTATATACATGTGTGCATTACATAGGTTCAACAGCACCCATCAAAATCCATAACCAAAACATTATCTATAAACCCAACATTAGTGAATAGTCCATCCAACAAGTGATCCCACATACAACAGCCCTATCGAGATATGTCCATTCACAGACTATAGACTCTAAACCTCAGTGCCACTAGGGATTCAGTTCACTCTAATAAAAATGAATGGCAGCACTGCTATTGCTGTGAGTGGTCACCAGATAGCAGCGCGCTCCTACAGGCACCGGAGAAGTAGGGTGCGCGGTCCCAGTGCTTTCTTTCAAGCAGAAACCTTTGTCTGGACGGCAAAAACAAACACCTGACGAGCACTATGAGGTTAAATGCCTCCCCACCTTCCCTTTCCTTGTGAAACTGGGGCTGCTTAATAGACACCGCCTCCCTTTACCGGCAGGTCTCCTGTTTCTGCCGCCTAAACTCTCCCACGGCTCTGCCCAGCTGCAAGCACAGACTCCCCTTTTCCAGGGCACTTGAGTCCTGAGTTTGCACAGCTCCTCTGCAAGATAGGGGATTCAGCTCCTTAATGAGCACCACAGCCTGTTGGTCTTTCCTGGTGTGTTGGCTGTCTGGAGCAGGTTTTCCATCCCCTCCCTGGGTGGAGAGACTGTCCCAACGCTCTCCCTCAAGTTGGGAAACAGCTTCTCCCCAGCTTTCTCTTTCCCACCCTCTGCTGTGTTTATATCCCAGATGCAGCCAACCAGACCCCTCCGTTGTGCTGGCAATCTAGTCAGCTACATGCACATTTTTAGGCTTGCACCTTTTCAGAGGTCCCACGTCGCGTGCAAGCCCCGTCTCATCCTTTCTGAAGAGGCAGAAGCATTGCTCCCCTGCCCAGCCCACTGTCCCTGCAGCTGGGCAGCTGGTGCATGCACACTGGGGGATTTGGTCTTGCAATAGAAGAGAAGATGCCAAACAGAAGGGCCCCCCGGGGTGGGGAGGTAACTGCGAGCACTCTCACGATTCAGGCTGGTTCAGTGGCGAACTGACCGGGGCGGGGGGCAGGAAGGGGCCATTGCTTTGGGGAGGGGGGCACCGACCAGGCTCTTCAGAGTTCTTACTGCACGACATGACTTAAAGTATTGCTACGAGAAGGGTGGAGAGGCTGGGGGGAGAGAGGGCTGCAAATGCAAGCATTGGCTCCCAGGCGCTGGAGACCCATGGTACATCACTGGGCACCTCTGGAGGTCTGGGAGGACATGGGGTTACTGAATGTCTGCACCACGGGGCCAGCTCATGCTCTGTTACCAGTCCCCAAGTGAAAATGCCACTGTACACCTCTTGTTGTCTGTTATTTAATGTATCACCTCCACCTACTATCTCACAGCCTGTAGTCCACTCAGCATCCTTTACTGGGAACCACCAGGACTGGGATGACTGGCATGACCAGTATAAAAAGGCAACTGACTTCAGTGGGTGGGATGGCACCACTGAGCTTGAATCTCTGAGCCTGTTGCTTACTGGAAGAGCCAGGGAGACCAGCTGTGGGCCCAGCAAAAAAACCAGTGCTTGACAAGGGCCCTCAGGAATGCTCTGCAACCTGCAGATCCTGCTCAGGACTGTGCCATTTTCTTTAACCATAAGAGGATGGCAACAGAGTCAGCACAAGAGTTTGGTCTGGTCCTAAGGTGTGTAGCCATCAAGGCATCTCAGAGGTACCAGACAGGTTGGCCCGCAACCACTTTGTCAGCCGTGCCTTCACTGGGGAGTCATACGGTCAATTTTGGCAGGAAAAGTCCCAGAGTCTGGATGAGGCTATAAAACAAGCCATCAAGACAGCTGGTGAAAAGCTGGGGCTCTAGGTACCCACAACACCGCGGCAAGGGGAGATGTACATGCCAAGGAGGAAAAGTCAGCGGTGCACCTTCCAAGCATCAGCTTTGCAAACGCTGGGGTGAACGGCACCGGCTCAAGAAGTGTACGGAGGCCTAGCCCTATGGCAGACCTCCAGGCCCCTCTAGGCCACAGCGACTAAGGTCACAGTCAGAGGCTCTGCTGGTGCTGCAGCAGCCCCCAGCACTTCTGGAGGGAAGGCCCAGAGAGAAGGCTGCGCTCCGGGTGGGGAAACTGAGGCAGGCAACAGAGAGGGGCCCATCCATGGCTTGTAAACCCAGGGTTGCACAGCATGAGGGTGTTATTAGTGTTGTATGCCTAGAGGGAGAACTAGGAAGGGTTCTGTGCCAATTCCTCCTGGATCCAGGTGCCCCACAATCCTTTGTATGGAGCTGGAAACAGGAACAAGCTACGGCAGGGACCTTCAGCCCCGTGGCCCAGGGGTCAAAGCAGTCAGCGGGAAGGCACTCTGCTTCTTGGGGTATAGCCATCGACTATCAAGGAATGTACAGTCCTTGTGGGGACAGATGCCCATCAGGACACCTCACTAAGCACTGGCTTTCTCACGAAAGTCCAGGTCTTGCAGACTATGACTTGCAGACTGCTCTTGTTCCCTTCTAGGAGGGTGTTTCCCCTGTGCAGCCCCGAGGCCGGACTGGAGCATGGGAAGTCTCAGTGGGAAAAAATCTAACAATCCCTCCTCAAAGCAAGACCAGCTGAAGAGATGGTGTCAGGGAGATGCCAGGGGCTTGCGAGCCTCAGGAAGCATTGGGGTTGCTGGTGGCAGCTTCCACGGGCAAAAGTCGCAGCGGTGAAATGCCAGTGTGTGTTGCCTGTGCATCGACAGAGCCTCACATTGCCTACCAAGGCACCATAATGGGGACATTTGAGCCCAGAGCGGCCAGGCAGCAGACAGACCCGGGGCCAGAGACGTCGGTCACTACAAAGGTCCTGAGCTCAGCCCAGAACCAGCACCTGGGAGAACCAGGGGTCACCTCCTGTGTGCAGCTCCCTGGTCACACATTTGTATCCCAGTTACTGCATGCACAGTTTTGGTTCGTCAGCCCCGCTCGCCCTTCTGTTGCTGCAATGGGGGAGGAGGAGCAGTGCAGTGTGGGATGCATGGAGGACCAACCCAACCCCTGCCATGGAGCGCGTAGTATCCCCACGTACCACTGGGCCACTACACAGTAAACTCATTCCAGAGCTCTTGATTTTCCCAGCTGTGCTGTTGAATCTTTCCAGGGGGTTGCTTAGATCAGGTCCCTGCATCCTACCCTCTGGGGCTTGTCACGAGAGAGTGTTTTTTTGCCTGCAGGGAGATGCCTGTCCTGGTTCCCTGTGGTATTTTGCCTACAAGTATTAACCAGCTCTTGTGCTCCAGGCAATAAAGTTGTTCACTAATAAAGGACTTCAGGCCAGGGGAGTTCAACCCACTCCTATCATTTTCACTCTCCTTTCCATACAACATCTGACTCCCATTTTATGCTGTCCTTGGGGCACCATTGGTTGGAAAGGAACAGTCTTTTGCATCTTCCAGGTTAACCAAAGTACACGGGTATACCTGTTCCATCTATTTTGGTTAGTCTATAAGGTGCACATCCTCCACTTCAAGCTAACACCACCAACTATGTCTCTGCTTAAAGACTTGAAGGTGCAGAGAGCCTCCAAGAGGCGCTCAGCATCTGGGGGGTCTGGTCTGGGAGGGCTTCCCCTGACCAGCATACACATCTCCTGTGTCATCCTTGTCCACCCCTCCACCCGGTCTGCTTGTCCCCCCTCACTCTCAGTTCTTCTCTGTCCAGTTTCTTCTCACCACGAGCTGCCCCCCAGCTCCCCATGGTCCCTTCTGAGCCCATGAACATTTCCAGACCACATTTTTTGTGTCCCCCGATGCCACCTTATCATTATCTGTCCTGGATTTGGCTGAAGGGCTCTGGCTTAGGACCCTCAGCCTTAATGCCATCTTCCTGAGCTCCCCTGGGCCTGGCCAGGTGAAGGGGATCATTGCTGAGCTCTGCACATGGGCTTCATTTCTTTTCTTGGCAGCTCCTTGTGGGAGAAGCGGGGACAGGCCTGGCAGCATGTGGTGACTGATGCATGTGGCAGTAGCTGCCCCTACCCACAGGCTTTCTGTCACTTCAGTAAGATGCATCATAGTTTCTGGATGCTGCTCCCCACCCTTGGCTGCAGGGTTTTTTAAGACCTGGTGCTGGGCTGCTTTTCAGGCACCAGAGACTGCAGGAGTCTGGACGCCAATGAGGCCTGAGTGCAGCCGTGCTCCGGTGGGTCTTTGTAGACATATGACTCTCATTCCCAGGTCAATGAGTCCATGAGTGCAGAGCCTCCTGGGTCTGTTCATGATTGTTCTTTCCCAGTGTTCAAAGCAGGGAAACTGAGGCACGCAGGATTACAGGGACATAAACACTTTACCCAGAAATACTCCAACCAGTCCCATCATCTGCCACGGGATCCCTCAGTCGAAAGGCCCAGTCCCTCCACCTCGGAGCCCCCAATCACTGTTCTCACATCCTCTTTGGGGTGTCTGGGAGATACTTGACTGTGAAAAATAAACAGGGTCAATATGGGATTGGCCTTGGCCTGGACACACAATAATCCAGCTTCTTTGAGCTTTTCCTTCTGAGCCATCCAAGACGGGGAAGCATTATATGGAGGGGACCAGGAGGGGTCAGGGCTGAGATGCTGAGGTGTTTGTGGGGAGAGGCTTGTGGTATTTTGCCAGGTGAAATGGCAGGAAGGGAGAGGTCAGGCTGGAGGTATGATGAGCTGAAACGAGGGGCTGGGAAGGTGTGGAGGAGGGGTCTGAGCCATGTCAAGCCTAGGGCTGTGTATGGGGGGGAAGGAGGTGCTGGGTGGGCCAGTCCTTGGGTGCTGTAGGAGAAATTGGGGTGATACAAGAGAAACTGAGGATAAACATGGAGGGGCTGGGGGCTGCGAGTGCAGATCATGGAGGCTAGGTGGCTGTGTAGAAATTTACTAACAAGACCATAAATAATAGTGTAGAAGTTAACTTCTACAGCAGACTCAGTCTCCAAGGACAGGCTGATAAGACTCTGCAATGACTGAATCCTTTTCGCTTTGAAGTTTGAAGTAATCAAAGCTATAGCGCTCCTCCCTATTAGTTAGCATTTCAAAACAAGCATGTAGCCAAAAACCAGTTTGAAACAATTAAGAGTTTTCTCACACTGACCTGATATCTGGTTTTCTTTCACAGTGGAAAATTCCCACCTGCGTGCGCATCTTGTCTGTAAACTATAAATCGCCTCTAACAGTTTTATTCGGGGCCTCTGAGCTTGCTCAGGGTGCCCAGCATGCTGAATAAAATTTGAGACTGACAGCGACTCTGTGTCTTTGGGAACAGCTCCGCAAGGGGTCACGGACTCCTCAACAGCTGGAAGGGCCGGCCTGGGACTGTGGGTGCCGTGAGGGGCCGTGGAGACTCTGCCCAGGGTGCTGCAGAGCTGAGGGGTCAGGCCAGGGTGTGGGGGGACATGAAGGGGCATGAGGCTGCAGTCGGGGGGCTCAGGGGTCCTGGCAGGGCTGGAAGCATCCTAGTGGCTGTGGCAGGTCTACCAATGCCAAGGTGCACGCATCCCTGTGGCCACTTTCTGCCTTCCCAACTGCTTTCTGCACCCAGAAGAGGACACTGCCTCTGGTCCAGGGGGGGCTGTTGTGAGAGTGTGTCATTGGAGGGGGTATCCTAGCACGCACCATACCTGCTAGCCCTGAGGGGTGAAGGACCAGCCGGGGGCTGGTATTTGGGGAGAGGGACTGATGCGCATAGACCTGGTTTAGATACGTGGAAGCTGAAGGGCCAGACTGACTAAGACTGGTGACAGCATGCACATGCCATGTGCTGCACACACACACCAAGATGTGCACACACGAGTGTGCACACATGCACCAGAGACCCCTCCCTACCCCTTGACACAGGAAAGTGCCCAGATGCACCTGAAGCGATGCCCATCAAACACTGTTGGTGCTGCACAGTGACATTTGCTGCTGCCATCAACACTGGTTGCAGTGTAAAGTCTCTGGTCTCTCGACAGCCTTCTCTGATCAGGGGACAGGGCCCGTGGATAGGGGGAGACCAGTGCCTGCGACATGCCTTCACTTCAGCCAGGCTTTTGACTTAGTGTTTCATGAGGTTCTTTTTCACGAGCTAAGGAAATGCAGGCTAGCTTTATTTATTCATATGGAAGGACAGAACAAGCTATGAGCAGCCTAGACTACATGAAGGCACCGTAAGGTGGGTACATAACTAGTTGGGTCATTGTACTCAAGGCTGCATCACTATCCAGTTGGGGGGAGGTGCCAAGTGAGGTCCCCCAGGGGTCTGTCCTGGGTGCAACACATTCATTAACGAGGTGGATGATGGGATCCAGTCCACACTTAGCAAATTTGCAGGTGACACCAACGTGGGTGGAGTTGCAGACGCTGTGGATGGCAGGGCTGGGGTCACGAATGACCTGGACGGATGCAGAAATGGTCCATGGTAATGAGATGAAATGCAACAAGGACAAGTGCAAAGCCCTGAGCTTGGGATGGAGTCATCGCAGCACAAATGCAGGCTGGGAAAGCCAGAGGCCAGGTCACAGCACTGCAGAGGACTTTGGGGTCTCAGAAGCTGAACTTGAGCCAGCAGCGTGTGCTGGCCTCGCTGGGGCATTGAGCAATACCTGCTGCTCACACAAAGGCTCTGACATGAGCAAGCCTCACCTGCAAACCTGACCACTTTGTGAACTCCTCACATAAATGCAACTTGGTGTCTGGGCCAGATGCACCCCCCCGCCAAAGGATGTGAGAGAGAAATGACACTGCAAGGCAGGATGGTCCAGTACCAGGTCAGAAGGTGAGACAAGCCCATGGTACAGGGCGGTTCTAAACATTCGGGGCGCAGCGGGAATGCAAAATGTCATCTGTTTTGATCAGGGGAATTGCAAAGCAGGGGAACTTTATAGTGGCCCGGAGAAGCCTGCATGGTGCTGTGTCCATGACTTGTCAAGTACAAATGCCTCAACTCCTGGTCTGATGCACCTGTGAGACTAAAATGTGCTGGGGCCGGGCTTGTAAGCAGTAAACCTGGCTGAATCTTAGCCACAGAACTGAGCCCGTCATTCTTTAAGAACACCCCAGGCAGAGCTAGCCCCAACCTCAGGCATCTAGCATTCCCCCAGGCTCCCCTGTCTGCACCCGACTTACCCCACAATTGCTCCTTGCCCAGCCTGAGCCTGCAGGGAGTCTGGGGGCTTGGGGCTCCGCTGTAGTCCAGCAGGGGATGGGGGTGCTCCAGAGTCTGCACCCCCATCCCCATGCACCCTGCGGGGCAACACAGGCCCCCTCCCTCTGGGCACCCAGGAGCAGGGTGGCTGCGGGGGTCACAGCACTGGCTGGTGCTCGCAGGCACCAGGAGCCCCTTGGGCATAGCAGACCTTGACCCTGGGTGTTCTTGGGTGCAGGGGGCTTGGGGCAGAGGCTGGGAGCAGGACGTCTGGGAGAAAAGTGAGACAGGGAGAGAAGTCCCCACCCCAGCCAGAAGCTGCTGCAGGATGCTGGGAAGGGGGGGTGGGACATGGAGGCTGCCTTTTAGGGAGGGGCAGTGGGGGATGGGCATCCTGGCAATAGAGGAAGGTCACCACGGGGTTAATGTTGGCGCCACCCCAAGGGAGTGGCAGGGCCAGGTGCCAGGTGCTGAGTACAAGGTGCAGACTAGACAGAGGGGCTGGGGCCAGGGCAGTTTGCAGCTGGTGAGTCGTTGGCAGGGGGTGCAAGTGGGAGGCATTTAGCCGTGGGGGTGCCCAGCTCTGGCCCCTGGGCCTGTGCAGCCCTGGGGACCAGGTCCTGCCAGTGCCAGAGCCCAGGGGCGCCGAGGTCGTGGGGAATTGGCCCCCTGTTCTGGTGAGGTTTGTGGCCCAGGGCCAGCCCAGCCCCTGTAGCCCCTTTCCCCTCCCTGGGGTTTGCTTTTGCTCCCCTCCTGCCTGCTTCTTTCTGCTGCAAACGCAGCCGTACCCCGGGCGAAGTCTAGCAGCTGGAACAAGCTGCCTGGGGAAATCCAGGCACCTCCCCCAAAAAGGCTCAGAGCAGCTAAAGATAAAGCCGCTGATAATAGCTGAGAGAGCACGATATGGGGATCCCTGCATGCAGGCAAACATCCCCAGACCTAGCCTGGTTCAGACAGGGAGGCCTCACGCCCTTGCTCCCAGGATGTCCAGCTTTGCCCCATGGGGAGGAAGGACCGAGCTGAGACACGACCTCCCAGGAGTCTGGCAGGAGGATGCTCTTGGGGTGACCGGTGTTGGCTGGACCCTGGGCCCCCACAGGTGCCTTCACCAGGGGGAGGAGCAGGGTGCCCCAGTTCAGTGCAGTCCCTGGAGCTCAGGTCTGCGTGCACCTGGAGACTGGCCCTGGGAGAACATGGGCACCGTGTCCTGCACTGGCCGCTCAGCACCCTCCTGGCCCCCAGAGCTGCAGCCCAGCACCCCACTGCCAGCCACCCAATCCCAGGACCCTGGCTTGTGTTGCAGGGCACAATGGCCACTGAGTACATCACCTACAAGGGCATGCTCTTCCCCATCTTGGGCTACTCCCCTGAGACCATTAGCTACGTGCAAAATGAGTTCCAGGTGCGGGATGACGACGTCTTCAATGTCACCTATCCCAAATCAGGTAGGGATTGGGCTGGGGGCAGGGGTGGAGAAAGAAGCCTGATGCCTGGTTCCAGCCCAGCTTGGGGTGGGAGCGGGGGGCAGGGGATGAAGTCTAGGGGGGATTCCCAACTGTTTTCCCCCCAGGCACCAACTGGATGCTGGAGATCCTGAGCCTGATCCGCTGCGATGGGGACCCCAGCTGGACACGCAGTGTGCTGAACTGGGACCGGGCCCCCTGGATCGAGACCAACAACGGGCTGGAGGTGGCCCTGAAGTACCCGCCGCCCCGGCTGCTCAGCTCCCACCTGCCTCTCCAGTTCTTCCCCAAGTCCTTCCAGGGCTCACGGGCCAAGGTGAGGGGCAGCTGGTGCAGGTCGGCGCTTCCTGAGAAGAGGGGGGTCTCCTGAGGATAGGTACAGCGGTGTCTACACTCCCCTGACTCCGCACATCCAACGTTGTGTAACTGGGTCACGAGGGACGATATCCAACAGGATCAGGCCCAAGAGGATTCTGGAGGGGCTCCCTTGAGCCTGGCACTGCCCAAGCCCCAATCCTTCCCCCACGCTGCAGCTTCACCTGCAGGGAACAAGCTGGATTTTGCCCCCAGGAAATCTCGGTCTCCCCAGACCTAACAGAGGAGCCCTACAGCCATGTGGGAATTCACTCCCAAGGCGCACACTATTTGGGAGCTGCCGTTTCCATGGGATGAAACACTTGAAGGTGTCAGTCACTCAGGGATGACTCTGCCCACCCAGGCCAGGAGGGGTGGCGTGGCTTTTAGAGCAGGAGCTTCAGCCCCTTCCCACACAGTGAAATCCATAACTCGGGTAGAAGAGAGGTTATCAGGACCACATTGCCAGGCACCCAGGGACCATGGGGCACGTGGCGGGGCAGCCCTAGAAGGGACCGTAGGAAGGTCTTCCCTGCAGGCAACAACCCCAGGTCCTCTTCCCCAGGTCATCTACACCCTGCGCAGCCCCAAGGATGTGCTGGTTTCGTTCTACCACTTCACCCACGTCTTCCATGCATTTAAGGACCACGGGCCCCTGGATGCCTTCCTGCAGGATTTCCTGAGTGGCAACAGTGAGCAGTGCCATGGGGTTGCTCTGCACAGCCAGAGACATGCAGGACTGTCCTTTCCTGCAACCGAGGGAAAACCCAGGTGTCCTGGCTGCTCTCTAGGGAGGCTGGGGCTGGGCAGGGCAGCTCCAGGTGACTGCAGCCACTTCCTCTCCCTGCAGTGCCCTACGGCTCCTGGTTCGAACACGTGGCTGGCTGGCTGGGCCTGCGGGGCCAGGACAACTTCTTCTACATCACCTATGAAGAGCTGAAGCAGGTATGACAGCCAGCCTGGGCCCCGATGTCCATCAGGAGTCCCCAAGGCTACTCCTGGTATCATACAGGAGGCCAGTCCAGCCCTGCCCAGCCCTGGCAGGGAAGGTGTAAAGTGCTGGGTGAGACATGTACCCATGGAGCCCTCCTCATAGCCCCTGGGTCCATCTCCCCCAGGCACCCCACCCCTCCGCAGGCCTGATACGTGGGTTCAGCCCTGCTCCCTCCCATCCCCCCCCGTGCGTCTCTGGGTGAGACGTCCTCAGCTCCCTGAGCAGTGCTGGGCCAGGGTGAAGCTGAGACCTCAGCAGTGACCAAGACAAGGAGCTTCGTGAGAGCCAACGGGGCAAGAAATGCTGGAAAAGGCAAAGTTCTGTGGCTTTGCCACCCGAAGAGTCGTCTGGGCAGCACAGACCCTCCCTCCCAGGGACAAACCCATGCAGACTGGCTTCTGCACAAGGGTTTTCATATCCAACTTGACTTTGGAGTGAAAGGACAAAACAGACAGAAAAAGGTCTGAGCTAGTGCTGAGTCAGTGAGAACTTGGGGAAAATAAGGCAACTGGGCCCCCTGAAACAGTTGTGGCTGTAAAAGAAAGAGACCTTCTTTTCCGTGTGTGAAAAACCATAATTCACCTGACCCTCCTCCCCCTCTTTCTGCTTCAACTGTCGGGGGCGGGGGATGGTTAAGCCTCCCCTAGGGCACTGGGTGCTGGCTGCAGCCCAGGTTGGGGATGGGGACTTGGCTGTGCCAATGGTCCTGCTGGGACCCACCCCTGGCTAGAGGGTCCTGCCCCTGCGCTCAGGCTCAGCCCAGCGCTGTACTGTGTGCAGGAATGGATTTCCCCCCTGCTCAGACTGGTCCAGACTGGGGGGCACGGCTTTGGCCTGGGGTCTCTGGAGAGTTCATGAACCACCCCTGCCCCAGGGCAGCAGCAAGACATTGGTGGCCACGGCCCCCCTGCTTTCCCAGGGGCAGGGGCAATGGTGATGCCTGGGGCTTTGTCAGGGTGATGATCATTTTACTAAGGGCTTAGATGATGGCTTGTCTGGGCTGGTTTGGACAGGGCTGATCCTGCCTCAGGCTGGGGTCAGACTGGATGTGACCCTGCATGTCTCTGACAGCTCAGCTTCTCCATGTTTTTATCACTTCCTGGCCCCACATGAGCCCCCCTAGCATGCTCATGTCTCAGGCACCCTCTGATCCAGTGTTTCCCCCCAGGACATCCGGGGTAGCATACAGAGGATCTCCCGTTTCCTGGGGAAGGAGCTGAGTGAGCAGCAGATCTCCTCGGTAGCGGAAAACTCCTCCTTCCAGGCCATGCGGGAAAACAAGATGTGCAACTTCTCGGAGGTACCGGGGAAGTTCATGGACCACTTGAAGGGGCAGCTCTTGCGGAAAGGTGAGCTCCGGGCTAGTGCACGGGAGGGATGGACCTGCCAGAGCTGTGGGGGGACCTGGGTCTGGGATGCCGGGGGCTGCAGAGCAGGAGTGAGGGGCACCCCAAGACTGCAGGGGCCCTTGAGACTGCATCAAGCTCAGGGCAGCTCACAGCAAGAGTGAGATCAAGGATATGGAAGAAGATAAAAGATGCCAGTGACACAAAGAGCAATAAACCCACTCTCAGTGAGGCCCCTGACTTGATGGTGGTGCCAGAAGATTTCAGATTATAGGGTCAGAAGGGATCTATTAGATCATCAAGTCTGACCTGCTGCCCTGGGCATGAAAGAGCGCTGGGTTCGGATGACCCCAGCCAGGTGCTTGTCCAATCTTCTCTTAAGTACCTCCAGGGAAGGGGACAGCACCACCTCCCTTGGAAGCGGACAGGCAGTCCTCGACTTAGGGCGTTTTGACTTACGGTGATTCACACTTGCGGTGCTCTGCCATTCACACCCATGTTATTACTTATGGCGCTGGATGCTCACACTTACGGCGCTACAGGGAAACTTACAATTAGAACAAGAGGGCAGCAAAGCAAACATCCCTGGATCCGTTTCTCAAAAAGCCATCAAGTGGCCCTAAGTCTCCCCAAAATCTTCCCAAAGAAGCCCTTCTGAATTCCATGACCCCGCCAAAGGTGTTCCTTCACCTTTTGATTAAATAAAATTTTATGTGATTAGTTACTGTATTGCCCAATTTAATCCATTTATATACAGTACACTTTAGAAAGCTTTGTACTGTACAGTGTGTATCATTTATAGTTGATTAAATAGCTGATTTAAATATGGTGTTTATGGTCATCGCTATAAAAAGTTGGGCATCAAGCCCTTGATCAGGAACGTAACCCTCTATTATAACATTGTTTCTATGGGAAAATGAGATTCGGCTTACATCGTTTCGACTTAGAGCACTTTTTCCAGTAACCTAACCCGCCGTAAGTGCAAGGACTGCCTGTATTCCATATTTTGGCAACCCTCACTGTAAATCATTTTTTCCTGATGTCCAAGCTAAAGTTGCTCTCCTTTAGTTTGTGGCCCTGGCTTCTACTTACCCTGATGGGTGCCTGGGTAAACATCATATCCCCTATTGCCTGGTATCCTCCCTGATGAGCTTGTAGACGGCCACAAGATCACCTCTCAGCCTTCTCTTGTGGAAGCTGAAGAGATTCAGGTCCCTCAATCAGTCCTCATAGGGTTTTTTCTGTAGGCCATTAACCAGATGAGTGGCTCTCCTCTGAACCCTCTCCAGGTTATCCACATCCCTCCTGAAGTGCGGCGCCCAAAACTGGATGCAGTACTCCAGCTGTGGCCTGACCGATGCCGCATAAAGGGGACGCATCACTTCCCTAGACCTGTTTGTAGTACACCTATTTATGCAAGAAAGGATGCGGGTGTAGTTTGACTTACTGCCTCGTCACACCGGTGACTCACGTTCATTTTGGAGTCGACTACGACTCCGAGATCCCTTTTTGCAGTTGTGCTACTTAGAGCAGTGCCTCCCAGGCTGTAGGAGTGTTGATTCCTCCTTCCCAAGTGCAGCATACGACACGTCCTTGTTAAACTGCATCCTATTCTGGTCTGCCCACCTCCCCAACCTGTCCAAACCTGCCTGGATTCGCTCCCTGCTGTCCAGCTTGTGTATCTCCTCCCATAATTTTGGTGTCCTCAGCAAACTTGGACAGGGTGCTTTCTACTCCCTCGCCCAAGTCACTAATGAAGATGTTGAATAGCACGGGCCCCAGGACAGTGCCTTGGGGAACTCTGCTGCTTACACTTCTCCACGTAGAAGCCAACCCATCCACCACCACTCGCTGGGTGCGTCCAGTAAGCCTATTTCCACCTACCAGACTGTGTAATGATGTATGTTGCAGCTCTTTAGTTTATTCATAAGGTTTGGGTGTGGCACTGTGTCAAAGGTCTTTTTAAAATCTAAGTAAGTAACATCTACCCCTGTTCCTTCATCCAAGCATTTTATGACCCGATTGTAAAAAGAAACCAGGTTAGTCAGGCAGGATCTGCCTGCTTTGAACCCATGCTGGTTGCCCCTTAGCATTGTTTTATCCACTGGTCCCCCACCAATGTGACCCTTAACAATTTTCTCAAAGGTCTTGCCAAGGATAGAGGTGAGACTAACCGGCTTATAGTTACCTGGTTCCTCCTTCATCCCCGTCTTGAAAAGAGGGACCACACTGGCCCTTTTATAGTCCTCCAGGACCTGTCCTGAGCACCACGAGTCCTCAAACAGCCACGCCAGTGGTTCTGCTATGACTCCAGCTAGTTCCCTAAGTACCCTGGGGTGAAGATCATCAGGGCCTGTTGACTTAAATACATCCAACCCCTCCAGGTGCCCCTTTACTAGATCAGCACTAACAACTGGTGGGTTGGTGTCTGTCTTGCACTTACCTGAAGTCCCATTGGGATGCATGCTTGTATCCGTGTCCAGGAACACAGATGCAAAGAAATCATTTAGGAGCTCCGCTTTGGCCATCCTATCTGTTATCAGTTGCCCTAGTCCATCTTGAAGGGGCCCTCTGTTACCCTGCACTTTCTTTTTGCTTCTTATGTATTTAAGGAATGATTTTTTAACTTTCTGCCAGCCTAAGCTGCATTTCCATTTCTGCGTTGGCTCTCCTCACTGCTTCCCTGCAAGCAGACCTGGCTGCCTGTTCCTCCCAGCAAATGTCTGGGAAGTTGAGGTCACCCAGGACAACCAGGTCCTTGAAGCGCACCGCCTCTGAGAGCTGTCCCAAAAAGTCTAGGTCTAACTCGTCCCTTTCTCCCCGACCCCCCCTGTAATCTGACCCATACTACCTCAATTTGCCCTTCTTTTAGGCCCAACTTAACTACAGAAGATGTATATTGCTCCTTAACATAGAGAGCAACACCCCCGTTTTCCCCTACTCTGTCATGTCTGCACAGCCTGTAGCCCTCAATGCCCACTGCCCAGTCGTGGGTAGGGTCCTACCAGGTTTCTGTTAGCCCAACCAGGTCGAATTCTTTGTTTGCAAACAGGAGTGCAAGTTCCTTCTGCTTGTTCCCCATGCTCCTAGCATTAGTATAGAGACATCTAAGCCCCACAATAGATGCCCAGGATCAGGGCGGGATGCTCTGCCCACCTCTGTCTATCTGGATTCAGCTTCGACTGGTTCCCCACAGTCAAGCACTGGGAAAGGGAGGAAGGCTGCAGGGCCTGGGCTGGGTGACAAGCTGGGTGTCATCGGCTTGATGGTGGCCCTGCAGCAGGAGACCCTTCGGTCTGCTTCTAGCATGACAGGGAGGCTCAGGACACAGCAGAAAGTCTCTTGCCAGGAGAAAGAAGCTGCGGGCAAAGGTGATGAAGAGGCAAGTCAGAGCACTATGCACCTGGGGGTGACAGTGGACAAGCTGAATACGAGCCAGCAGTGTGCCCGTGTTGCCAAGAAGGCAAACAGCATCCTGGGCTGCGTTGGTGCGTGTGTTGCCAGTAGGTCCAGGGAAGTGATTATTCCCCTCTATTCAGCACTGGTGATGGCACATCTGGTGTCCTATGTTCAGTTTTGGGCCCCCCACTACAGAAAGGATGCAGACAAGTGGGAGAACTGGCAACAAAAATGGTTCAGGGGCTGAGGAGCAAGACTTGTGAGGAGAGGCTGAAAGAACTGGGCTCATTTAGTCTGGAGAAGAGGAGACTGAGTGGGGATTGAACAGCAGCCTTCAACCAGCTGAATGGGGGCTGCAAAGAGGCTGGAGCTGGGCTGTTCTCAGTGGAGGCAGGTGACAGGACAAGGAGCAATGGTTTTTGAGTTGCAGCAAGGGAAGCTGAGGTTGGATACTAGGGAAGTCTCTCTCAGTAGGAGGTGCTGGAACAGGCTGCCCGGAGGTGGTGGAGTCTCCATCCTGGGAGGCGTTTAAGACTCAGCTAGATAAAGCCTCTGCTGGGATGGTCTAGTTGGGGCTGGTCCTGCTTGGAGCGGGGGCGTTGGACTAGATATGACCTCCCGAGGTCCCTTCCAGCCCTTGTCAACCATTCGATGCCTTGGGGTGAAAGCCAGACTCACAATGTCCAGAAAGCTGGCGGAGAGCTGCCAGGCAAGCACATGGTTAAGGACCTTCCCCAAAAGGGGTGGTTGGAGACTGGCCGCAGCTGTGGGGGAGCCAGGACCAGGCCATGGCTTTTGAGTAGCAGGCAGACAACCGCTGATTTAGAGGGTCTCCCCCCTCCCCCCCCAAAGAGAGGCACTGACGGCCCCCCGGGGCTCTTCAAAGCCAGGGTAGCCAGGGGCCAGTTCAGCACTGGTCACCCACACAGAGCTGTCACAGTGGGTCCCTGGGGGGTGCCCCAGGGACTAGTCTCTCACCTCACTCCTGGCTCTGCAGGGGTCTCCGGGGACTGGAAGAACCTGCTGTCGGAAGAGCAGAGCCGCCGCATCGACACCGTGTACCAGGAATGGATGCAGGGGCTGGGCATCACCTTCCCCTGGGACTGACATCTCCTCTGTGTGACCCCAGCCCAGGTCTGAGCCCCCGCATAGCGCGGGGTGGAGCAGGGAACAGCAGAGGGGAGCTGGAATGGGGGGTGGGGATTACCGACACAAACAAGCACACACACACACACACACATGCATGTACAAGCACACACACTTATGCATGCATGCACAAACACGGACATACACATACACATGCTCAAACACGTGCAATGCACAAACACCCATGCACACGCACACCCACACCTACACATTCATTTGTGTACACATGCACATAAACAAAAACACACATTTGCACACATGCACGCACACACATATCCACAAGTGAACACGTGCATGCACATACAAGCCCACATGTACACATGCATGCACACACGTACATACACATATGCATGCTTGCACACATGCGTGCACACAAACACATGCACATACATATGTGTGTGCACCCATGCAGACATACACATACATATCCATGCACACGCCTGTACGTATCCACACACACACACGCACTTGCATGTACACGTGTGCATGCACACACACACCTACCCATGCACACATATATGCATGCGCACACACACAGGCACCAGGAGTGCGGGCTGAAGCAGAAAACGGAGTGCCCCCCCTCCCCCACCTGCAAGACACCGCTACCAGCAGGGGGAGGCCGGGACGTGCCAGCTGCACCTGTCTCTCCCCGCCAGACCCTACCACTCTCCCCTTACCCAGGCTGCTTTTCCGGGCCTCCCCTCTGAGGGGGGAGGAGTGTCACAACCCAGGCCTGCTCCCAGGCACCCTCTCCTGTTCCTTGCACAAGTTGCACAGCTGTTTCCGACCGGGGTATTAATAGCGTCATGCCGAAGCTGGCTTGTGCACCACTCAGCTTTGCCGCCTCCCTGTCTTATGGCGTGGACACGCTCCCTGAATTTTATTTGTTCTTGACAAGCGTCAGCCAGAACGAGCGTGGAAGTGACGGCATGGCGCTGCGAGGAAGCCAGGCATACGGTGCCATGGGGAGGGACGGCTTCAGCTGTCTTTTAAGAGGACGTTCAAACTAGGTGGGAAGTAGTGAGGAAGCCCTTTGACTCTGTTGACATGAGGTTCGTAAACATCTTGGAGCCACAGGGCCCCTGTGGAGGTCACTAGTCCGACCCCTGCCTGAGGCAGGATCAGCCCCATCCAAAGCAGCCCAGACACATCCACGTTTCAGCCTCTTAGCAAAACTACTGCCCAGCCCTGTCTGCGTGAAGGGGCTCCTGTTTCCTGTGCTCCGGGCTGGTTTCACTGGGGCTGTCCCAGATCAAATGCCTGTCCCAGGTGTCCTGTCAGTCGGGGCCACTAGACAATGTTGTGCCAGGAGAAGGGTTTCAATGCCTCCGCTCCAAGCAAACCTACCGACCTCCTTTGCCGCACCCCCCCGCCCCGCTGCTCTCCCACATGCTCACCTGAGCCCAGAGAGAGCAAGGCAGGGAGACGAGGCCCCATGTGCAGCCCAGGGAAACACGGTATTGCCTATTGCTGGGGCCAAGACCCTGCTCAGCCGCCTGCCGCCTCCTGCGTGCTCTGGGATTCAGCCTCTGGGACATGCGTGCACAGCCAGTGCGGCGTGTCTCCAGACTCCTCAACAGGCCACACAATTGTGTGCCCACACACTGGCAGCACAGAAAGACAAAGAGAAGTGCCAGCACACTGCCTGCACCGCCAGGCGGGCGCCAGACACAGCAGGACCCCCCGGGGGCTCTGCCGTGGGACGCGGCCCTTCGGTTTGGCACCTTCTCTTCTATTGCGAGACCAAATCCCCTAATGCGCGTGCAGAAAAGGCAGTGAACGCCTGAGTGCAATGCGCTGCAGAAGACCCAGGGAAGCTCTGGGAAAGGCCCTGAGTAGTAACAGCAGGGCAGAAACAGGGATGGGGGTGAGCTCAGTGGGCGCACAGCTTGCAGGGGTTAAAGCCGGGCAAGGAAACTAAGCAGATTATTGGGGGGCAGGGGGAGGGATGCCCCGGGGAACTGGGCACTCTCCGTCCTTGGAAGGGCTCAGGGGGAGACTGGACCGGTGCTTGTGGGGGTTGATCTCGGTGCAGCAAGGCCTGGAGCGCGCAGTAAAGAGTGACAGATGGCAGCCGGGAGCTGCCCACCCACACGCGCGCGGAGTATTAGGGATGATGAGGAACCTGAACCAGCAGGTGTTGGCGAGGGCCGTGCACAGCAGAGCTACCCACTTCACTGGGAGGCTTTGCACAGGGCTGACCCTACCTCGGGCAGAGGCTGGAGCCAGTGAGCTCTGGAGCACCCTCCTAGCCCTGCTGTTCTCGGGGGCCCTGGGCCTGGCTGCTGCAGGTGAGGGTCTGAGGTGGCCATTTAGGGGATGCCTCAGAGAACCACTGATCTGTAAATGCAGGGACCTGGAGTCAGTGGCCCTGAACCCCCCTGCCTCCCAGGCTCCTATCAGGGGCAGCAGCCGTTGCAGAGCACGGCTGCATCCGCAGCTAAATGCCTCATCTCTCCAAACAACCTCAGCCCTGCTCACAAGGGCTGGAGCATCCCGGGGCGTCTACAAGGAGGACAAGGTGCCCTGCAGTTGCCCTGCACCGACTCCCCTCTCACAGCCCACAAGGCCTGGAAACCCAGGAAAGAAGCAGCGCAACAGCTGGCTAAAAACACCATTAGACCCTGGAGTCAGGAATGAACGAGCAAGCGCTGAACAGGGGGCTCCGCTGCGCTGGGGGCAGCTGGAAGCAACTCAGCCAGTCAGTGAAGTAATGCTGATCCCCTGGTGCAGAGCCAACGCATGAAGCACAGGACTGGTCCCCACCTCCTGCAAAGCACCAGCTCTGCAAACCTGAGGGGGGCACGGGGTTGCACTGGCTAGGCCATCCCTGCTGAGCTTCAATGAGGGGTGTGCCTCGTTAACCCTTCTGCTGTGCAGCAGAGCTCCCCTCCTCTCCAGCCCTCTGTGCCTGGGTTTGCCCCCAGGTCCTGACCCCCGAAGCACCAGGAGCTTCCCAGATGGAAGTCTGCAGGCCTGAGGCCAGGGGAAAGGCAGCCCGTTCCCCTCCCAGAACCAAGGCAGTTGGTTCCCCCATCACAGCTTTAGCAAACCAAAAGGTGTTCAAGGCCAGATGGTTGATCAAATATTACATAATCGGTAGGGGCATCCGTGTGTACGTGTACTGGGGAGAGGGGCAGGCCACCTCTGCCACTCAGGGGAGGCAAGGGAGCAGAGGCCAAGAAGGCTGCTCCTAGGCGGCAGAAGGTGCCTGGCCATGGCGGTGTGGCTGGCGCAGGGCTCCTGGGGGTGGGGGGAGGATGGCCACAGAGGCCCCTGGGGGAGGGCAGCAGGGTCGTCTCCCATGGATGAGCCACATGTGGCTCCATGCTGCTCCCTGGCTGGGCCCCTCGGCTACACATTCCCACCCTGGGCTTTGCCCCCAGCCCCAAACCCTACCCCACTCCCTCCATCTCCGTGGGGTCCTCAATCCGCATCCCCCAGCCCATTCCCCTTCACAGAAGAGATTGATACTTACCCGCTGTGCTGGGCTGGAACCTGCCATATCCCACATTTTTCTCCTTTAAAGGACACGATCTGCATTTTTTCCCATGGTAAATGGAAAAACCGGCTCCCTGGTGATGACCCACCCACCTGTACCCTACTCGTCAAATCCAAGCTCTGCCCCTGGAGCCCCAGCCTTTTTGCCAGGCACTGGAGACGTGTAACCCGCTTTCCCAGCTCCTCATAGAGCAGATCTGGGTCTCCCCTTCCCATCTCTTTACAGCTGTGCCCCACCCCTGTCTCCCAGTAGCTGTTGGGTTGGGTTTCATAGCATCACTGCCCTGCCTCCTTCACTCAGACCTGGAGCAACCCCAAGCCCCTGGCCCTCTCATAGTCTGAGCTTTTCTATGCCAACTGCGACAGTGCACAAGAAGCTAAACATGAGCCAGCAGTGTGCCCTTGTTGCCAAGATGGCTAACAGCATCCTGGGCTGCACTGGCAGGAGCGTTGTCAGCAGATCAAGGGAAGTGATTCTTCCCCTCTGTTCACACCTGGAGTCCTGTGTCCAGTTTTGGGCCCCCCACTGCAGAAAGGATGTGGACAAGTTGGGGAACTGGCAACAAAAATGGTTCAGGGGTTGGGGCACATGAGCTGTGAGGAGAGGCTGAGAGGGCGGGGCTGGGCTGTCCTCAGTGGGGGCAGCTGACAGGACAAGGAGCAATGGGCTCAAGTTGCAGCAAGGGAGGTTGAGGTTGGAAAACACTCTCTGACGAGAGAGTGGTGAAGTACTGGAACAGGCTACTCAGAGAGGTTGTGGAGTCTCCCTCCTTGGAGGTTTTAAGGCCCAGCTAGACAAAGCCCTGGCTGGGATGGGAGTGGTCCTCCTTGAAGCAGGGGGTTGGACTAGATGTGACATCCTGAGGTCCCTTCCAAACTTCAGCCTCGATGATTCAATGACTGTGATTCACAGGAAGAACAACACAGGTTTGCTGAGTGCTTGGATGCAGCCTTCCAACAGCTTTGCAAAGAGTGCACCCTGTACTGCAGCGCCTCAACTGGGGAGCTTGTGGCACCCTTTTAGGAGCAGAAAAAGTGCAGGCCTCTCTCCGAGGGGTGTCTGGCTTCCCGAAGGTAGCTCTGTGACAATGAGGATATCAGAGTGTAAGTGAAGGAGCAGCGAGAAGAGTGAGACGTTGTGGGAAGTGCCGGGAGCATTGAAGAACCCTGACATTTGTAGCTAGGGAGAAATTCCCTCCCAGCCCCATGCAGCAACTGGCACAGCTCAGCAGTCTGGGACATCCCCAGAGCAGAGCCCGGGCATCACTGTGCCCAAGAGTCCCGGAGAACCCAAACCCCAACCTGCAGGTCCACTGACTTTGCTGTGTAACTCAGCACAAAAACAGCCTCTGCGCCAGGGGCTGGAGGGTTGCCGGCATAGCACCGAGCCTTGGAAGGGCTCTGGAGGGGATCCAGGGGACTAGGGACAAGCGAATGCAACTTTGCAACCTGGCAAAAATGATAGGAAAAACAAAGTGCACATGTGGGTCATAAGGGAAGGTCATGCCTCGCAAACACGCTGCAGGTCTTCAGCCAGCTTGTGCAGATGCTGCACACAGGCTTTCTGGGAGCTTTTGACAAAATTTTGCGCAAGAACTCAGCTGACCTGACCTCTGTGGATCGAGGGAAACAGGAGCGGTTTTAAAGGGGCCAGTATCCCAGGGGAGGGAGCTACACCGTGGGGTCCTCGTCCTCCACAAGGTAGTGCTGGGGGCTGACCTGCTCAGGAATGATTTGGAAAGGGAAGGGAATAGCGAGGGGCCTGTGGGTGCAGGCAAGACCCACTTAAAAAGCCCCGAGGGGCTGCCAGGAACAGCACAAGGATCTGGGAAGGTGAAGGGATGGGCCGCATGACAGCAGCTGAACTGGAGCAGCCTGCGCGAGCCTGGCTGTTTTGGAGCAGGGTTTGCTGGTCTATCAGGACGCTGCACTCCAATGTCTTCTTCTTCAAAGAAGAAAACCCCATGGCTCCTTCTCTGCAGCTGACCGGAAACAAAGGGGCTCCCAGAGACGGGGAGCCATGGGTCCCCAGAAGGCCAGGGCCTGAGAAGAGCAGGGTCTCCAAGCCCGAGGCTGCCCCACATGAAGCCACACGAGGGCTAGCAGCAGAGATGTCCTTGGGATTGTGGAGAAGGTGGAAGAAGAGCTTTCCCTTCCTACTTGGAAAGAGGCAGTTGATGCTTTTTGCATCATTAATATAGTTTCTGATACATTTTAATGCAAGGGGTTGAGCATGAAGACACCCCCCCGACCCCCCAAACTAAGGGAAGATGATGCTAAGCGCCGAGCTGCTTCACTCACCGGCCTTGCAGAGCTCGGCTCTGGACAACGAACGAGCTAGGGCTAGTCCTAGTGGACACAGGTTTCAGCCCCAATGCATTGCTCACGTGCCTGGTCCTGTTTCCATCAGCAAAGCCCTGGCGTCTGGCCTCTCAAGCCCAGCTCTAGACAAGGTGACCCAGAGCCTGCACTTCATGATGGAGGAGACAGAGGCACCAGAGCCAAGAAGGCTGACGTGTCCTTCCAGGGGAGAGTCCAATGGAGGCCCTCGCTGCCCCTTCTCAGGCCAGGAGCGAGGGAAGAGCACGCAACCCCAGGCCTCCCCGCTCCTTCGTTTAGCTCCAGGTGGCCTGTCCCCATCCCTGCAGCCAGCCCGTGGGTGCAAAGCCAATACACCCCAACGAGCAGGGGGGGCAGGAGGTGAGATCCAGTCTGAGCCTGATGGCACCTGCAGCCCAGCAGCAGGGTCATGCGCTGAGGCCCCTGAAAGTCACCTCGCCCAGGAGCCGGCTGGACCAATGCAGAGGCCTCAGGCACATCGTGGAGGCTGGAGCGACCAGTTCCTCACACTGTTTTCAATGCCTGGGCTCATGTATCTTGGCCTTAACCCGTGCCAGGAGAGCCCCGAGATGGCTCTGATGGATTTCCAGGCAGCAGCCTGGGCTTTTGGGGCTTGAATAATGCATGAGGCGCTTGGAGGCCAGGAACACAGCGGCTTGCAGCCAACGCTGCAGGGAAAGGATGGACCTCGAGGGGGTTTGGGGCTGGGTCCTGCAGAGGCCGAGCTGGGGCAACCCGGATGGTCCTGGAAGGAAGAGTTTGCTGCATCTCCTCTGCCCCGGTCACAGTGAGTATCAGCACGTGGCACTTCCCTACGCTTAGGGTATCACCACGTCACACATAGCACACTTAGCACAAGTCCCATGGCAGCGCTGGCTGTGATTGCGCTCTGCATTGCGCAGGAGCCAGTCCCAGGTCTATGACTGGCTCCCAGGCTGTGCTAGTTCTGCTCCTAGCCCTTCACCTCCCCAAAAAAGGCCTGACTTTGCTGCACTACAAAGGCGTGTGGCACAGCTCGGACACAGTGCTAGCCCCTGCAATGTGTTACACACAATCACACAACTGGCCAGTCAACTAGACAATCAACTGAGACCAGCCAAAGGTGCAAAGTAATGATCACGCCCTGAAAACGATTATTCTGCTGGGCTGGGCTGGGCCGGGGGGAGCTGGGGAAGGGGGCCCTTCTCCCCCTCCACCCCAGCCCAAGGCCTTGCCCAGCCCTGTCTGCCTGGGGCAGCTGCTGACCCCAGCTGGGTCCTGGCAGCTTCAGGGAGGGTGTGGGGGGGGGAATGCCCTGCAGGCATGGGCATCAGTTTGGCATGGGCTGCTGGACACACTCAGAGGCACACATGCATGCATACACACACGTGACACAGGCATATGGGGGACATGTGCGCACCCCTCAAATGCATAGATCTGGGGGAGGGGATACACACTCACACATACACAATGCTGGCATCTAGGACACGCACACACAATGCACGCATCCAAGACACATGTATACAGACACAAGACGCAGGCATCCAGGACCCATACACTGCAGATGTACATTCACAAGCGCAGGTGATGCAGGCATTCAGGGCACACGCACGACACACGCGTCTAGGACACACACACACATACACATGCATGCACACATAATGCAGGCATCCAGGACAGACACACACATGCACACACAACACAACATAAGCATCCAGACACACGCACACACGCGCATCTGGGACACACATATGCACGCGTGGCCCTGCACGCCCTGTGCCCATGATTCAAACTCACCACCCCAGATGTTAGGGCCAGTGCCTGCAGCCTGGGCTGGGAGGGGGCAGAGGTGTCGCTGCCCCTTCCCTCCCTCCCCCCACACACTCCTTCAGCTGGAGCAGGACCAGTCCCCCCACCTTGTCCCCCAACCCAGCCAGGACATGGCACCAGCACTGAAATCCAGTCTCTTTATTGCATGAACAATCCCTACTGTACAGCGCCGGGTGCCTGGCTGCCCGTGGGTCTGAGGATGGGCCGGGCTGGGGCCACATTCCCTGAGGAGCCGGGCCGGGGTGGGGACCGGGCCAGGCATGGGGGCAGCTGGTGCGTGGGGCTCTGTGGCCCAGGAGCCGGTCCCCCACCCCTCTGTGGCCTGGGCCAGGGGCTGGGGATGCTCTACCCAGCTCAGGGAGGCCCAGCAAGGCTGAGGGAAGTCCCGGCTGCAAGGACCACCTTCGGACCCACCCCGTTGCCCCGGTCTGAGAGCGCTGGTGTGTGCGGGGCAGGAAAGGGCAGGGGAAACGGGCCAGGGCCCACAGCTGGCCGGCGGCCTCCCCTCCTCAGACCCAGAAAGTGCTGGCGGTGCGGTCGGCGCGGCGACCCAAAGCGCGTGAAAATGTGCAAACGAAGCGAGCGTGCGAGGGCCCAGCCGGGGGCGGGGGACGGGCGCGGGGCCGGCCCTGCCACGCGGCGCCCGCCGGCCGGGGAGAGCGCGGCGATTCACAGCAGCATGCTTTGCTAGGAGCGGGCCCAGGCATGCAGGGGCCAGCATCAGCCTGGCCTGGGCTCCGGGCGGCTCAGCGCTGCGGGGGTCTTCGTCCGCTGTTGGCTGCGGCCACAGGCCTGGAACAGAGGTGGGCGCGTGGTGTTGCTTGGCTGGTCCCTGCCCCAGGCAGCAGCAGGAGGCTGTTACCCTCACCCCGGGCAGCGGCAGCAGACTGCTACCTTCGCAGGAGCGGGGTGGGAAGGACGGGGGGAAAGAAGCTGGTCCAGTGCTGAGAGCAGTGGGCTGGGAGCCCAGATGCCTGGGTTTTATCCCAGCTCAGCGAGGGGCCTGGGGTCCGGGGTCTTTCTCTGACGGGTGGGCACTGGACTCCAGGGGGTTAGAGCAGAGGGATCTGGGGGCCCGAATGCCTCCCCCGGTGTGGTACCTGCTCAGCCAGGGCCTCGTGCTTGGCGGTGCCCACGACTACTCGGCCACCTGCACGCCGGTGCAGTTCTCTTTGCTCTCTGAGGTGATGGCCAGGTACTCAGATCTGCAGAGACAGAGCCGTGAGTGGGGGCAGAGCCAGTCTAGCCCCCTCGTCCACGGGTAGCCAGGGCTCTTTCTGGTCTGGGGGTGGCCCCGGCCCTGGCCCCGGCACTCACGCATTCTCCTGTGCAGCGGCCTCAGTGGCGGCCGCGATCTTCTTGTAGCAGTACACCATCTCGGCCACCAGCCAGATGGTCAGCACCACGATGAGCACGTACATCATGATCTCCGAGATGATGGAGGCGAGGTCCCGGTTGGCTGCAGGTGCATGGAGGGCAAGAGCAGGCGAGCCTGGCTGGGGACCCGTGTGCTCCCAGCTCCCAGCTCTGGGAGCAAGTAGGTACAGGGACACAGCAAAGGCAGGGGGTGCCAGGGGTGAGGGATCATGGAGCAGCACTGGGTGCTAGGCAGGGGGGATCTGTCTAGGCCAGGCCTTGCGGGGGCTGCTGCTCTTGGTCTGGGATGCCAACCAGGCCAGTGGGTGGGATGGGGCCAGGCTGCATCCATGGGTGCAACCATAACCCTAGGGTGCTGGCTGGGAGGGGTGGAGGCATGTCCATGCATGTAAATATGGGGGGCATGTGTGTGTGTGCGCGCATTTGCATGCAAGCATGTGCACATATGCATGCACAGGCTTGTGTGTGCATGCATGTACACAGGTGTATGTCTGTGCATGTCTGTTTGTACGCATGTGTGTGTATGTGTACACACAAGCATCTGTGTGTGTGTGTGTGTGTGTGCGTGCACATGCATGTATGTATCTCTGCAGGTGTGTGTGTGCATACAAGCCTGGGTACATGAATGTATGTGTATGGCTGTGCACATGCAAGTGCAGACACGTGCCTATGTGTGTCATGGGGCCAGCCCTGGCAGCAAGCATGGCCCCGTGTCCGTGCCAGTGGCAGCACCCACACTTACCCTTATCCACCACGGTGACGTGGATGGTTTTGTTGATGACGGTGTTGAAGACGTAGCCATCAAAGGTGAGGTTGCGGTCCACACGGCACAGGTACTCGCCGGCGTGGTCATAGGTGACATTGAGCAGGAAGACGGACAGGTCCTGCAGGTCCCGCGTGCTCTTGCTACCATTCCACACCAGCAGGTTCACAAAACGGTCATCCAGCACCAACAGGTCTGTGTCAGGTTCAAAGCGCAGGATCTGCACCCAGGGAAGAGGGGTGAGGCTGGGGGACCCTCTCGGGCCCCATGGGGAGCCACCCCTACGCACACAGATGCACACGTATCATGGGAAGAGATGCTGTGCACGCACATGCACCACGGAGGATGCCCGCCTGCCGCACCACACGCGGCCCCACCTTGTCGAAAGAATCAGCACCCTTTTGCTTGAAGTACCACTCGGTGTAGGCCTCGGCCGTGGTCTCACTGCGCTTCTTGCACGAAATGCATTGGATCTTGAAGGTCTTCCCAACCACAGCCTCGGTTTCTGAGTCCACCTCCACGCAGCCTGCCCAGCACGACGCCACTGCAGGCACACGGAGCTCGTCAGCCTCCCACCCGGGGATTTGCCACCACCACCCCCGCACGTCACCTGTGCTGAGTGGTACCTCGGGCCCAGGCAGGGGCCGGAAGCACACTGGGGGGGCGGGTGTGCGCGCGCGGGCAGGTGTGTATGTGCATATGTTCAAGTGTGTATGGCCATGAGCATGTGCACACATGTAAGCATGTGTGTGTGTGTGTGCATGTTCAAATGTGTATGGCCATGTGCATGTGTATGTATGTGTGTGTGTGCAAACAGGTGTGTACACATGACGTGTGTGCGTGTCTAGGCCAGTGTGTGCCAGTGTGTGCAGGTGGCACAGGCCCGACTTGCTGCCTGGCAGGTGAGCAGGGCTGGGGGGTGGGGGGCGGTCAGACCTGCAGGCCGGGGGGGCGAAGGGGAGGGGGCCTGGCCGGGGCTGCTGGTCCCCCCTCCCCCCCGCTCCGGGCCCGGGGTCGCCCGCCCCAAGGTCACGGCGCCGCGGCGGGGCCCCGCGCCCGCACTCACCGAGGACGAGCGGCAGCAGCAGCGCGGGCCCGAGCGGGGCCATGGCGGGCGGCGCGGGGCGGGCGCGGCGCTGGCGCGGGCTGAGACAGACGAGCCGCGCCGAGGAGCCTTGAGGAGGGTATTTATAGCCGCGGCGCCTCGGCACGTCCGGCCCGGCCGGGCAGGGGCTCAGCGCCCCCGCGCCCCGCTGCGCATCCCGCCGCCGCGCTCAGGGCATCGCCGCGCCGGGCCGGGGCTGCGGAGCCCGCACTGCGGAGCGGGGCCGGCGGCGCGGCGTGATGCATTGCAGCACCGGCACCGGGCGGGGCGGGCGCGGGACCCCCCCGCACGGCTCCGGCTCCGGCTCCCCTCGGCCGCCCCGCGCTCCCGGCCGCAGCGTCCCCGCCCCGCCGCCCGCCCCCTTCCATCCCGCCCCTGCTCCCGCTCCCCCCGCAACCCTGCCGGCGCCCCGCGCTCCGCTCACCCCTGCGCCCCCTCCCCCAACCCTGCCCTGCCCCCCCCGCCCCTCTTCAGCCCTCCCGGTGCCCCTCACTCCCGACCCGGCCCCCCACTGTCCCTCACTCCCTGCAGGCAGCACGCGTCGGACCCATGGCAGCTTGGGGCGCTCTGGCGGCCCGGAGAGCCCTGGGCAATGGGAGCAGTGACCCCAATGGGGGGGCAGGGGCAGGAGGGGCCCTCGCATGACCCCAGCGAGCAGCTACTGAGCTCCGACGCTGCTCCCCCAGCCCAGCCCAGCCCAGCCCAGCCCCCGCATTGACCGCTGCTGTGGGACTGGGACATGCAGGGGCTCTGGGACACATGGATGCAGACACGCGGGTCCTAGTGGTACCTTTGCACCTTTTATTTGTCTCTAATAAATAACACTGGTGGCACAGCTGACCCCTGGCTTCTGACCCTTGACCCCAACCCTAAGTAGGGCCCTAATACTGACTCCCGGGCCAAGTCCCCCTGGCACAGGGAGGACGTCAGACCCGGCACCCCCAGGCACAGCACAAGGATGGCAGTGTAGAGGGGGCTGCAACCCTGGTGTCCCAACCCCTGGCTGTTCTTCAAGGAGAGGAGCCCAGACCCCCGCCCCCACCATGGAAACCAGGCATCCCGCTCCGCCCCAACCCCAGAGCTGCAGGGAGAACCCGGGGGGCCGGGCTTCAAGCTGGGGGATGGCAGAGGCCTCACCCCTGTGTCCCCCCCAGCATGGAGCCACTCCCTGATGGGGGACTGGAGACCTACAGTGGTTGCCCCCGCCCTAGACCAGCTGGGGGGGCAGGGGGGCAGCAGGCAAACCCCAATGTCTGGGTGGCAGCAGCTCTGTGCAGCCCAGCCACAGGGCCAGGGCCAGGCGGTCCATGCCCCGGGGCCGGCAAGTCCCAGGCCTGGCTCCGGCTCCGGCCCCGGGGCCCATCCTCAGGAGAAGGCGCCGTCCTGGTGCGGCTCCAGTTCTGGCTCTGCCCTGGCGATGCCCTGCTGCAGCTTCTCCAGGGACAGCTTCATCTGTGGGCAGTGGGCACGGTCAGCGGGCAGGGGCAGAGCTGGCTGCGGGATCTGGGCCCAGGTATTGGGGCCCCCAGCTTTCACTTCCCCCGCCCTGCTACCCCCGGGGGCTGGCCGGAGAGAGCCCGGGTGTTCGGGCTCCTGGCTTTCACCTCCCTGGGGCTGGAGAGAGCCTGGGCATCCAGGCTCAGCCCCCCGCCCCAAGTACCTCGTCCAGCAGCTCCACAGAGGCGCGCAGGATCTGGCGCCACTTCTGCACCTCGACGCGCTGGAACCGGCGCTGCAGCTCCAGGACCTCAGCCCACTCGGCTGCTGTCTGTGGCAGCTTCCTGCGGGGTCAGAAGTCAGGGGTTGCTGGGGACCCCCTACCCCCCAGGGACCCCACCCTGCACCCCTGACGCACCCCTTGGCCAGGGCATAGGCCTGCCAGGCCTCCACGGTGCGCGCCGCCTGCTCCAGTGCCCAGAGCCGGTAGAAGAGCAGCATGTTGAGGACGACCAGCACCACCAGGCTGCAGGAAGCAGGCATCAGCCCTGGCCCAGAACCCAGGCGGCCAGGCTCCCACCCTGCACAGATTATCTCCCCAAACTGGACAGAAACCGGGCATCCAGGCTCCCAGCCCTCGCCCCCTCCCGGAGCTGCAGAGAACCGAGGTGTCGGGGCCGTACCCCAGCCCCTGCTCCCTTCCCAGAGCCAGAGGACCCAGGTGTTTGGGCCCCTCCCCCAGAGGTGGGAGCAACAGGTCTAGGGCTAGAACCGTTTGGCGGTTATTATTCCCAGACCCATCCCTTTAAGAACAAAAGTGGGGGGGGGTCTAATTTGCATGCAGTGTCCTGATTGGCTGGTGCCAGCCCGAGCAGCGGAAGTACTCAATTTATCATGTGTAGGCTGGCCAACCAGGGTGCAGCATGCAAAGCTGGCTGCCCACCCAGGTCTCCCTCACGGGGGGTGGCACGCAGGGCTAATGGGGGTAGGGACAGGAGAGACTTGAGCTAGAGGGCGTCAAAGGGCAGGGGCTCCTGGGGACAAGGTGGGGGGGTCGTTAGGGTCAGGTGACATCATGGCAGGGCAGATCGGGGGCGCAGGAGTCATAAGAAGAGGGTGGGGTCGTCACTGGGGTCAGGGCAGAGCAGGATGAGGGCGCGCAGGGGTTGTGGGGGCGGGGTGGGGCAGTCACTAGGAGCAGTCAGGCGGGGGTCGCGGAGTCGAGGCAGGTGTCCCGTACCTCACACAGATCCTGAGGGCGCAGGGGAAGGAAGGGAGCGACATGAGACAGCTCCCGCGCCCCGGCCCAAGCCCCCCACCCCCTACCAGGGCAACTCCTGCCCCACCTGTGCCCCCCCCCACACTGCCTCCCCCTGCTCTGGCCCCAGCCCCGCCTGGAGCAGCCCAGCTTTGTCACCTCCCCCAGCACTGTCTGGGCTCTGCAGCCATGCCAGCGCCCCCTCCAGCTCCAACCCCAGTCCTGTCCCCCTCTGAACCTCCCTTACACTAGGCTGATGATGAGGATGATGGTGGAGATGCTGTGGCCTGGCCCCCGCTCCAGCACCTGCTCCGTGAGCCGTGCTGACAAGCTGCCTATGGCAGGGGGAGGACAGGTGAGGAAAATCCAGTGCCTCACCAGCTCCCCACCCCCGCAGGGCAGCCCCCACTGCCCTCCAGGCCCTAAGGGCTCACCGGAAGGGTGCATGGTACGTGGTCCACCCTGGGCGCCAGCTCCAGGGGCCTCGGTGTGGGGGGGCGGCCTCCAGGCCAAGGCACGCTTGCGGCGCCGCAGCCCCCGCAGCTCCTTCCCGCAGCCGCTCTCCTCCAACAGTGCCTTCTCGGCCTGCGCCAGGGCCAGCTCTGGGGGACACAGAGCCACGGGGGTGTCAGCGGACGGCATGGAGCTGCGGGCTGTCCAGAGAACAGGCTCCCGGGGGACAGAGATGGGGGCTGCCAGAATGAACTCCATCCAGGAGCCAGCCCCACAGCTGCAGCTGGCTCCAGCACACCAACCCCTGGCTCCCGCCGTGCGCACCCCCCACCCCCAGCATAAGGACTTAGGCTCATGGGTCAGGCTGACAGCACGTGGCCTACCCAGGTGCTGGAAGTACTCCTCCACACCACTCCATGCGTTCTTCTCGATCAGCGCCTTCACCAGTGTCCAGGGCTGCTTGCGGTACCGGATCTCCGATGAGACCCTGCGTGGGGGACAGGGCCCAGGGGTCACGCATTCTTGAGCCTCCACAGCCCCCCAGCTTGCACAGGGCAGGAGAACAGGGGCGGTTCCCAGAGCTCCCCGCAGCAGCATGGCACTTACCGGAGCCGGGCCCGGCTGTGAGCCAGGGCACTGATGCAGTAGCGGTGCGCAGTGTAAAAGTAGTCCTGGTAGGGGATGCCCTGCGTGATGACCTCCGAGTCCACGGCGCAGGTCCCGCTCTGGGGGCCAGGGCGGAAGAGGTTCTGCAGGGACCGGGGGGGAGACGGGTTAGAGCAGCCATGGCACTGGTGCCAGCACCCTCCCTGCAGCACTAGGACACTCCTCACCTGCGTCTCTACCACGGCAGCAGCCTTGGGGCCCAGCGGGTTGGTGACAGGGATGGTGTAGGACAGCACGCGGCTCTGACGGCACTTGTTCTCGCCACCCCATGCTGTCAATGTCAAGTCTGTAGGGCAGGGGGAGCATCAGGATTGGTGGGGCCCAGGCCCTCTACCCCCCCCCAAACAGGGTGGCTCTAGGGCCCTAATGGTGGCTGCACCTGCCCCCCAGCCCGGCCCGGTCCGGTCCTCCTCTGTGCTGTGCGGACTAGCCTATGAAGCACAAGACCCAGCTCCGCGTAAGGCCAGAGACTGGCTGCAGAGGGATGCAGGGAAAGGGCAGCACTCTCTTCGGGGGCTCACATGGATGCTGCTCCTCCACCACCCAGCGTCTGGCCCTGTGGGAAGCTCCCGGCAGCTGGACATGGCCTGATTTGTGGCTGCGGATGAACCCAGCCCATCAGGTCAGCCCACAGGCTTCAGCCTGGGTAGAGGGCTGGCTCCCTCACTGCTGCCCTTGCCAGCAGCCCCCCATGAGGGCCGTCACGCCCAAGTCGCACAGCCCCCAAGCCAACTCTTTCCAAACTCTTGGGTCTGTCACCCAGTGCTCTCCCAACCTTCCCTCCGGAAGACCTGGGAAGCTGGGCTGGCCCGCGCGGCTGCTCACGGCCCCGCAGGGAGACCCCGTCCTTCCCACGCCCACCTGTGAACTTGCGCTGGGCCAGGAAGTCCTGCATGAAGGGCGAGTCGCTGAACAGCATCTGCTGCAGGCGCTCAGCGCCAACGTGGTACACTGCATTGATCAGCAACCGCCCAGGCAGGTCCGAGAAGAAGGAGTCCACCTCAGCTGCGGGCACTGGCTCCGATCTGGGCCCAGGACTCCTGGGTTCCCTCCCCAGCTCTGGGAAGGCAGCGGGGCCAAGCAGCGAGTGCCCAGGAGGCCTGTCGCCTTCATCGTGCGTGGAGGAGGAGGAGGCACAGGAGGAGCAGGAGCGGCTCACGTCAGTTGGCAGCTCCTCACTGGGCGCCACATCACCCGGGGAAGGAGCGGGGGTGGGCAGAGGGGTGTCCCTTGGCCCCTCAGGCTTGGGCGGGTCCTGCACTGGCGTCGTGGTCTGTTCTGCTGCACCGACTGCTGGCTCCTCCACATCCTCCACCGCCTGCTGAGTGGCCACAGGGGTCACCCTTGCCTTCGGGAGTCTCCCCACCCCCATCTGCTGCCGGGGGGGGTCTCAGCATCCCCAGCTGCACCCCCGGCCATCCACCCCACCCCCGCCCCTGCTCACAGAGATGGTGCCATCACTGCTGCTGGCTGATGAGGGGGGGCTGTGGTACTGGCCAGCACCCCGTGGGCCTGCCTCAGGACTGGCATCTGGCTGGGGGTCGCTCAGCTCGGGGTCGTCGCCCTCCTTGGCACTGCTGTGGGGCAGGGGCAGCCATGTGGGTCATGGCCCAGGGGGTAGCAGGGGTCATGGGGTCACCCCGGGAAGGTGGGGAAGGCAAGGTCACTGTGGTGGGGTCAAGGGAGGTGAGCACCAGGGCCTGAGGTCATGGGGTCAACCCAGCAAGGTGGGGGAAGAAGGCAAGATCACCAGCCCAGGGTCAAGTGAGGTCAGCACTAGGGGCGGAGAGCTCAGGGGCACAGCTCAGCCCAGCACGGCGGGCATGGGGTCAAGGTCACCAAGCCATGGGCCCAGCGTAAGGGCGTTAAGAGTCAGCCTAGCACACTGGGAGGGGTCAAGATCACCGGGCTGGGGTCAAGCAAGGAAAATGGGTGGGGCAAAGGTCGCAGGAGCAGACTTCGCTCCAGCATAGGGGGTGGCTCAAGGTCATCAGGCAGGGTCAGGGGGCAATGACTCACCCCAGGGTGGGGGCCACGTAGTCATCATCCTCGCTGGTGAGGCCGAGCTCAGTGCCGTAGCCCTGGTGCAAAATGGGCCGCAGCTCCCGTGGCGACAGTGTCTGCGAGCCGGGCCCCAGGTCAAGGCACATCCGACCCGGCCCCCGGCCCAGCCCGACCCTGGGCCCCACACCCCCGGCCTCCCTCTCGCCCACCCCCGCTCCGGCACCTTGCCCAGCTGCGCGTTAATCCAGAGCCTGTGGATCTGGTCAAAGCAGCGGTCTCGGGCGCCAAATGACGTGAAGAAGTGCTGGGGGGCAGCAGGAGGGTGTCAGGGGGGTGTCGGGCTGGGGGAGGGGGCATGGGCACAGCATAGGGGCAGGGGGCTCTCACCTTCTCAGCCTTGGTGCAGACGAGGATGGCATTGGGGATGAGCCTGGCCGTCTTCTCCTTGCGCAAGTGCGTCACCTCCTTCAACGGGATGGAGATCTGTAGGGGCAGGGGCAGAGGTGAGGGCTGAAGGGTCAGGGCAGGTCTGGGGCAGGGCGGCTTCTGCAGGGGCCGCGACAGCTCACCGCGGTCTCCCAGCGGAAGATGTTGCTGTAGAAGCAGAGCCGCGTCTCAGACAGGTAGATCCGGCCCTGGAGCAGGATGTCCCGCTGCAGCGCGCACGAGTAGTCTGCAGGGAGCAGAGGCGTCAGCACCTGCGCAGGCTGCGGGGTGAGGCTGGGAGCGCCAGCAGGGTTGGGGGTTGTGAGTGAGGGGTACCAGCAGGGCTGGGATGGGTGGGCTCTGCAGGGCCAGGGGAGGGCAGGGGCACCGCAGAGCTGGGGTGAGGGCAGTGAACTGGGAGCGAGGGGCATTGCGGGGCCGGCCCCCCCACACACCTACGAGCAGGCGCTCGGCCTCGTGCAGCCCCTTGAAGATGCGGCGGAAATCCTCGTTGCGCCGCTTGTATGTTGGGCTTAGCACCTGCGGGGGGGAGACATGGGGGGACATGGGGGACGCCCTGCCCTCCCCTCCCCACCCACCCCAGGCCCTGCCCGGGGCCTGGCCCAGTCTGCGTGGGGGCAGCTCAGGTGTCATCGGGGCCAGGGGGCACTCACTCAGGTCCAGGCTCCTTGGTCCCCCCTTCATTAACCCCATCCTACCGCGGGCCCTGCTGTACCAGGGAGGGGCAGGAAGCAGAGCGCAGGCAGCGCCCGGCTCCTCAGGGCCAGGGCAGGGTGTCAAAGGAGCAGGGGTCAGAGGTCAGCGGGTGCTGGCCGCCCCACGACTGGCAGCGCCCAGGCGGGACGGGGGGTGGGGGGCACTTACGCTGTACCAGCTCTGCACGCGCTGCAAAGCAACACATGGCATCAGCACCGCGGCCCCGCACCACGCCGGCCCCGGCCCGGGCCTCCCTCCCCCCGCCGCCCCGGCCCCGGCCCCGGCCCGCACCTTGGGACTGCGGATGAAGCTGCGCCCGGCCAGCGGGGAGTAGAGGGCGGCGGCGGCCGCGTCGGAGCCCCGGGGCTCGGCGGGGGGCTCGGCGGGGGGGCGCGGGGGCAGCAGCGGGAGGCGGCGCCGCAGGCCCGGGGAGCTGCCGGGGGAGCCCCGCGGGGAGCCCGAGCCGGGCCTGGGGGGCGGGACACGGGTCAGGGGGGCCGCGGCCCCCCAGGCCGCCCCCCGCTTCCCGCACAGCGCGGCCCGGCCCCGCACTCACCCGGCGGCGCGCTCCGGCCCCCCCGCGGCCGTGCCGGCCCAGGCGCCCGAGCCCAGCAGCGCGCGGAAGTTGTCCATGGCCCCGCGCCTGCGATGAGCCGCCCGGCCTCAGCCGCGGCCCCGGCGGGCGGGCGGCGGAGCGGGCAGGCGCGGCGGGCCGGGCCGGGGCAGAGCCGGGCGGAGCACGCGGCCCGGCCCCGCTCCCCCGCAGCCGCGCGCAGCCCAGACAAAGGGGCCGCGGCGGCCCCGCCTCGCCCCGCGCCGGGCCCGCCGCCGCGCCCGGCTCCTCTCCCGGGGGGGCGCTGTCTGCCCGGGCCCCCGCGCCCCCTCGCCGGCCCCAGCACGGAGCACAAATAGCCGCAGCCGGGGGCGTTGCGGGTCGTTGCCCCCGCACCGCCCCAGCCCCAGCCCCAGGCCCAGGCCCAGGCCCGGTTCCTCTGCTGCCGGCCTGGCCTCTCCTCCAGCGTGGGCCCTGAGGGCGCCCCCGGCTCCTCTCCCCAGGGACCGGGCTGACCCGAGACTGGCCCGGCCCGCGCCGGAGCCTGCCCCACGTCCAGCCCCGGGGCTGCCTCCCGCTCGCGGCCCGGATGCCCGCCTGCACCCGGCTACTGCCCTGCTGCTGCCGGCCCCAGACAGACTGAGCGCTGGCTGTCCCAGGGGCTGCGGCCACAGCCTCCCTGCCCCGGAGCATCTTGCCCTTTGGTTCTGGCGGGGAGGTGTTCGCACCTGGGCCCTGCGGTCGGTGGGGATGTGGGACAACCCGCCTCCATGTCCTGTCCCTGCTGCTCAGCCGGGAGATGGAGAAGTTGGGACGTGCAGAGAAGGGCAACGAGGATGATGAGACCGGGCCTGTTTGGCAGGGTGAGGGAAGCTGGAGCAGGGCCCTGGAGCGCCAAATGGGGAAGAGAAAGCAGCTGAGGACTGAGTCTTTGCTCCCTCTCGCTGCAGGGGCTGTGATGCACAGCAGACCTGGCGGCTGTCTGGAGCAAACGAGCAAGTTCCTTTCCCCACGTGTCATTTGGCGCAACAAATGTGGTGGCAGCCACATGTGCCACGCAAGGAAAGGGGCAGCAGTAGCTACGAGCATGGCGGCACCAGCCACGGGGCCAGGGGAAACCCCTGCTCCGACCCCGGTCAGGCTTGCTCCCTAGCACGAGGCCCGGGGCAGGCCCAGGCCCCTGGGCCGGACTCGGGGCCCCTCAGGAACTGCCAGCTCCTCCTTCCCACTTGCTTCTTGGCTGCACCTGGGGAAAGCACCGGTCTCCTCTGAACGGGGACCGCCAACAGCCCCATTGCACCCAGCCAGCTCCTCACTGGTGTTTCTGGGCCTGTCTGCTGCGTGTAGCCTCTCAGCGCCCCCCGGGCACTCCCAAAAGGGTCTCGGGGCACCCTGGCGCTATGGGGAGGCCCGGTAGGTTATAGTGTGCAAGCCTCTCCTTGACCTGGGCTACCGGGGCGAGCGCCATCTCCCACCGAGCGCTGCATCTGGCTCTGTCATGCTCCCAGCTGCTGCTGCCAGAAGACGCTGGGAGAGCTGGAGATGGAGCCCACTGGTGCCAGGGATCCTGCTGGTGCCCCCAGCGCTGGGCCCAGCTCCCAGGTGAGCCTGTCCCTGGTTAAAGCTGCTGCCTGTCTGCTGTGTAAGCCACTGCTCCAGGCAAACACCTGCCTTATCAGCCAGGCACTTGTCGCACGTGCCAGCCTGGCACAGGTCCAGCCGCCCGCCCTGCACACAGGGCATGGCCTGCCAGGAACGTGTCCTGCCCGGCTCTGGGGGCAGTGCCCCGTGGCCCATCTCCACCTGCTTTGCTGCAGCTTCAAGAAGCAAAGAAGCTCTGACGTGTGCTGGGCAGCCCAGGACTGTGACCCGTCTCTGCCCCCCGTCACCCCGGCCAGTGCTTCTGGAAGAGGTTCTCCTTCCCCTGGGGCTCCTGAACCCGGCCGGGATGTGCGTGGATGTTCCTGGCAGTGTGCGGCCCTTGCAAGGTCCTGGCTGCAGGGTCTGTCCCCTTGTGCGGCAGAGGCAAGACCCCATGTCCCTGCCTGTCCCCCTCGGCCCCTTAGGGGGGCTCTGGATGCTGCTCCTGTCACTGCTGGTGGGGCTGGTACGGACACCTGGGGCCTTCCCTTGGCTACAGGGACCACATGCTTGCAGGGTGTGCATGTGTGTGTGCATGCACACTTGCGGGGGGCATGCACATGGGGAAGAGAAAGCAGCTGAGAAGACCCATGCTGGCAGGCGTGCGTGCATGGCTGTACATGTTTGTGCAGACTTGCAGGGTGCGTGTGTGTATGTGCACGCATGTGCACCCCTGTAGGGTGCGGGGGGGTGTGGGCACACGCTTGCAGGGGAAAAGCTCTGAGTGTGTGTGGGGGGGGGGGCTGAGTGCCCACATCTCCCTCCTCTCATTGGCCAGCTCACCCCCGATCCTGCAAGTATGCAGGGGTGTGTGCACACATATATGCATGCAATGCGTGCACATGTACACACATCCAAACATGCAATTTGACTTGCAGAGTCACGTCCAGTTTCCAGAACCTGCCTGAGGACGGATCAGCCCTGTTCAAGCCAGCCCAGACAAACCCCGTGCCGGACCTGTGAGCCACGCGACACAGTCACCCTGACACAGCCCCAGGCATCGCCCCCGCCCCTGCCCTGGGGAAAGCGGGGGGGCCACGGCTGCCAACCTCCTGCTGCTGCCAGGGGGTCATGGATGCTGCAGAGACCCCGGGTTGAGGCTGTGCCCCTGCTGCAGCAGAAGGCAACCCCCCCCAGTCCATACCAGTCTGAGCAGGGGGAAATCCCTTCCTGCCCCCACTGCAGCGTTGGTTTGATCCTGAGCACAGGGGCAAGAGCCTCTAACCAGGACCCAGCAGGAGCATTGGCACAGTGCCCACACAGGGGCTGTATCCCTGCTTGGGGCAGGGGGCTCTGTAACATATGCCAGGACTCCTGGATTCTCTTCCCAAGCTGCCCCTGCCTCAGTTTCATTTAGTGTGCCCCCCACCCCAGGCCAGCCACAGCTTAGGGGCCCTGTGATACCCAGCCCTGGCCTGCCCTCCGCCACCCAGCCCAGAGCTGGCTGCATCCCAGGTCTGTGTCCCTGGACCTCGGCCCAGGCTCCCGGGGCCCAACCACAGCACTGGGAGGGGGGCCGGCCACAACAGGCCAATGTCTGTGACCAGTAGCACATGGGTCACAGCTGAAAGGGGGGCTGCAGGTCAGGAGTGAGGGGCTCCAGCAGGGCTGGGGGAGCAAGGGGCTGTGAGTGAGTGACACAGGCAGGGCTGGGAGACCTCCATCTCCAGCTCTCCCAGCGGTAAGGCAGGGGGGCTCCTGTCCTGATCCCCCTCCCTCGGAGTCCAGCACTTCCTGGCAGATCTAGGCGTTGGGACGAATTCAAGAGGTGGCACCGGGGGAGGAGTTTGGGGGGGGGGGGGCAGAGATGGGAGCCGTATATAGACCCCCTGCCCCAGGGGCCAGAGCCCAGAGCAGCTGCCTTCTGTTGAGCCGCAGGACCCCCTGGCAGGATCAGGCCCCACAATGCCTCACAGGTGCCCCCCGCCCTGGGCTGTCTGGGGTCTCCTGGCCTCGGTGCTGCTGATTGAAGGTAGCAGAGGGGGGAGGGGGCAGGGGCAGAGAGAGGGGAGCCCGAACGCCTGGGTCCTCTCAGCGCGGACACCTGGGGTCTGGTCTCTCCAGCTCTGGGAGGGAGCGCAGGACGGGGGTGAGAGGAGGGGGGACTGGATGCCTGGGTCCTCTGGGCGGGCAGTGGGGTCTGCATGTGAGAGCAGGTGGGTGCAGAGCCCGGACGCCTGGGAGCTGTGGCCTCTCCTCTCTTCCACCCCGCAGTGGCCCTCAGTCTGGACTGCTACAGCCACGAGGGCACCTACGTAAAAGACTTGGGCCAGCCCAATGTGACCCGGGTGACCTGCGGGCCAGCCCACAATGTGTGCGTGGAGCAGATGCTGGCCATGACCATTGGTAAGGCCCTGCCTCAGTTTCCCCTTGTGTGCCCCCACCCCCAGCGCCCATTACAGCTTAGGAGCTGTGAGATACCCAGCCTAGGCCCCTACCCCAGAGCTGGCTGCATCCCAGGTCTGTGACCCTGGACCTTGGTCTGGCCCCAAGAGCAGCTCTGGGCTGGGGCCCTGCTCAAGGGTTTGGGCCAACCACAGCTGTAGGAGGGACGGCAGGGCCGAGTCATGACCTGGAGGCAGATCAGGGGCTTCTGGGCTGGAGTGAGGGGCACTGGCAATGCAGGGGGGTGGCAGGGGCTTTGGGTCTGGAGTGAGGGGCACTGGCAATGCGGGGGGGCGGTGGCAGGGGCTTTGGGTCTGGAGTGAGGGGCACTGGCAAGACCCTGTGCCATAGGAATGGGGGGCAGCCATGAGTGGGTGGACTGCCCCTGGCACTGAAGCAAAGGGGCGCCAAGAGGCGCTGCCCAGCTGGGGCGGGGCACAGGACAGAGCTACAAGCAGCTGTTTGGGAGGTCACGGGTATGGGGGGAGGGCAGCTCCCATCACTATGTGTACTCCCAGGCAAGCATGGGGGGTGGAGGGGGCATGTGCCCTCAAACCTGAACACAGGGCAAAGGCAGGCTGCCGTTGCAGGCTTTGTCCTGAGCGGCAAACTTCCTTGCCATGGCACTGGGTAGGCCTGGAGCATGCAGGGCATGGCAGGTCAAGAGTGAGGGGCACTGCGAGGACTAGGGGGGCAGGGCCTGCGGATCGGGAGCAAGGGGCATCCATGGGCTGAGGGGCGGCAGAGACGTGGCAGGCTCCATGCCTACACTGTACCCCCTAACCTCTGTCTGCAGTGGGGAAGGAGTCGGCCGTGCTGCTGCGGGCAGGATGCAGGTCTGAGCATCACATACAGCTGGAGAGCCAGGGCTACGGGATGTTGCCTTTTACCTCCTTCAAGGTCCACATCTGCATTTCCGACCTGTGCAACGACCAGTTGCTCAACGACAGCCTCCCCCTCAATATTCCCCCAGGTACCAGCACTGTCTTGGGGGCATGGGGCCAGGGAGGGGGCAGGGGCTTTCCCCCTCCCCAGTGTGGCCCTAACTGGCTTTGAACTGGTATCCAGGCTGGGTCAGGGAGGGTGTTTCCCCACCAGGGGGTGCTGGATCCGGGCCCCAACCTGAGCCCCTGTCGGGGGATGGGGCAAGGTCCAGGCCTGGCCCAGGTGAGACCCCCCCCAGTAGTGGTCCATGGACCCCAGCCCACAAGGCCAGAGCTCCAAGCCCCAGTCCCCACAGCCCAGGTCAGAGAGGGAACCAAGGCATCTGGGCTCTGCTGGCTGGTGGGGGGCAGGGGCCCCCTCCATCCCTGTCTGGGGTGGGGGGCAGGTATCGTTCACTAAGCCCCTGCCCCCTTGCAGAGGCCGCTGCCAATGCCACTGATGTCCTGCGGTGCTACAGCTGCCTGGGCCTGACCCCCGAGAGCTGCTCAGGGGAGAACATGGACGTGGTCCTGTGCCCCCCCAATTTCCCCCGGTGCGCCATCGGGATGGTCACTGCCGCCATCGGTATGGAAGCCTGCTGCCAGGATAGCTGGTCACGAGGGGTAGGGAGCGCAAGCATGTTAATGTGGGGAGCAGGGGAGAGTGGGTGGAAAGTGTGGGGGGCTGCGGTGGGTTTGGGGTACATGGGAGGTGTTGGGATATATGGACTGACCAGATGCATGGGTCTGTATGGGGATGGAGGGGTGTTGAGATGGTCAGATGGATGAGTGGGTGCATGGATGGATGTGTGAAGGGGTAGATGGGTAGACCCCCGTTTACCACCATCGCGCTCCTGCCACCGTTCTCCTGCCGCTGCCATGCCACCCTAGCCACCAGGGGCACGCGCCGTTCATGCACTCCACCCTCACCCCTGTCTTCCCTCTCAGCTTGCCCCCATGCCATGCTGGTCCTAGCCCTGCAGGGGGGAGAGCTACCCCAGGGCTTCCCAGCCCACATGGCTGCTTCACCTGAAGGGCTGATACCATAGCTCCACCACCCCTTTCACTGTGCCCAAGCCCGGTCTTGCAGGTTTTATCCCTTGTGTCGACCATCAACCCGTTCCCAGCCTTGGTCTGTGATGGGCCTCGCTGCCTGGGTGCTTTCCCAGCCAGGCTACACCCGGGGGGCATTCTGGGCGGGTGTCTCCACCTGGGCACTTCACATCTCAGGGCTACTCCTGAGTGCAGCACCTCAGCTTGCACCACCCACCCACCCACCCTGCCTTCATGGGCTCTCTCAGGTACTGCGTCCTGCCCTCGCCAGCTCCTATCTGTGTGCCAGGCCTTTGGCCCTCATCTCTGGGCCCCTTTTCCCTGCCTACACCCCTCTCTGAGCAATGGACCCCTGGCTCCGATTTCTGGCCGGCTCCAAAAGTGACAGGTGCACCTTGTCACAGAGTGGGCTATTGAGCCAGGTGCACGGAGGGATGTGTTGCAGCTCTATGCTCAGTCAGTTGCAGGTCTGGGTGGGTGTGTGTCTAGTAGAAAGATGGATGGATGGATGGGTGCGTGGGCAGGCAGGCATTGGGGCTGACCAGCCAATGGATGAGTGTTGGGGATGAGCTGGGGGTGCATACGGGATGGATGGATGTCCTTGCCAATGGGGAGTTTGGAGGCCAGGTGGACGGGTGTTGTGGGGGTGGATGGGCACAAACCTGCTGACGGCTCCTGCCCCGTCTCCCCTCTCTCTGCTCCCAGATGTGACCCACACTGCCTCCTTGTTCTACCGCTCCTGCCAGGACAGCAGCAGTGTTCGGAGTAGTACCAGCACGCGGACCGAACCCACCACCACCTGGGAGATGATCACCAGGACCGTCACAGCTGGCTGCAGTGAGAGCCTCTGCAATGATGGGCCCCATGAGCTCCCCACCCCACCGCCCGCACCCCCACACACCGGCCTAGGGGACTGGCAGCCCGAGGGGAACTAGGCCACCTGGGGCAGGGGGTCCCAGTGCCTCCCGGTGAGGAATGTGGAAGAATTCCCTCCCAGTCTCTTCTCAGTCTTTGCTATTGGTTTTTTTCATAGATTTCATAGATTTCATAGACATTAGGGCTGGAAGGGACCTCGGGAGATCATCGAGTCCAGCCCCCTGCCCAAAGGGCAGGAAGTCAGCTGGGGTCATGGGATCCCAGCAAGATAAGCATCCAATTTACTCTTGAAGGTGTTCAATGTAGGCGCTTGAACCACCTCCGCTGGCAGACTGTTCCAGACCTTGGGGGCTCGGACAGTAAAGAAATTCTTCCTTATGTCCAGCCTGAAACGGTCTTGCAGGAGTTTGTGACCGTTCGACCTTGTCATCCCTTGGGGCGCTCTGGTGAACAAACGTTCCCCCAGATCCTGGTGGTCACCCCTGATAAACTTGTAGGTGGCCATCAGATCACCCCTGAGCCTGCGCTTTTCCAGGCTGAATAGCCCCATGGCTCTCAGCCTGTCATCGTAAGTTTTGTTTTCCTGATCTCTGATCATGCGCGTGGCTCTCCTCTGGACTCTCTCAAGCTTCTCCACATCCTTTTTGAATTGTGGAGCCAAAACTGGATGCAGTACTCCAGCTGCGGCCTCACTAAGGCCGAGTACAAGGGGAGAATGACGTCCCGGGATTTGCTCGAGAAGCATCTATGGATGCATGCCAGCATTTTGGTCGCTTTACTAGCTTTTCCCCCTTTGTTGTTGTCTCCTCACCTATGAGTAGTTGCCCCTGGTTATGGCTGCGTGACCTCAAGCAGGTACAGGGAGTGGTGAACCTAGTCTCTATTGTTGTAAGCATTGACCTCGTGGCATTGGGACAGGGGCTTGAGCCATGTCACACCCTTAGGTGACTAGAAAAACAGACAGAGACCAGAAGTGCTAATACTGCTTCTTTCAGTTACATGTTTTGAGATAAAAAAATCCTGCATGTCTTATTACTCTGTGCAGAGGTCTAATTAAATAAACTTGTTTTAGTTTCTCCAAGGTCGTATTTTTTTTTTCTCTTTATGTGTGCTTGAAAACTTAGAGAGGAGGAGGATTCCTTTGAAACAGACAAGTGAGCGATTCCCCTTGCTGTATGAAATCCTCCCTGTGATCACAGTGTAGCCCTAAATAAAGAAAAGCTGGCTCTGTCAGTTCTGATTCAACCACGCCATGAAGTTTGATTTCTTCCACAATTTGGTGCCGTGACTCAGATCAAGACGCCCTGAGTGATCAGTTGGGGCACAGACATCTCTTTACTGAAGCCCTGGCGCCAAACCAAGGTAAGAGACCTTTTGGAATCTCTACTGGGGCTTTTCAGTGAGAGGCTGTCTCTGTGTCTTCCTGATTCACTACTTGAGGCTCACCCTAGCCGAACTTTTTCTACCAGAACTGTCAGGCCCGCTGTGTAAGTAGTAACTGTGAGTAGAAAGAGTCAAGGTTAAGGACTCTGTGTTGCTGTTGTCAATGCAAGTATTTCCCCGTGTGAATTGCGTTAAGTTCTGTAAAGAACTGTGAGGTCTCTCTGAGGCCAGGAGTGGAAACCTTGTGCAGCCGCCCTAAAGACACCAGATTTGTTCTGCGTGCTCTTCGAAAGCGAGGGTGCAAGGTGGAAACTCTTAAGAGTGTGAGTGTTTTCCACGATAAGCGCTGACCAAGGCTGAGACTAAAGAAATGCTCTTGAACCTCGTGCCTCCACGCAGAAATTCCCCTATGTGAACTGAGAATATGAACTGAGAAATATGAGCCACTGACCAGGTCCGAGACTAAGGTTGGGTTCAGCCGCCCCAAGGCTGCCCGGAAGGGCAGTTTTGAATGCAAGGGGGCCCAACTGGAACCTCGTGACCCTGTGGACAGGTTTACCCTTTCCCCACCCTCATAATGAGCTGTGTCTAACCATGAGTAACTGCATTGTGTGCTGTTATTGCAGTGGAGTCTTGTCTTTGGACATTGGCCACAGCATCTCTGTGCCGCCAGCAAATCTCACAACCTGACAAATCTCACACCCTCAATAAGTCATTCCTGTATGAATGTCCTGGGCTTGACAGGACTGATCCTACAGTCTCAGGCCAGACTTGGATTGGACTTTCCCCTGGGGTTCCTCCCAGCCCCGCTCCCCATCCCCTCTTGAGGAACCCAGGAGTCTGGGAGCACGGCGCTAGGTGCTTCTGCTGCCTTCTCGGCCTCCTTGTACCTGCTTCCCTCCTCGGTCACGCAGGGATGCTGATAGCAGCAACATGCGTTTCTGACACTGGAAGGTCTTTCATTGGGCACCAGCCATGACCCGGCTTGCAGGCAGCCCAACGCTGCCGCTATCGCCACCCTTACGTGACCTAGGAGCAGCAGGTGCAAGAGCAGCAGAAGCACCTCCCTGCCTGCTCAGAGCCCTTCTGCTGCCCACTTCTGTTGGAGAAGATACATTCAAAACTACTTATCATTAAAAACCCCAAAGGAAACGGGATGAGCTGTGCCCAGTGTGGCCATGCTTTCTCAGACATCTGGGTCCTGCTGGGTGCTGCCTCTTGCTGCTCTGTGGGCCAGGAGGGGGGGTTACACATATATAATAAAACTAAAACTAAAAAAAATGACATTTCTGTCAAGAAAACCACTAAAACAATGTCAAGTATTTTTGGTAAAAATTGCTCTCCTTTCTGTCCTGCCAAAAAACACACAGGTACTTGATGGGCTTGCCAACCTGTGAACACACAGGCGTGCCCATATGCTCGCAGGGCTAACCCGGTGTGATGGCCAGGCAGGTTGGAGCTGCGGCCTCACGCAGCGGTCCAGGACTGCGTGTACAGGGTCGTCCGCCCCAGGGCCCTGAGGTCATGTCCAGCCTGAAGCCATGACCTCGCACAAGTGCTCGAAGCACCAGGAAGACGCACAAGCACGACCGCTCTGTGGCTGTTACTCCCGGTGCCTGAGTGGGACTGCCCTGTCGTGTCCTCTCTCCAGAGAGAACTGTCACCACACCCAAGACATGCTCGTGTGTCAGAGCAGCTTTGCCAGCGGCCAGATACTGCCCAGATCAGCACATGCCGAGTACATCCCTCGCCGAGGCTGGTGACCTGGACCAAACGCTGCATCCAGAGCCGGAGAGTCCATATGCTTGGTCTGCCTGCTCCACACGCTCCTTTCTTCACACGGCCTTCCTAAGCATGACACTCCGCCTGCCGTGCACGCAAGGCTGGCCCAGACATGTTCCCTCCAGAGCAGGGGAAGAGCCCTCGGCCCTGCCCTCTGCTACCAGCTCCAGGCGTGAGGCCAGGCTGGGGGAGGCAGGGCTGCTAGGCAGAGATGAGGCCTGGTGCCACGAGGCAGCCCTGGGAACAGAGCGGAGCAGACTGGCACAGCGGGGACCCGTTTATTTATCCCCGACATACCGGACAAGCCCCCACCCACCCTGCTGCGGCTCATTTGTAGAACTCGTGCTCCTGCTCGTCCTTCTTGATGACGGTTTTGTAGGCCTTCTCGAAGTCCTTGGCCAGCACAATGTAGCGGTTCTCACGCACAGCCAGCATTCCCCCCTGCCGCAGACACAGTGTCAGCCCCCGCATGCACGTGGGGGAAGGGCCCAAGCCAGCCCTGTGCTCCCTGAGGTCAACACAGGCTACCCCTGGGCCCAGGAACAGCCCCCACCCCTAGAGAAACACGCCTGCAGAGGACATGAGGGACCAAAGGCCCACCGGGGGGAGGGGGTGTCAGGGTTCCTTGCGCAGCGGCTCCCCCCCAGGCCCCTGGGACTGCAGAGCCCTGCCAGCACCAGCCCAGGGCTTTCGACAACAGGACCCCGACCTCGGGCAGGTGGGTGCAGCGCTCACCTCCTGGCAGATGGAGTTGATGTCGGCTCCTGAGATCTTGTCCGGTCGCGCCACGTCTGGGGTGGGGAGTGAGGGAAATGCCGGCACCACAGCTGGCCCTCCCTGGCCCCCACAGCCAAAGCAACGGAGCAACCCTGGACCCAGGCCCCATCCCAGCAGCGTGTGGCTCTGCTGTCATGCCCAGGCAGGAGAGGCTGCCAAGGACCCATCTCTGCCCAGCCGCTGCTGGCTGGAGCCTCCCCTGCTCCCCTCATCACTCTGGCCAGCCCTGCCCTCTGCAGGGCTTGGCGCTGGGCCAAGCTGCCTTGGGAAAGAGGCAGCCAGGTGCCTCCGCCCCGTCCCCAAAGGATACAGTCCTCCAGGTCCACCTCCTCCGACAGGTTCATCTTACTGGTGATAGTGGAAAAGATGAGGCGCTTCTGGCGCCGGTCGGGCAACGGGAATTCAATCTTGCGGTCCAGGCGGCCAGGCCGCAGCAGTGCTGGATCCAGCGTGTCTGCCCGGTTTGTTGCCATGATCACCTGGCCCACGTGGGAATGGTTATGGCTACGGCCCCCATCCTCCACCCTCAGCCCCCAACTGCCATTCCCCATTTCCCCTCCCACACCCTTCAGCCCCCCTCCTCTCCCATCCCGTCCCAGGCTGCACCTTGACGTTGACGTTCTGGTCAAATCCGTCCATCTGGTTGAGCAGCTCCAGCAGGATGCGCTGCACCTCCCTGTCAGCTGGGGAGAGCGACAGGCCACGGATGAGTGGGTGTGGGGCAGGGCCAGCCCATGCCACCACTGTCCTTGCAGCCCCTGTGTCCATGGACCCTGCTCCACAGAGCAGTGGCATGGTGGCCCGGGTGAGTGGTGGGGATACGGGGCCAGGGGCGTGGCTGAGTCAGGTCCCCTGAATTTGCAGGGAGCCCTTGGTCCTGAAGTTCCTCGCTGAGCCAGGCCTGAGTTGCTGCCCCCACACCCTGGACATGGCTACAGAGCAGCACAGGGAAAGAAAACCCATAGGAGGGACACAGGGACAGAATGGGGGTACCCAGGTACCCCAACACCTGGCTCCGCGATGGCGTCAGGTGATGCTCAGAGGATGTGAGGGGGACAACTGCATCCTGCGCTTGAGCAAGGCGCCTGCCGTTCCTGCTCCACTCTAGCAAGGGGCCAACTGAGCAGAAGAGCACAGCACCTGCCAGCAGGGTTTTCCAACAGAGGTTTCTAAGGCTCTAGAAGGTTTTTAAGTCCTGGCAGGAGCTTCTGCGCCCCCGGCTGGAGCTCTGCCGACCCCCTGCAAGCACAGAGGTGGTGTCAGAGCCCTGCGCTGCACTGGAGCGCAACTCCTGCTCCATGGCTGGAGGCCTGTATTGCCTCCCTGGTATCTAGCTGTCAGAGTACAGGTCTGACTGCAACTTTGTATGCTATGGCTGCAGCGGGAGCATGGCCTGGGCACTCTGGAGCATCAGTTAACAACCTCCTACAGCTGCAGGCTGTTGGCAGCTGTAGCTCCCCTGCTTTCCCTGGGGCAGGGCTGGCAGCGATGCCTAGAGCCGTGTCAGGGGAGGCTCTGTTGTGCTGCTCAGAGGTCGGACACGGGATTTGTTGGGACTGTTTTGGACGAGGCTGATCTTGTCCCAAGCATGACTTGGATTACATGTTGCATCCTCTGCATGTCCCTGCCAGCCCTGCAGCTCTGGGTTTCTACGGGGACAGGGTGCCGTAGGGAAGCAGTCTCCCTGCTGCCATCTCTATCCCCTCCTCCGTTACAGCGTAAACCCTGAGCCCTCTCCCCCAGAAGAACTTACCAAATCTCATAAATAAATTACTTGCTTAAGGTCAAGCAAGAGAGACCTGGTGCAATGCCCCACGCAGAGAGTCTCATCCCCAGGAAAGGGATAGAGGCTCTGCCCTCCTCACTGGTGTGAAGGCCCCACACCCCCTGACCCCCAGCCCCAGCTCACCCCCAGTCTGGGCATCAAAGCGCTTAGTGGCGATGGCATCGATCTCGTCGATGAAGATGATGGCAGGTGCGTTCTCTTTGGCCAGGCGGAAGACGTCTCGTACCATGCGCGGGCCCTCGCCCAAGTACTTCTGCACGAACTCCGAGCCTACCACTCGGATGAATGCCGCTGCACAGGCAGACAGACAGCACATCAGCCCATACCTCAGTCATCAGCGTAGACAACTCTTCCAACACCAACGTGAAGACTTCAAGAGTCTGGGACTGAGGAGCTCCAGCAGCACTAGCTGCTCATGTCTCCCCCAGGCCCATCTGCCCAGCCCAGAGGCCCTCCTCCCCTCTGCTCACCTGTAGTATGATGAGCCACGGCTTTTGCCAACATGGTCTTGCCGCAGCCAGGGGGCCCGTACATCAGGACACCCCGCGGGGGGTCAATGCCGATCTGGAAGAGGCACGAGGCAGAGTGGTGAGCTTACAGAGGATCATTGATGAGGTCACTAGACAAGGCTTGCACCTCCACTAGGCCCAGACACACAGGGGGTCCCCTCAGCACCATGCTGCTGGGGCACTTCACCTGCTGCCACGGGCTCAGAGTCTTCCCCATGCTGGCCCCCAATCCACCAGGCCCCACTAAGTGCCCATACACAGCTCTCCAACTGGTGGGAGCAGGCACAGTAGCAGAGATCCTCTCCCAGCCATTTGGGATACCCCCTTAGAGCAGTGGAGCTGGGATCCCTAGCCTCCCCCAGCAGTGGGGTCATGGTCTCTGACCCTGACCCCCACCCCTACCTGCTTGTAGAGCTCAAAGTGGGTAAGCGGCAACTCCACAGCCTCGCGCACCTCCTGCTTCTGGATGTCCATGCCGCCAATGTCCGCGTACATCACGTCTGGCTTTTGGTCTATGTGGTGCACAGGCCGGACTGCTGAGCACGGCTGCCCTGGGGCCCCACCGTATTCCCCTGCCTACCGGGGCTGCGCAACCCCACTTCAAACATAGGGCATACAGCCCAAAGCCCCCATCACCTTGCAGCAGGGCAGAGGCCCTGGCAGTGTCTCCTGCCAGACCAAGGGCAGCTAGAACCCACCCCTGCCCACAGCCTGCCCTATGGCAGGGAAGGGGTCCGTACCAGAGGTGAGCATCATGATGCTGCTGTCAGCCTCGGGGGGCAGCACATCCACCAGCGCATTGCTGTGCTTGTGCAGTGCCACCGAGGCGTTGGGCTTCAGCAGTTCCCGGTCGATGGTGCTCAGGATCCGCACGTAGTAGTTGGAGCCTGCGGGTGGGCCAGTGGATTGCTCAGACCACGCTGGGGGGGCCCATGACCCAGCCCCCCAGGGCCAATGCTGCACTGAGCTGCCCAGCTTGCGTGAGGCAGACCCTGCTGTTTCCCACAGAGACAGAACCAGCACTGGGCAGTCCTCCGGCATCCCAGGATGCACTGCTCCCAGCCCCACGGCAGGAGATGACCACCTGGTGATGAGTCAAAGCCATGCAAGCCCCTGGCAACCGCTCCCAGCATGTGCCTCAGCACCTCCCTCATCACCCGGGGACAGATCTTGCCAGGCCATGTGGACTCAAGCTCTCATCACGCTCTGGGGCACAGGAGCAGGGGGGTCACCAGCAGGGGGACGCTGCCAGCCCCTGGGGCGCCCCCAGACCAAGAGCGGTGACCGGTCCCCCCACCCCGCCGAGCATGGTGCTACCTGTGGTGGAGCCCACGATGGCCGTGTTCTGGTCGACGGCCTCCAGGAACTGGCCGATGACGAGGGGGATGCTCTGGATGCGCTTGACCTCCTCCTGCGCGTGCAGGAACTCCTTCTTCAGGTTCTTCTGCTCATCCTTGATGTACTCCTCCTGCACCTCCAGGAACTCCAGCTCCTGCTGCAGCTTCTAGGGGCGGGCGGGCGGGGGCCACACGGTCACACGCATGGGGGACCCTGTGCCCCTTCCCCCCCATGGGCAGGAGTGGGAGCAGGGCACACGGTCACACACACGGACATAGGGACCCGGTGCCCCTTCCCCAGCTGCTGCCCAACCACAGCCGGGCCCCGCAGGAGCCCCCACTCACCTTGAAGCGGCTGTACAGGTCCTCCAGGTCCTCGGGCTCGGGGCACAGGAAGGACAGGCCGGTCTGGGGCCGGGACACGGACAGGGCGGGGGCCTCATCCTGGCGAGCACGACGGGCAGACACGTCAGCACCGGCAGGTCGCAGAGACCGCAGCCGGGCACGCAGCCGCCCCGGAGATGCGGCGCACGCGCACCCGTTTGCGCAACGCCCTGACCGGGGCCATGGAGCCTGCACACGCGTGTTGGTGACAGGGGCAGGTGCGGGTGGGGAGGGGGCAGTGTGGCAGGGTGGACACCTGGGTCCTTTGGGCAGGCAATGAAGTGGGGAAGGGAAGGTCTGGGGGGCAGGGGGTGGTCCCGGACCCCCGCGTCCCCGGCCAGGCCCGGCCATGACTCAGCACTAGTGTGCGAGTGTGCATGTGCGTGTGTGCACACACACGCCAGGCCTCCCCCCGCCCAGCGCAGGGGCCGTGTTGTTGCATGTTCTACGTAGACGTGTGCGCACACACGCGTGTACACACACGCAGGTACGTGTGCGTGACTACACAGCCGTGTGTGCGTGCACGCGCAGACACGAGAGCCCGTGGGCCTGGGGGGGTGTATGCACATACACGCGGGGGGGGCAGGGACCCCGGGGTGGGGCGGCGCGGCGGGGGGAGGGCCGGGGGCCGCGGGACACACGGGAGCGGCCCCCCCGCACCTGCGCTTTCTCCGCCAGGATCCCGATCTCCTCCATGTCGCTCCGCGCCGGCTGCGTCACTGCCGCGCGGCCCCACGGGAAGGGGCGGGCGCGGAGCATGCCGGGAGCGTGGGGCGGGGGCCGCTCAGCAGCAGGCGCGAGAAGCCCCTCCCCCCGCGCGCCCCTGCCCGCCCCGAGCGGTGCGTGCCCCTCCTTCCCGCGCCGGCAAGCCCCGCCCCCTTACGGGGGTGGGGGGACCATTGCGAGCCCGGGGGGTGCGCTCCCACCGCGCCGTGCGGTGCCTGCTTCCCGCGCGGGACGGCCGTGGCGGGGGCGTGCCAGTTGTCCGCTTGGGGCACTGGTGGGGGGCTGCTGCCCGGCTGAGCACCCGCCTCCGCCTGCCACCCGCACCAGGCTCAGAAGCCCCCTCCAGGCCTGGCCCCCGGTTCTGGCACGTCCCTGTCCCCCCCACAGGGCTCTAGGCCCCCTCCCCCCCACTGCCCTTATGCAAGCGCAAGCATCGGGCCTAGAGGACACCCCAGTTTTCTGCTACTCTGCTCTGTATTGGTAGGAAACCCAACGCCCTTCTGTCCTCTATAAAAATGGACATAAAGGTGTCCGGTTTTGTATCAACAGAGGACGGGACAACCAGACTGTCCTCCATGATGGCCGCCCCAAATTCATGCCCCCTCCCAGCAGCCGCCGTGTGCCGGGGCTCCACACATCCCCGCTTTGCTCCCCCTGCGCGGCCCCAGGCCTTGCATGCATGCACTGCTGTCACGGCGGGATCCTTCCGCCCGGGCCCTCGCTGCCCGCCCGACAGGATACCGTTCAAACAAAAGAGGGAAACTTGCTGAACCCAGACATGACGACTGCATTTCCTTTTCCTGGTGCGAAACAATGAAACTGCTGAATTCGTTGCCTACCTTTGCATCTTTTTTACCTGGTCCCATAGTGTTCCAATATAAGGAAATTTGACATGATTGGCAATTGGCTTTTTTGGCTGGTAATGTTGCCAATAAATACTACAGCCAGCCAGGAGCGTGGCCCTGCAGTGTGGAGGGCGGTGTCTGGATCAGGGACAGGCAAAGTCTGGTCTGTAGGCCAGCTCCAGTGGGCAGTGGACTCCCATTTCCCAGCCGCCCCTGCACATGGCTAGGGCTGGTCTCAATGCTCAAGGCTGGGGTTGCCCTGGAGACCAGCCCTAGCTGCACTGGCAAGGCATGCAGCAGAGCAGGGCAGGGAATTGCTGCACCAGGACAAAGCCACGATCTGCAGCCTGCATTCTGTGGGCAGCAGTGTGCGAGGTACAGATCGCGGCTCCAGAGCAAGCTGCCCCCATCACAAGATCCCAGCAGCTCTGGAACAGCCCCTGCCCTGCTCTGTTGCATGCCCTGCCAGTGCAGCTGGGGCAGATCTTCATGGCAACCTCAGCCTTGCTATAGCAGCACAGCTGTGGCTGGGGTCTCCGTGGAAACTGGGTCCAGCCATGCACAGGGGCTCCTGGGAAGTGGAGTCCACTGCCAACCAGATTCGCCGTTTTGCCCACCTCTGGTCTGGCTGGTAAGCCTGCTGTGAGGGAAGGGGTGTGGGGCCAGACCAAGGCCTCTGCAGTGAGGGAGTGGGGCAGCCACTGGGGTTGGGGCAGGCGCTGCACAGCTGGGGCAGGGCACGGGATGGAGCCATGAGTCATCTGGGGGCCACAGAGAAGGGGCAGATCCTGCCACTGCATGCACCCCAGGAGGGCATAGGAGGTGTGTGACCCCAGATGTGTGCGGGGCAAGGGCTGGCTGGGGCCAAGGTTAGCACTGGGCTCTTCAGCAGAGGGGATGTCTGTGTGTGCGTGTGCTGGGCTGTGCTCAGGGCCAGTGGCAGCAGTGTTGGCACCAGTGGCGGTGCTGGCTATGGGGTGAGCTGCAGCCACTTCATATTTTGCTGTAGCCCCCCTCTTGTCAGTGCTGCTGCCACCCACTTCTCCCCCACCCGTCCCAAGTGCGGCCCTGGCCCAGCTCCCTGCCATGAGTCGTCCAGCAATGCCCCTGGTTCCAGGCCGCAGCGGCAGCCCACCCTTGCCTCACACAGATCTGGGGAGCACATGCTCCCCATGCCCTCTTGGGAGCCACCCCGCCCCACTCCCTGTGCCCACCAGAAAAGCCGCTCACTGCTCTGTCCCATGTCCTGCACTGGCTGTGCAGCTCCTGCCCCTGCCCCACTCCCTCCCTCACTGTGGGGGCCTCAGTCTGCCTCCCCACACCCTTCCCTCCCCAACAAACTTACAAGCCCAGTGCTGCTCTTCAAGCTGTCAAGCCGCATATTGGCAATAGGATGGGTTTCGGCCTATGTGGCTCGTTTCAAATTGGCCATTGGTATCAACCCAAAAAATTTCTATCCGTGCACACGTACTGCGTTCCCCGGGGAAGCAATGCAGGGGTTTAGGAGGGTGGGAGCTCGGACGCTTGTGTTCCTTGGGCAGGGAACGAAGCAGGGGGTTGGGTGCTTGGATGCCTGGGTTTCCCACCAGGCTTCGACATGGTTCAGCACCTCCCCCCAGGTCAGCGTGACCCCTCCCATCCCCATCTGCACCTTTTCAGCCAGGATCCCAAGCTTGTCTATCCCAGACCCATGCTTGTGGCATCACTTCTAGTCCACCCTACACCCGGGCCAAAGCAGGAAATGCAGTGGGCTGCTGGGGGTTGGAGTCCCACGCCTTGGGTGCATGATGGGAATTGGGGTCCTGACACTGAAACATGGTAGGAGCTGGAGTCCATGCCACCTGCCCCATCCCCCTGTGCCCACCCTGTCCAGTCCCAGGGCACCCTGGTTGCCTCCTGGCTCCAGCTGGCTCACAGGGGCAGGCTCTGGGGTGCAGTCACCCATCCATCACAGCCCCCAGCCTGCCCCTGGAGCAGGGCAGGCAGGACAGGTCCCACATGGGGTACCCCGGGGTCCCACTGCCTGTCCAGGTGTCCCTGCCGGCAGCACCCCTGCTCCCTCATCCTGGTTTACAGCAGCTCCAAGACAGGTACCGTGAAGCCCTGACCCCTGGGCCGGGCCAGTGCTGTGATACAGCTGTGACCCTGGAGCCCAGCTGGTGGAGGCTGGGGCAGCAGTTGGATCAGGAAGAGGGGCTGCATGGGGCCCGCAGCGGTGCAGCCAGGAGCAACATGCAACCGAGGGCAGTGCTGGGAGCAGCAGTCTGGGGCTCTGCGCATTGCTTTATTGAGACCACCCTGAGAAACGAGATAGGGAGAAGACAGAGGCCCAGAGCACTGTCCGTCCTATTGAGACCCACGGCCTGGGCTGCAGACTCCATGGATCAGTCCCTGTCAGCCCATGCAGCTTGGCCTGACACTGGGTCAGTACCAGGGGCTCCAGGTGGGGCCAGGCAGGAGCTCTTCAGCATCCGCTGGGGGCAACGCTCCGGTGGGTCCCATGGCGGTGGCAGCAACCAGGCACTGGGCATCATGAGAGCTGCAGGACGGGCATGGCATGAGCAGGAGCTGTTCCCTGGTTCTCCACCTTTGTGGTTCCCAATTGTTCCCCTCCCCAGAGAGGACCCCGTGGCACCGCTGGGGCTCCTACCCTGCAGGGGCTTGGCCCTGCCCCTGGGCCATGCAGCCCTTGTACTGGGACCCAAGGTCCTGCTAGGGAAGGCAGAGTCAGCACCCCCCTGGAAACAGAGATGCCTGAGCACAGCCCTGCATTCACCCAGCTGGGGGGAAGCCCCGGGCGGAGAGAAGCCCAAGGCTAGACATACAGGTGCTAGGGCCCCATGAGTGCTGTGGCAGAGCAGGGAGACACTTACATGTGTGTCTGCAGGCAGCAGCTTTCCTGGGCCCTGGGTGACATCTTGGGGGCCCTTGGTGGTGGGAAGCCTCCGCTCACTCAGCACACGTGAGATGGTGCCCAGCGCAGCTTGCAGGTCCCGCATGGCAGTGCTGCTCAGTCCCAGCAGGGGAGAGGCTGTGGGATGGAGGCGCTAGGTGAGGCCACACACAGCCACGGTACACAGGAGCCCCCCACTGCACCTGCCCATGGCTCTGACACGGCAGGCTCTGGAGCCAGTGCTGCCCAGGGGCTGTGGGTGGGGCCAGCTCTGTCCACCTTTGGAACCGTGGACCTAGCCCACCACCTTACATGCTAGCCTCCTTTAGATGTGGAGGCTACAGAAAAAGGGGACAACTGAATTCTTGGGTCTACAGGTAAAAAACAGGGACGGGAGCACAGATTAAATGTTCAGAATAAGTGCACCAAGCAGGGACACCAAGCAGAGTGCACTCAACAGCGCCTGCTGGTTCTCAAATGTGTCCAAGGGGCCAGTGGACACTGCCCAGTGGTACTCTGCTTGGAGATGGGAACAGATCAGGGAAAGGAAGGTGTCCCCGCATTCCCATGAGACTCTTCCAGCCAGAGCCTCCTTCCTGGTCACGTGCATGGCCAGCTTGGCCAGGGCCACGAGAAAGTTGGCCAGGAGGTCCCAGGCCCTGGTGGGGATGCAGACAGGATGCACAAAAACAAAAGGTGCGGGGAGAAGAGCAGCCAGAACCTCAATAAGAGGTTCTGAAGAAGGAGATCCAGGGGCTGCAGCCTAGCACACTCTAAGTAGGCATGTGCCAGGGTCTCCCTCTGCCCGCAGAAAGGGCAGGTGTTGGGGGCATCTGTGAAGTGCTCCGGATACATGCCCTTGGTGATGGCTCCATGGAAGAGCCACCAGCTGAGGTCCTCCGTGGTGCACAGGACCAGAGTGGAATACAGACTGACCCACCCAAGACCCGCAGCCCTGCCCTCACCCAGGTGGGATGCGAGAATGGGATGTTGGATGGTGCAGCACACCAGCGTGTAGAGCTGGCAACTATGGGTGTATGGAAGTGGACTGGCTCTGTGTCCTTCAGCCTACTCACGTGGTGAGCGCTGTGGGGCTCACAATGAGCTCGGGAAGGAAGGCTGGGGGAGAAGGGGCAGGGGGATAAGAGGGACTGCCCTCATGCAGAACCTGATCAATGTAGATGAGGGCAACGGGGAAGTGAGAGGGACCAGCACCCTGCTAATGGCGTCACAGCCACCTGGCCCCACTGGGGCAGTGACAGGCAGACAGATTCATGGGGACCTCCTGATCCCTGGGCAGCCGACACCACGTCTGGCTGGGCTATGCTCCAACCCTGGGGGGGGAGCTGCAACCTGGCCCCTCGGAGACCCGACTCAGACCATCGGATCCGGACCTTGCAGCAGCCCCTCCGAGGCCCGGCCCTGGGCTCTACTCCTGGCCCTGGCACTGCCCAGATGTCCCAGCAGCCTGGAGCAAGGGGGACTGCTTCTGTCCCCAGGACAGCACCGGCAATGTGGGACCCTGCACCCAGTGCTACAGCGGCTCCCAACACCAGGGCTTGGCCCCAGGCTTTGCTCTGCCTCAGCTGAGAGCAGGGACCTTTCCTGCCCCTGAACCACAGCCTGAGCCCAGGGGGCCTGTGTGTGCTGTGGGGGAATGGGGAGCACACATCGGCCACCGGGGGCTGGGGCAAAGGGGCAGGGCCCTACACCTGAACCCTGGACTGGGCTGAGCTGTGCTGGAGCCAGTGCTGCCAGAGTCTGGGGCCAGGGTCAGGGTCAACCCCAGCCATAGGCACAGGCCAACTTGGCTCCCCATGTGCAGTGCAGCCTCTACCACCTTCTAGCCCCACTGGAGCCTGGCAAGCTCGGCCCCTCAGGGACCTGGGGTCAACCTGGGCCACCCCAATGCAGCAGCCCCATAGCCAGGACAAGCCCCAGCTCAGCCCCACTACACCAGTATTTCTGGGGGTAATGGGCCACATGCCCCGGCCCTGGTACCTCTGGCCTCCCGCAGCTCCTCCTGCGCCGCTTTGAGCTGGGCCCGCAGCACAGCACAGCCTTGGCACTGGGGCTGACCCCCGGGACACGCCGCACCGCCCTCCGACCTCCCATTGGTGCTGCTGTCCACGTCCCACGGTGAGCCAGGGTCTGCCCGTGGCGAGGGGCTCAGGCACCGGGGACTCCTCCCACAGGGGTTGGGTATCCTGTCTGCTGGGGGCTCAGTCCCATTTTCAGCCTTGCTCGAGTGGCTGCCCCGTGCCGCGGCTCCCAGTGGTGCCCTCGTATCCTGCCCCCAGGAGGTCCCATGCTGCTCCAACGGCTGCCCCATTGCTGCCTGCAGCTCTTCCGGGCCCCCTGCTCCGGGTAGTGACTCCAGGCCGTTCTCCACCAGCCGGCTCCTTGCAGGTGCAGCCCTGCTCCTGGTGCTTGCCACCGTCCCTGGGCCCCCCATACATACCCTGGAGGCTGCAGGGCCACATGGGTCTGGAGTTGGGGAGGAGCAGAGCCACGTGTCAGTGCCCCAGAGAGGGTAGAAACCCACAAACCACACCTCGCCTCATCCCCTAATGTGTCCCCATACGCAGCACCAAGGGAAACAGAAATGGTACATGCTTGCTTTTCCCCCCACTTCCTATCACCACTTGACTCACCCTGGCCCACCCCTGAGGTCAGGGCCTGGCCGCCTGGGCCTCCTGTGCCCTGGGACATCCCTGCGCTCAACACCTGCCTTGACTGCAGCACTGTGTCTGCCCCCATCGTGTGCACTGCCTGCTTGGCTGCCGGCTCATGGTTCCATTGCTCCCTCAATGAGCTGTCCCAGCACCACCCCTGAATCCCACGCAGCCTGCACCATGCGGATCCAGTGGCTCACCCCTTCACAGCTGGCCAAGAGGGAGCACAGGGGACACCCAGACCACCCCCACCATGGCTGGGGACAGGCCCCGTGAACAGTCCTTTGCAGCCCGCAGGTGCCCCAAAGGGAAGAGCTCCTTACCCAGTGAGCCAGCACTTCTGTGATCCTCCTGTGTGAGGTCCATGTTGGGTTCCCTCTGCGGCACCTGCTCTGCAGTGCCAGGACCCATGGCCCCTCCGCAGGGAGGCTCCAACACCTGGAATGACAACGGGCTCCTCCTCAGTGTCCCTAGCTTGGGGCGCCAGGGGCAGCTGCCCTGGGAACCACGAGCCCCCCCATACTGACCTGGGGCTGCAGCCGTCTGGCCTGGCGCTGAGCCAGCAGGAAGTCCTCGGCCAGGCCCACAGCCTCAGGGCCACTCTCGGGTCGCTGCTCCCGCACCCAGTGCTGCACCCGCTCCGGCAGCAGGCTCAAGAACTGCTCCAGCACCAGCCGCTCCAGCACCTGCTCCTTGCTGTGTGCCTCAGGCTGCAGCCAGCGCCGGCATAGCTCCTGCAGGTGGCTGTAAGCTTCGCGTGGCCCTGCTGTCACTTCATAGCGGAAGCCCAGGAAGCGCTGCCGCGCCATCGGGTCCTCTGTGCCTGCTTTGGTGTCACCCGCTCCCTCGGCCTCTGTGTCCCGCTGATCCCCGGCCCACCATGCCGCGGCAGGCGCAGGCACTGGGACTGGCCTGGTGGCAAGCAGGGGCCTGGGTCCCTGTGGCCCATCCCGGCACCGTGGTTGTTGTCCATTCACTGGCTGCTGTGGCACCAGCCAGCGCAGGATCTCGTCTGCTGTCCAGTACTGCACCGCAGCTGGGGCCGGGGCCTTCCCCGCCACTTCAGGTTCCCCTCGGAGCTCCACCGCACCCGTCTCCGTCTCCTTGCCCCGGCCCCTGCCCCGCACTGCCTGCTCCAGCAGCGCCTGGAACTGCAGCCCCGCACCCGGGCCCTCTGCCCGCGCCAGCTCCCCGTGTTCCTGCGAGGCCGGGGCCTGTGCCAGGGCCTGTAATGCCTCCAGCTGCCTCTGCAGCAGACGCTCCAGCAGCTGTGCCTGGAAGTCCCGCTCCTCGCGTCGCATCTCTCGGTCGTGCTGCATGAATTCCACCAGGCTCTGTCGCTCCTCCGCCCGCCAGGCACTTGCACGCCGCGCCCGCTTCAGCTCCAGTGGGTGGGTGCGCCCGTGCTTTGGTCCTGTGCCCCGTGCTGCCTCTGCTGGCCCGTCCTCCCGTGCCTTGCGCTTCCGTGCCCGCAGGTGGGTCAGCCGGTCCAGCGCAGACAGCTGCCGTGGCTCTGCCTCAGGCTCCATCGCCATGGAGGTGGAAGGGCCTGCGGTGAACAAGGGCATACAATGAGCAACCACAGGGTTCGCAAAGCACCCCCCAGAGCTCCTCCACCCCCAGCTGGACACAGAGAAGTGAGGGGGTACATCCCAGGCCCTGGCAAAGATTGTGCCTCTCTGCAGTACCAGCACAAAGGCCTCTGAGTGCACAGTGCTCTCCCCAGTGCCCCAAGCGGGAAGCTCAGCTAAGTCACCTATCCCTCCTCCCATCAGGCAAGGAGAGACCTACCTATCAACCTTCAATTACATAGACCCAGCCCACCAAGTTTCACACTGACCTACCTTTGGTGACGAGGCTACAGGAAAAGGGGACAATGGATTTCTTGGGACAAGTTATAAAGAAACAGGATTTGGAATGCTGGTCACGGGTTCAAAGCAAGAATGCCGAGCGGGGACACCAATCAGAGCACACTAGATTGGCCCTTAGATGGGTCCAAGGAGCTAGCAGACACTGCCCAGTGATATTCTGCTCAGAGACTTGAACGGGGCAAGGTTAGGAAAGTGGCGCCACAGTCCTCTGTGTCCTCTTGGCCAGAGCCTCCTTCCTGGTTGGATACGTGGCCAAGGGCCAGGGGGAGGTACTGGGGCTCAGTGGGGCCATGGATAGGAGATACATAAATAAAGGGGTGTAACAAAGCATAGCCAGACCCTCAGCAGGAGGTTCTAGAGGCAGTGCAGACATGTACCAGGTAGACATGCGCTAGGGTCTCCTTCTGCTCGAGGTATCATGGGTGTCCGTGAACTATGCCAGATATGTGCCTGTGGCCACGGCTCCAGGGGGTCCATGGAGAGGGGTCTCCCAGCTGCTACAAACACCTCTGCAAGGGACCCTGACTGCAGGCATGTCCCCACTCTGCCTTGGGTTGTGCCCACAGCCTGTCTACCCAGCTCTGCTTCCTCAGCCCCTGCAGAGGGGCCAGGACGTGCTCAGCTCCTCCCCCCGAGACATGGCTGCGAAGCAGGAGCCTGACCCACTCAAGCTAGCTGCTCTGCACCCCAGGGCAGGCCCTGCTGCCACAGAGGGCTCAACCTGAGATAGTAACTGCGGTTCCAGGCACTCTTCTCGCGACTGGCCCACAACGCGGCCTTGATTTCACACAGAGAGAGGCCATACATTTCTCCTTGGGATGCCCATGTCTATAGGCTTCCCCATCCCACTGCTCCTTTCCTGGTACCGATTCAGGACCCTGTGGGGGGACAACTCCGTGCAACTCTGTGAACTGCCCTGAGCGGCCTATATTGAGGGGGGATTATAGTTTTACTTGGGCCAGCCCAGGACCGATACGGCCCTGCCCAACCGAGCCACGTGGTCCTGTGCTGAATGCAGAGAGGGTATCACTGCGCCAGCGCCCCACTCATGCAGACTACTTAAGCTGCTTTATTTAGTGTTTGTGCTAACAAGTGCAGCAGATGACAACCCCCTAGCTCCTCTACAGGCCGATGGCCTTCCCTTCCCAGCCTGCCACTCCCTCTGTGCTGGGATCCATCCTGGAGAAGGGAAGACGTGGCCTTTCCTGACCACCCCAGGGGGTTGTTTTCCTGCCCCTGGTCCGTTCATGGTCTCTGGGCAGAGAATTGCTGGACAGCATCCCCTGACTCATAGGATGTGCTTGAGAGCTGGTGGTGCCACCCAGAGTGCTCTGCTCAGTGACCCCCTGTGGCACACTCCTTGTGAACTGCCCTGAGCGGCCTATATTGAAGGGGATTATAGTTTTACTTGGGCCAGCCCAGGACTGACGCAGCCTTGCCCGTAGAGCTCCATGGGGAGACACCTCCAGGGCAGAATAGGAGGTTGAAGATGCACGCTATGCCCCTCAGCCCTGAACCCTGGTACCACAGGCCCCAGGCTGATGGCTCACGCTGGGGCGGCCTCAGTGACAGCTGATTTCCCAGCCAGACCAGGCAGCCACTGCTGTGCACGTCAGGGGATGCCTTGCCTGGGAAAGAGATACCAAGCTCTGCCGCAGCCCCTCGATGCCAACTCCCCTGCACGCAGTAGGCACTCACCGGGCTCAGGGGGCAGCTCTTCCTCGGATGCCTCCTCCTCCTTGACGCGGACAGCCTGCACCTCGCCCAGTGCATCCTGCCCCTCAGACAAGCCGCAGCCTGGATCCTCAGCACCCTGGCTCTCAGAGGCAGCTGCCTGCGAGCCCCACTGATCCGAGGCAGATGCCTGCGACTCCCAGTGCTCAAAGGCAGCAGCGCCCTGGGAGTCCCAGGACTCAAAGCCCGCAGGCCCCCAGGCCTCTGAGGCGGCAGCACCCTCTGGCCTTTCCCCAGCGAGGGCCCCGTCACCGGCCTCCGAGAGAAAGCCGGCGCCGGTGCTGGCGCAGCGCCGCATGATCTGGTCCATCTCCTCGTAGAAGGGGCAGCGCATGGGCGGGCGCCCGGCCGCGTTGTTCTCCTTGGCCTTGCGGTAGGCCACCTTGAGGCCCTTCATCTTCTCGCGGCACTGGTCGCCGGTGCGGTAGATGCCCAGCTCCGCCAGGCGCTGCGAGATGCCGTCGTACACCACGCGGTTGCGGCCACGGGAGCTCAGGTCGTGCACGGCAGCCGCCTCGGCCCACAGGGCGATGAGCACCTTGATGTGGTCGGCCGGCCAGCTGGCCGCCCGCTCCTGCGGCTTGTCCCGGCGCATGGCGGGCCGCGGAGGCCGGAGCTCAGCCCTGGGGATGGTGCCGGGCACCCGGGGGGACCCTGCAGGCGTGCAGGAGCCTCAGGCCCAGGCAGCGCCGGCCGGAGCGAGGAGACCCCAGGGCGTCATGCAGCACCAGACCCCAGCATGGCGCCAGGGGTGTCCCCCCAGCGGGCCAGGGGAAGTGGCAGCAACGGGCCCATTGGCTGGTGGGGGGGGGGAGGGCGAGCACCTGCCGCAGCAGCTGCCACCTGCAGGAAGAAGGGGAGACATTGCTGAGCAGCAGGACAGGCCCCGCCCCTTGCCCCTCCCCTTTCCATAGTCCCGCCCCCACGCCATAGCTCTGCCCCTGCCCTAGATGTGGCCCCATCCCCACGATGCCCCGCCCTTCCTATGGCCCCGCCCCCACCGGGCCCCTCCCTTCCCGTAGCCCCGCCCCTCCCCGCCCCGTCCCAGCCGCCCGCGGAGCTGGGCCGCCCTGGCCTGTCGGGGACGGGAGAAGCGGGGCCGGGCGCTGCAACACCCACCGCGGCCGGGCCTGGCACGGGAAGGGGCGGGGCCGGAAGTGCCCGCACGCCCTCGGAAGCGCAGCCGTAGCGAGGGCAGCGCCGATTGGCCGAGCCGCTCGCCCGTCCGGGGAGGCGCGCCGCCATTGGCGCCGGCTCTCGTCCGTCAGCGGTGCCCTCACCCCACCCCCGTCGGGAGGTCATTGGTGGCTCGGCCAGTCGCTCTCAGGGTACCGCGCGGCCATTGGTTCAACTACCCGCCCGTCCCGGTCGGAGCCGGGAGGGGAAGTGATGTCAGCCGGGGGCGAGGCTGCTTGCGGGTTCCGCCCCTGCACTCCCTTGCGGCAGCCGATAGGCCGCAACTGCCAGGCCCGGCTGAGGCTGCTGCCTGGTGCGTGGGGGAGGGGCCTGGTGTGGGGGTGGGGCTTGTCCTCAATGGTTCCGGGTGGGGCCAACGCAGGGGCGGGGTCTGGGGAGGGGTTACTAGGCTTGGGGCGGGGCATAATAGGGGCGGGGTTCTGAGATGGGGCGGAGTTCTGAGGGGGGCTCTTGGGGGCGGAGCCAGAGGTAAGGGTGCAGGTGCATGGGGTGGAGCTATGAAGAGGCGGGGCAAGTGCATGGGGCGGAGCTCTGAGGTGGAGTGGGGCAGTTGCATGGGGCGGAGCTCTGAAGAGGCGGGGCAGAGGTCTGAGGTGGGGCGGAGCAGGCGCATGGGGCGGAGCTCTGAGATGCTATGGGGCAGGCGCGTGGGGGTGGAGCTCTGAGGTGGGGCGGGCCAGGTGCATGCAGCAGTGCCCCAGCCGTGGTCATGGGGGTGGGTGAGGGGTGGGGCAGGGGGAGTTGTGCCATGGCCTGATGGTGCTGTGCCTCTTTAGAGGGCGGGGCTGGGCCAGTGCAGGACGTGGCACCCGTGGGAGTCTCCTCGGTCCTGCGCACCCGCCCCACCCCAGCTCCGTCCCCACGGGTCCCAGCGAGGTGTGGCGCCATGCGGCGGGATCGGGCACCGGAGCGCGCGGCCAGCTGGCCAGCCGACCACGTCACGGTGCTGATCTCCTACTGGGCCGAGGCAGCGGCCGTGCACGACCTGGGCTCGCACGGGCGCAACCGCGTGGTGTACGACGGCATCTCGCAGCGCCTGGCACAGCTGGGCATCTACCGCACCGGCGACCAGTGCCGTGAGAAGATGAAGGCACTGAAGGTGGCCTACCGCAAGGCCAAGGAGAACAATGCAGCTGGGCGCCCGCCCATGCGCTGCCCCTTCTACGAAGAGATGGACCGCATCATGCGGCGCGGTGGAGGCAACGTCGGCCCCTGCGCCACCTTCTTCTCTGATGCCGGCGACGTGGCCTCGGGCTTGGAGATGCCGGAGGGCGCTACCACCTCGGAGCACTGGGGCCTGTCGCGGAGCTGGGGCTGCCCAGCCACGGCCTCACACAGCTGGGGGCTGCAGGAGTCAGGTGCCTGCCCATCCAGGGCCCAGGCTGCACTGGGTGAGGTGTGCACTGTCCGCGTGAAGGAGGAGGAGACGTCTGGGGAGGAGCTGCCCCCTGAGCCTGGTGAGTTCCTCTGGGGTGCAGGTGTGCAGCAGTTCCTGCAGTCCCCTGAGGTGCCCGTTCTGCACCCGGGTCCTGGGGCAACTCCACAGGGCAGCCGCACTATGCTGGAAGTCCACAGTTGCCCTAACCCCCCATGATGGGCTAGCCGTTGCGCACAGTGAGGGCTGGGAGCTTGGCCACAGCACGGGCATGGGAGATCTGTGGGAGGCTGCCGGGGGGCCATGTCAAAGGGCAGAGGTCTGAATGCTCTGCATGCGCTCTTGGCCCAACAGACCCGTCCGTGTCTGCAGGGGAGGAGACGGAGCTGGTGCCACGACGCCTCACCTTGGCACTGGACCGGCTGGCCCAGCTGCGGGTGCGGAAGCGCAAGGCGCGGGAGGAGGGGCCGGCGGAGGCAGCGCGGGGTGCAGGACCGAAGCACGGGCGCTCCCACCTGCTGGAGCTGAAGCGGGCCCGGCGTGCGAGCGCCTGGCGGGCAGAGGAGCGGCAGAGCCTGGCAGAGTTCATGCAGCACGACCGGGAGATGCGGCTCGAGGAGCGGGACTTCCAGGCGCAGCTGCTGGAGCAGCTGCTGCAGAGACAGCTGGAAGCGCTGCAGGCCCTGGTGCAGGCCCCAGCCCCAGCCTCAGCTCCACAGGAGCGTGGGGAGCCGGTGCAGGTGGAGGGTGTGGGCACGGGGCTGCAGTTCCAGGCGCTGCTGGAGCAGGCAGTGCGGGACAGGGGCCGGGGCAAGGACGTGGAAGCAGGCACGGCAGAGTTCTGGGGGGAGCCAGAGGCAGGAGGGAAAGGCCCGGTCCCAGCACAGTACTGGACAGCAGACGAGATCCTGCGCTGGCTGGTGCCTCAGCAGCCAGTGAACGGGCAGCAGCCGCGGTGCCGGGAGGGGGCACAGGGTCCCCGGCTTCTGCCTTCTGCAGGGTCATTGCCCACCATGGTGTGGGGGGTTGGGGGGAAGCACAGCGCAGAGGCCGAAGGAGCAGATGAGGCTGAGGGGGGCATGGAGGCCCCAACAGCGCGGCAGCGCTTCCTGGACTTCCGCTACGAGGCCGCAGCGGGGCCACGTGAGGCTTATGGCTGCCTGCAGGAGCTGTGCTGGCGCTGGCTGCAGCCAGAGGCACACAGCAAGGAGCAGGTGCTGGAGCGGCTGGTGCTGGAGCAGTTCCTAAGCCTGCTGCCGGAGCGGGCGCAGCGCTGGGTGCGGGAGCGGTGCCCCGAGAGCGGCCCTGAGGCCGTGGGCCTGGCCGAGGACTTCTTGCTGCTGCCGAACCAGGCCAGACAGCCACAGCCGCAGGTCAGCGTGGGGTGCTCAGACGGGGGGTACTGGGACGGTGTTGTGCTTGTCGTGGCCTTGGCCTGGCAGAGGCGCCAGCCCTGTGCCCTGCTGTGGGGGCTCCCGGGTCGCAGGGTAGCCACCCCTGATGCCCCGAGCCATGGGCACTGAGGAGTGGCCCCTTGTTGTTCCAGGTGCTGGAGCCTCCCTGGGGAGGGGCTGCAGGTCCTGGTGTTGCAAAGCAGGTGCTCCTGGGCAGGGGGCAGAGAGGGACAGACAGGGACCTTGCACAGGAGGATCATGGGAGTGCTGGTTCACTGGGTAGAGATCTTTTTCTCTTGGGGCACCAGGCTGGGTGTCGGGGGCTGTTTGCAGGGCTTCTCCGGGACCATGGCAGGGGTGGTGTTAGCAAGCAGCCGGGCTGTGTCAAGCACCGACCAAGTGGCCTGGGCATGGCCCACTCTGGTCCCCCTTCCTGCAGGTTCCTGTCCCCTCTGGGGTGCTGACTCCTGGCTCTGCTCCTTCCCAGCTTCAGACCTGCGTGGCCATGCAGCACCTAAGGTATATGCGGGGGGCCCAGGGACGGCAGCGGGCGGCAGGAGCAGGGTGGCACCTGCAAGGAGCTGGCTGGTGAAGAATGGCTTGGAGTCACCACCTAAGTCGCGGGGCCCAGAGGAGCTGCAGACAGCAGTGGGGCAGTCACTGGAGCTGCGCGGGGCCTCCCAGGGGCAGGATGCGAGAGCAACACAGGGAGCCGCAGCGCGAGGTGGTCGCATGGATGGGGCTGAGCCTCTGGCAGACAGGACGCCCAGCCCCTGTGGGAGGGCCCCCCGGTGCCCGAGCCCCGAGGCTGATGGCCCCTTGCCATGGGCAGACCCTGGATCACCATGGGATGTGGATGGCAGCACCGAAGGGAAGGCGGAGGGCAGTACAACCTGTCCTGGGGGGCGATCCCAGTGCAAGGGCTGCACTGTGCTACGGGCCCAGCTGGAGGCAGCGCAGGAGGAGCTGCGAGTGGCCAGAGGTACCGGGGTTGTGGGGTATGTGGTCTGTACCCTCAAAGGTACAAGCCAGGGGGCTATGGCCCATAGTCCCAGAGGTACTGGGGCCAGAGGGTTTGGGGAGGCTGAGCTGAGGTTTGTCTTGGCCGTGGCACTGCCTCTGTGGGGGCCTGACCTGACCCCAGTGCCCCGTATGGCTGAGCCCACCAGGCTGCAGTGGGGCTGGAAGAGGGTGGGGGCTGTACAGTGCCCATGGCTACAGCTGACCTTGACCCTGGGCCTGGGCCTGGCCCTCACCCTAGGGCGCAAGAGCTGTGGTGCTGGCCAGAAGAGGTGTGGCGGCTGCAGCTGCAGAGTCCTGTGCCTTGGCCGCAGTCCCTGGCAGCCCACGCATGCTCCCTAGTACCCTGTGGCACACACAGACCCCCTGAGCTCAGGCCGTGGTGTGGGGGCAGGGAGGGTCCCCACTCCCAGCGGAGGCAGAGCAAAACCTGGGGCCAGGCCCTGGTGCCAGGAGCTGCTGTGGTGCATGGTCCCATGGTGCTGATGCTGCCCTGGGGATGGAAGCAGCACCCCCTGCTCCAGGCAGCTGAGACATCTGGATAGTGCCAGGGCTGAGAGGGGAGCCCGGGGCTGCTGCAGGGTCCGATGGGTTGAGTCTGGGGTCTCCAAGGGGCCAGGATGCAACTCCCCCTAGGTTTGGGACCCAAGTGATGCTGGCCCTGGTACTGGCTGCCCAGAGGCTGGGAGTTGCCTGTGGGTCCAGCTGTCCCTCTGCCTGTCACTGCCCCAGCGGGGCTGGGCAGCTTTGATGCCATTAGCAGGGCACTGGCCCCTCCTGCGGCCCATGGGCAATGCTGGTTTCCGTGCTGGCCGTGCCACAGCCAAGGGCAAGTGTGTTAAGGGGTGGGGGTTCTGCGTGCTGTGGCCATGTGCGGCCTCACCCGGTGCCTCTGTCCTGCAGCCTCCCCCCTACTGGGGCTGAGCAGTGCCACTCTGCGGGACCTGCAGGCTGCTCTGGGAACCATCTCGCGTGTGCTGAGTGAGCGGAGACCGCCTGGAGCCAAGGCACCCCAGGACGTTGCCCAGAGCCCAGGTGCGCTGCTGCCTGCGGACACGCACGTAAGTGCCCTTTGCCATGCCATGGCACTCGCAAGGTCCCAGCAACTGCGTGCCCAGCCCTGGGCTTTTCTCTGGGTGGGGGCTTGTTAGTGCAGCCCTGGGTGTGGAGGGCAGTAAGGTCCTGGGTGTGAACATGACGCTGCCTCCGTTCTGCTCCCTCCAGGTCTCATGATGCCTGATCCACAGCCGGCTGCACCTACCGCCACAAGGCCACCGGGAAGCCCCAGCCTTGCCAGAATGGGGATGGACGTCAGGAACTTCAGCCCTCTCAGGGCCCCAAATGCCCCAAAGCTGGTGGTGCTGAGTGCTGTGTTAGCAGCACCAAGGCCTGGATGAGTTACTGGTGTTGGGCAGCCACTTACAGGAGCCAGGGGTCAGGGCAGCTGCAAGCTGCACCCCTCCGGACCTGCTATCAGGTCCTGGCTTTGGACCCCAGGCATGGTGGGAGCAGAGAGCAGGATGAGGGGAAGCCACTGCCTCTTCCCAAAGCAACATGAGGGGCGCCAGTCTCCCCTTCCTTTTCCATATCTGGGTTTTTAAGCCTCCCACAGAGGTGCTGGGTGCTGGCTGCAGCCTGGACAGGGGATGGGGACTGGGATCTGCTGATGTTCCTGCTGGGATCAACCCCGCAGGCTCCTGGCTCGAGGGTCTTGCCCCTGTGCTCTGGCTCAGTCCGATGCTGTGCTGGGGGCAGAAAGGCCATCTCCAAGTCCGTTTGGGTCACTGACAGCGGGACGGAGGCAGGGTTTGGCTGATGGTGGGAGAGTGGCAGCCCCAGCCCTGCCCACCCCAGCTGTGACTCAGGGCCATGGGGCCTCAGCACTTAATAAAGCGCTTTGTCCTGGATGCCAGTACCTACCTGCCTGGGAACGCGCACGCAAGCAGGGCCGGGGCTGGGGCTGGGGCTGGGCCTGGGGCTGCAAAGCCTGCTACTTCCTGCGAGGCGGTGCAGCATCTTACGGGGGCAAGTCACGGGAGAATGACAGATTTCTATTCTGGTTGCTGTGTGGGGTGGGGGGAAATTCCAGCCCCCACTTCCTGTTCCATGTGTAGGGATTTTTAAGCCTTCCCCAGGGGTGCTGGGTGCTGGCTGTAGCCCAGGCTGGGGGTGGGGACTGGGCTGGGCCAGTGATCCTGCTGGGACCAACCCTGCAGGGTCCTGGCTAAAGGCTTTTGCCCATGCGCTTGAGATCGGACTGATGGTGCACTGGGGGGAAGGAAGGGATTTCCCCCTTGCTCAGACTGGGGGATTTGCCTTTTTCTGCAGCGGGAGCACAGTCTCTGCTTGGGGTCTCTGCAGCATCCAGGAACTTCCTTGGCAGCAGCAAGATGTTGGCAGCTGCAACCACTCCTGCTTTACTAGGGGCAACTGTGTCATGTGGTTCTGAGGTTGGACATGGGGTCATCTGGGCTGGTTTGGACAGGTCTGATCCTCCCTCAGGCGGGACTTGGACTGGATGTGACCCCACAGGTCCCTGCCGGTCCCGCAGATCTAGGATGGATCCTAGCGTTGATACATGCTGGCAGGATTTTGGCCACGGTAGTCATGAGGCATCCAGGGTGCTCCGGCCCCTTTGTGATGCAGATGGGACCCTGCATCAGGACAGCCCCATATCGGAGCCCGGCTCCCAGACATGGCAGGGAGGGTCTGGGCCCAGCTGAAGCCATGCAGCTGGACATCCTTCATGGAGCAGGAGATGATGTGGAGCCCAAGGCCCAGGTGCAAGAAGGGGGAAGCACCTGCCAGGACCTGAGCGCAGCCTATCCCCTTCCACCTGCCCTGGCGCCTGTTGCTGCTCCTGGACCCCTTCTCTGCCGTGATCTGGGCTTCTAGCCTGGTCCTGCTTTGAGAAGAGGGTGAGGCTGTGAACGAGCTCCCACAGCCTGCCTGGCCTGGCCCCATCTTCTTCCTGCCCCTTCCCCTGTAGAAAGGACTCATGTCCCCTTTCCCTTTCCAGGCATCAGCTGTTTCTGCCTGTCCCAGGCCTCCTGCTGCTTTGCTGCCCTTGGAGCAGGGCACAGGTGCAGGGTTCAAATCCTAATTCCACCCTCTTCCCTCCCCCAGCTCCAGCCCTCACCCAGGGACCGGCAAAACCCCCTGCCCTGGTGTCACAGCGGACAGACCCACATGTGTTCATACACACGTGCATGCAGAATCAAGGCATCTGAGATGCACACATACACACAAAACCCAGGCATCTGGCGCACACTAATGCACAGGCGTCTGTAATCCTTAGGGAAACCTTCCCAAGAAAGGTTTGGCTGAGAGTGGTTGTGGTTGTGACACCTCTCACTTGCCCTGGCCTCACCTAGCGCCAGGGGGGCTCATGCAACTGGTTCCTCTGTCCCTGCCCAAGCTGCTCTTCTCTTCCCCTCTGGGCTCAGTGCTGCCACCAGGCAAAGGGCCACATCCTGCAGCTGGTGGCTCTGGAGCTGTCCCCCAGGAAACCTGGGTAAGCCAGGCTCAGCCCAGCAGCTGAGGAAGGAGACCTAGCTGAGCTCCAGTGCCATGGCTCGGGGCCAGCCCCAGTAGCTGGCAGGTGTGCATCTATCTTACAATTCAAACTGGACACCGAGCGAGGCCTCAGGTGGCTGAACATTGTGCACAGGGTTGTAGAACCCCATTTTTGAGGGCCAATAGTTCTACCTGAGGTGAGGATGTTTTAGGGCAGCATCTTGCATTGGAGCCAGGACAACATTGGGATCTAGTTAGACAAGCACTCGAATGTGATGCCTTCATTATCACAGGGACCAGAGACTGCAGAGATCACAGAGTTCCTGTTCGCCCTGGTCCCCCATGCAGCGTGCCTGTAACAGAGCACAGGGTGCAGCCTGCAGCTGGCTGTTATCCCAATCAGGCAATGCTGCCTGATTGGGGAACAAGGACCACTTATCATATAAAGGCTGGGCCCTGAAAAACAGGGCAGCAGTCTGCTGCCAGCCAGCTAGACACCACTGGCTGAGCTGCTGCTCATGGAGTAGCTTGGAGGAAAGGGCTGGGGGTTATGGGGAAGGAGAAGCCCCTCCCTGGGTCCTGGGTATGACTGGAAGCTGCATCCTGCCAGGGTAGGGTGGCCTGGTGGGACTGTCTGTGGCAGGACAGTCCCTGAGAAATGCCAGGCCATTTTTCTCCCTGGTGAAAGGTGAGTATGGGGCTCCTAACCCCAGCTCCACATCCCTGGTGGCTGTACAAGGGGAGCCCAGGTTCACTGTGAGTGCTGAGGCAGGGCCCAGGCTAGGAGGAGGGACCTGTGGCAGTGCTCAGGCTTGCAGATGAGCCTGGGGTCACAAGGGAGCCAGGTAAGGTTCCTGGAGGGGTGGGAACCTGAGCCTTGGGAAGCTATTAAGGAAGCTCCCAGGCTCAGGGATTGTAGCAGGGCACTAGGGTGCCTGCTACTGAATAGTAGTAAATGGGCTTAGCTGCCACTCACCCGAGCAGCAGGTGGGAGTTGCTATGGCAGCCTAGCCTAGCCTAGCCTAGCCTAGCCTAGCCGCCCAAGCGTCGGCATTATGATACAGGGTGGAGAGAACCCTGACAGGGAGTGGAGAATAGCCAGGGTGGTGCTGAATGTAAGTTATAGCCAGGAGGCTTATTTTGTGTCGCAGCCGGTTGGCTTATGGCTTTGTTTCTGCTGGGTTGTTTGTGATAACACTGGAGGACCGGGTGAGGCTGTAGGGGTTGGAGGAGGCCTCAGGGGAGCTCCCCAGTAGTGTGGGGGGTTCCTGGTGTCCTGTAAGGGCACAGCGAGCAGGTGCTGGGGAAGGCACAGCAGTTTGGCGCTGGGGTGGCACTGCGGTTGGGGGTGTCTTGACCCCAGCCCCGTGTGGGGCAATTATCGGGACAGGCCCAGTGAGGGTGCTGGCAAAAGCCCCGTGGGGCATAGAACCCTGGAAGGCGTCTGGGGCCAGGTAAAGGTAAGACCACCTGAGCCCCGAGCGCGGGCGAGGCCGTGGGAGACGAGGCCCGAGTGTGGTCACTGCCTGTAAGGGAGAAGCCCTGGAAGGGGGCAAGCCCATTGAGAAGCCCAGTGAGGGCAAGGAGCGCATGAGCGTGGAGAGACTGGCCCCAGTGGGGCACTGTCTGTGTGAGAGAAGCCCCAGGAGAGGGTGAGCATATTGGGCAGGCCCCGGGAGAAGTGGGGGGGGGGGGGGGCACCTGTGAGGGTGCAGGTGGGAAAGTGGACCGAGCCCTGGTACAGCAAGGTAGGCACTGTGTCAGAGCAGATAGGAAGGCAGCCTCCCATTAAACATATTTACCAGCAAGACGTGGTGGGCGAGACAGGTGAGGGTGCATTGACACCGGCTTGACACAGTAGCCACGGGGTGCTAGGGGAAGTCACGGCACCCCTAGAGGCAGTCCTGCCACAGGGATAAAGGGCATCCCAGGGGGGCTTGGGATGAGGCTTGGAGCCCTGATCCCACAGGCGGGCTTGGAGGCCTGAGGTGCAAGCTCAGAAACCAGAAGGGGTTGGAGCCCTGAGGGCAGATAGGGCTGGGAGCCCAACTGAGATAAGAAGACAGGGCGTTAGGCCACAGAACATCTGTGAGGCATGGGATACGATAAGGGAAGGTCAGAGTCCTGTATATAGGCCCTTGTCATTGGGACAGATAAACGGGCAGCCTCCTGCTGAGTAACAGCTTTGTAATTATTAACACCAAGGCATGGCAAGTGAGGAGATGGGCGGCTAGCCCTAAGACAAGTGTTTAGACCAGTCCCAGGATGCCCACTTGTTATAGTGCCTGAGTGGGCTTTCCCTGCCATTTGCAGTGGAGGGCGACAAAATGGTTGGGGCACATTACTTGTGGGGAGAGGCTGAGGGAATTGGCTTATTTAGTCTGCAGAAGGGAAGACTGGGGGAGGATTTGATAGCAGTCTTCAGCTCCTTGAAGGGGAGCTGCAAAGGGGATGGAGTTGGACTGTTCTCAGCAGTGGCAGGTGACAGAACAAGGAGCAACAAACAGGCTCAAGTTGCCGTGAAGGAAATTTAGGGTGGATATTAGGAGAAATTTTTTCACACAGTTGGTGTAGCACTGGAATAGGTTAACCTGAAACATGATGGAGTTTCCATCTTTGGAGGTTTTTAAGGCCCAGATAGACAAAACCTTGACTGGGATGATGTATTTGGGGCTGGTCCTGCTCTGAGCAGGGGGTTGGAGTAGATGTGACCTCCTGAGGCCCCTTCCAACTATGATTCTGTGTTAAAGCTACTGTACAATCAATAATCAAACAGATGCATTTCAGTTATTAGCAATAACAATAGAAGGATTTGTTTATCAAGACTGGACCAAGAATGAAGACCTATTTTTTGGAAAAGGCTGTGACAGTGGCGAGCGGTCACAGCAGAGGGGTTTGGCCTTTTGAGAATAACAGAGTCATATATGGTCAACTGGAATCCAGCCACCAGTTAGGGCAATGTGGCCTTGTTAACCCAGGCTACAGCATCACCAGTCTATCCAGCACAGTGAAAATAATCCAGGACAGGGCACGTTGCTTTCTTGGGCTATGGGGGAAGAAGATAAGAAGTCATCTCTCTTCTCCCAGGACTGTACTTTTCAGAAGGAAATGGGCCCAGCTCATGGGCATCCTCCAGTCCAATCCAGTCCAGTCCCAAAGTCTCTGGAGAACAAAGACACTTGGAGAATACCAAGGAAAATGTCAATTTAAATAGCCCACCTATAAATACTGGGTGTGAACAAGGGGAATCTTGGGAAGGCTTTAGCAAATGCAAGACATCTGCTATCCTGCTTCCTCCTGCATCTCCACCTGTAAACTTGGACACCCATTTTGAGAGCCTAGACCTGCCTGACACTATTTCAGAGTCCTTGGCATGGGTTGGTGACCTTTAAGTGACCCAGTGACATAGGTTACATGTAGTGTTCTGAATTTTTGGGTTTTTACTGAATTTCACTGATAAATTACCTGTGTGTTTATTTCTTTGTTTTTTTTAATTGAAGTTATTTGTTTTTTACTGACTTACGCTCATTTTTCACATGTTCGTTGTGCCTCCTGGGACCTGTGCAGTGGTGGGAGCTGCCACCCCCTCCCCGTGCCCCCTGGACAAGCCACAGCTCTGCCCTGTCTGGGAAGTGCTTGGGTGGGTGCGTGCAGGGTTCCCAGGGGCTCTGTCCCCTCCAGCCCGTTGGTGCAGCCAAGGCTGGCCCCACTTCAGCCCCCACTCCAGGCCCCCTGGGCCAGGGTTGAGGCCAGTGCAGGGAGGCAGCTGGACCGGCGCTGGGCTGGGGGGTGCCCCCCTTCCCCACCCTCCACAGACTTTCCCACCGGGGGTGGGGCACATACATGCATGCTTGCAAGCACTCATCCCCTCCCCCCAATTATTAGTTTCCCCATTTTAAACCAATTCCCCCCCCCATCCCAATTTCAACACGTTTTTTATGTTTGGAAAAGAAACCCTGAGAAATTTTTGGACATTTAAAAAAAAAATAAAAACCAAATATGCAGAACACTAGTTATATATAGCTGTGTACATGACCTTGAGCTGACCTAGGCAAGTGATAGGCAGAATAGGAGCTACACAAGTAACGGTTGCCAACTGTGGTAAGAGGCTGGATTGGCTGTAAGAGGATTGAGTGGCAAGAGAGGTGCAGTGAGAGAGCAGTTGGTGGAGAAGAGTTGCTGGGTGATTGGGGTGGAGCCTGTGTACTCATTGCATATGGAGGTTGTCAGCTGTGGAGGATAAAAAGAGATTGAAGCAACTTGGTCTGTGAGGGGAAGCCCAGAAGCAGAGATGGTCAGGAGAGAAGACCTCTTGCAGTTTGGGGTGGGGACTCCCCTGCACCCTGGGGCTTTGAGGATGCCTAGCTGGCTGCATCTGCACTGAGGGGAGGGAAGGCCATGTAAGAACCCCTCTGTCCCATCTGGGTAGATTGGGTTTCCTTATGCATTTAATACATTTTGTTTTGGAAGCTGGAACAGATGCATCGGTCAATCAATCCATCTGCACTCCCTCTTTAGTAGATTAATTGATTAATTAATTAATTTGGGGGTAACACCCCAGGCAGGATGTAGGGTGCTGTAGCAGGTAGTGAGGCAGGCATGGACACAAGTGCATGTTCTTGTGCTCTGGGGCGTAAGCAACAAAAGGCTGCATTACAGGCCTGTCTCTTGCCTCTCTATCTGACTTGGGCTGTAGCAATGCTTTACCTGCTAAGAGGGAGTGTGGGATCACCGGAAAATAAGCTGTATGGAAAGGGTGCTTGCTACAGGTATTTTTACTGTCTCTGAATCCTGCATTCAAGCTTGCAAAGAAGTCCTGGTTGCAGAAGGGCTGTAGTCTTGTCTCTCTAAGGACCACAGTACTGGGTTCTCAGTACCTGAATTGGGCCTTTGCCCAGGATGCTAGGAGGGGAGAGACTCAGGTGACAAATTTAGGAAGAAAAGGACTGTGTTTACTCTGAATCATGTTCCTGCGGTTGTGACTGACTGAGCTGCCCCGAGGGCACATGCAGTCATGGTGAAGTTGGGCAGTAAACCATCATGGCTGACCCTGGAAGAAGAGCAGGTGCTCCAGCATTGTAGATACGAGTAACGTGGAAGAGTACATCTGCAAGGCAATAGCTGGCAAATAGGGCTGTGCGAAATGGAAGAATTTTATTTCGACTAGTGCTTCGACAGAAAAGTGTTTCATTTAGACTTTTGTTTCGAGTCGAAACAGCTGTTCCTCTCATTCTGTCGAAATGTTGTGTCGTTTCGACCCTGTTTCCACAGTTCGCCCGTATGATATAATGGGGAAGGTTGAAACGGGCTATAACTGTGTCATTTCTGTCCAGCTTTGGATGAAACTTGCAGGAACGGTAGCCACTTCTGAGGGCATGCTGCCTGCCAAGTTTTAAGGATATAGGTGCAGGGGGTTTGGAGAAACTGCACCCCAAAAACTTGAGAGCAAAACTCATAACACATGTATGTGTTAAGCCACAGTGCTGTCAAAACTGCAGAAATGATGGCCTCTGAGGCAAAAAAGCCTGTCATTTTTCAAGAAGATAGGTGCAGGGGGTTTGGAGAAACTGCAACCCAAAATCCTGAAAGGAAAGCTTGTGTCACGTGTACGTGTTAAGCCACAGCAGGATCAAAACTGCAGGCATGCTAGCTCCTGCTTAGGCCACAAAGCCTGCCAAGTTTCAAGAAGATCGGTGCAGGGGGTTTGGGGGGAACTTCACCCCAAATTTTTGAAGGCAAAGCTCCTGTCGTGTATGTGTTTAAGCCGCAGTGGGATCAAAACTGCCGCGGTGGCAGCCCCTGGTGAGGCCATGAAGCCTGCCAAGTTTGAAGGTGATGGGTGCAGGGGTTTGGGGGGAACTGCACCTCAAGCTGCTGACAGGCAAAACTCGTGATATAGATGATACTGTGTGTGTTAAGGCTCAGCGGGCTGAAAACTGCAGGGGTAGTGGCCCCTGCTGAGGCTACAAAGCCTGCCAAGTTTCAAGGAGATAAGTGCAGGGGTTTGGGGGAAACTGCACCTCAAGCTGTGGACAAGCAAAACTCATGAGGTGTGCTTGTGCAACTGTGTCTGTCTTGGGGCAGTGGAGGGGGTGGGGGGATGGACTACTGCAGGCCTGGCTGCTAAGCTACTGTGTTACCAGTTACCAATTAATCAGGGACCAGCTCAATACACAGTAACTAGCTACTACATAATAAGTTAATGAGCATGGATTAACACCTACAAAACCAGAGCCTGAGGAGAGGAAATAATACAGACAATCAACTGCCCCAAGACAGAGACAGTCAGTTGCACAAGCACCCATGTCATGAGTTTTGCCTGTCAGCAGCTAGGGTTGCAGGGCCCCAGAACCCAGAAGCCCTGCACTGATCTCCTCGACAGCTGGCAGGCTTTGTGGCCATGGCAGGGGCTATCACCCCTGCAGCTTTCACCACTCTGTGCCTTAACACACACAGGGTCACCCATGTCACGAGTTTTGCTTGTCTGCAGCTTTAGGTGCAGTTTCCCCCAAACCCCTGCACTTACCTCTTTGGAACTTGGCAGGTTTCGTGGCCTCAGCAGGGGCTAGCACGCTTGCAGTTTTAACCCTGCTGTGGCTTAGCACATACACGTGACATGAATTTTGCTTTCAGGACTTTGGGGTGTAAGGACCCCTCCCTGAACCTATCTTCTTGAAATTTGGCATGCTTTATGCCCTCAGAAGGGGCTACCATTTCTGCAAGGTTTATCCAAATCTGGCCAGAAATGACAAAGTTATAGGCTGTTATATGACCTTCCCCATTACAGCCAGTGGGCAAAACATTGAAACAGCATTGAAACGGCGAAACGTTTCAATTTGCCTCATTTTGTTTAAAAGCTGTTTCAGCCATATCTGTTTCATTTCAATTTTGCTGTTTCGACCTCAAAACAGGTCGAAACAGTGTCAAAACAGAACTGGTGGTGAAATTTCGCACAGCCCTACTGACAAAGTAGGTCCTTGTGGGAGATGGGAACTTCTGGGTCTCCTGATTCATAGAAAACCCTGTGCAGGGAGCAGGAGGAGTGGACAAGTCTGGGTGGGGAAGCTCCCCTGAGGGGCATACGGATCATGGCCAGTGAGCTGTCCTTCAAGGGCTTTCGGTGGTGTCACAAAGACCATCAGAAAAGGGAGCAAAGAAAATATGGGAAAGCAAAGAGGGTGAAAGGTCACAAAGAGGGTCAGGCAGCTTCCTTAAAAGACTCAGGGAAGCTGTTGGAGGACAGGAAGAAAAGGCAGACTGGGCACAATGGGAGGAAGGGGACCAGGTAGCACAGGCCACCTGTGAGTGGGTGGAAAGACACTGGGTGCTCCTGCCAGCCAGGGACTTGCAAGAAATAGCTGCTCTCCAAGCTGAACAGTCAGCTTCAAGGGATGCATGAGGTTTGCTTTGGGCAGGCCCTGCTACACTGATGCCTTTATGGAGAATGGGGTTTCTTTAAGAGAAGGGGGTGAATGAAAGGTCTGATGGATTGGTGAGCTCTGTTCTACCCCAGCCCTGCCGAGCCCCCTCTGCTGGAAGCCAGCTTTGATTCACAGAGAATGAGGATTGGAAGGGACCTCAGGAGGTCACATCTAGTTTAACCCCCTGCTTCAAGCTGGACCAACCCCGGCTACATCATCCCAGCCAGGGCTTTGTCGAGCTGGGTCTTAAACACCTCCAAGGATGGAGACCCCACAACTACAAAAGGTTCCTCAGCATGTTTTCTTCTTTCACTTTGCAACTTAGTTAGATGCCACCTCATGTGAGTGGAAGAGGCAGTCAGAGCTGGAGAGAGTGAGAGAGACCCACTGGGTGAGAGGAGCAAAGGAGTCCATGGAGAGGCACACCCCAGCAGAGCCCTCCTTGCTCCCTGGCTGGTCTCTGTGCCTGCAGAGATGGAGACAACAGAGAATGGACCTCGCAGTAGGCAGAGATGCCCCAGAGCTCTCATGCTGACAGCAGCTTGAAGCTGGGATTTTATGGGGATTGTGCAAGGGGCCAAACACTCCCAGAAGCTGCAGATCACTTGCTCTCTCTGTCTCACCTCCCAACTCTCCAGAAGTGCCATTCACGTCTCCCGCTGCCCCTCCCAGGCACCCTGTGACACATGCTCCTGATCCTGGCATAAGACCCTGGGCCAGGCAGCCCCCTCCCTGTCCCTAGGGTTCCAGATCCCCAAACTCCCCACATCCCACCCCTGATCCCCTGTTCCCTCCCAACCCCCTGTTCCTTCCCTGGACAGAGGTGATCCTGCCTCGAGCTGGGGTTTGGACAAGATGACCTACGGAGGTCCCTTCCAGCCTGACTTTTCCATGATCCTCCCCAACCCCCCCACATGTGTCAGGTACAGTATTAACATGCTCTCCCTCTGGATTGTCTCTCCTCCTTGATGCTTCCCTAAATTATTTTATTTTTGCTTTTCATGTGGTCCAGCACTCACCACCTGGAAGGTGAATGGCTCTGGACCTGGTCTCTGGCACACAGGAGCCCCAGTGTCTGAGCTCTGATACCCAGGCAGTTGGTGCTGAGCAGTGAAAAACAGTGCACATAAAGGCATCTGGTTTCATATCAATAGAGGACAGAGGACCAGAAAACAGGACTGTTCGCTATAAAACTGGATGAATGGCCACCGTAGCTGTGCATCTCCCCTCCCCACCTGCTATCTCCCCTCAGGGAGCTCAGGTGCAGCCTCCTCATGCCAACCACGGCACATCCTGCCTCAGCTCTTCATGTCACCTCACCTGCCCTGGCCTCAGCCCTTCCACAGCATCACAGACCCCTGAGCACCCTCCACAGACCCTCAGGCCTCACCTGGCTACCCCCTTCATTACTAACCCAACACCCCAGGTTGGACCCTTCCAGACCCCTCCTCTCACCCCTCCTTTCACCCACCAGGCTTGATATGCTCCATTCCCAGGCATCCTACCCCAAGGCTCCGTGGGGCTGACCCCTCTTGGCTTCCTCCTTTCCCCCCACCAGGTGCCTCACATTCCCCAGGTCTAGGCACCTTCCCATCCACTCTACCCCCGTCAAGCCTGAACCTTCTTTCTAGCAAACCTCAGCAAAATCATTACAGCAAGATTTGGAGAATGGCTAGTGCATGAGAAATGATATGTGTCTGGTCAAGATGGAAAGTGAAAACATGAAAGACCACTCCCTGTTAATAAACCATGTGGAATTTTCCAGGGCCAGGGGGGCACCCCTTGTTTGTCTTTGACCATCTCCTGACCAGAAATGTGCCGCTGCTTATTCACTGATTAGATCCAGGATCCTGAGAACAGCAATATGCTTTATCAGTGCTCTACCTTACCTCCTGCTCAGGAGACTGGTCAAAAGCAAACAAGGTGTACCCTTGGGCAAACTCTTCATAGCTGATTAGCAGGGAGTGGTCTCTGCACCTGATGAATGTATTCCCTTGCACAGTTACCATTCTCAAAATCTGGCTGTACTGGTTAGGCTGGAGTTTGTTCTCTCGATGCCCAGGGCAAGAAAATTAATATTGTAATGTTTAAAGCTGGAGGGGTTCTTAGTATAATTCTCCCCAAAGGTATTACTCCAGATTTTAATTGTGGGTGAGTTAGACTCTTAACCAGTGAGACCACTCCAGTCACAACTCAAAAGCTTTATTAGGATAGGCAATAGAAAGACCAATTTGTATCAGTAAAGAGAATGCTTATGTATCCTTGGAGTCAAGGGAGAAACAGGTCTGCTGCCCAGGCTTCTCTGTTCTGTTAGGGACTCTCGCTGGATCTTTGCTGAGCTTCAGAGAAGTCCAATCTTCCTGTAGTGTATGCCCAATATTTATAGATGACTCTTTTAATATGCTAGTAAATGGCCTCTAATTAGTTTTATTTATGTTTCTTTCTTTCATTGAAACTTGTGGAACTGGATTGAACCAGATTGTTTGTAGACCTGGAAGGTGTAAATTCATTGGTATTCATCTCCTTGGAGAAGTAAAGGGAGGGTGTAGTAGGGCACTGTTTTTGGGCCCTGTTATGGTCCATGCTGGTCCGTCAGACCAGAGCCCACAAGGAAACTCACCTCTGGGCCCATGGGTTGTGATGCAGCTGCTGGACATGCACGGCTAGCCTCCCAAAGACAGGCTGCATCTGAAACCATTGGCCTGGGCAGTATGCTGCCATGTGCAGCTGGAGTGGGTTCCTATTGGTTGCCAAGATTCCACCAGAAGCCAAAACAGGCTACCACAGAGGCAGGCAAAATACAGCCTGTGAGCCAAATCTGGCCCTCTAGGCCATTCTATCTGGCCTGTGGGGCCTCTAAAAAATTTAGAAAGTTAATATTTATCTGTTCCTGGCTGCCTCTCAAAGATGACAGGAGCCAGGGGGAGTAGGACCCAGAGGAATCCAGCAACAGGACTGAGCAGCCCAGCCCCGCTCCACCCCCAGCCATTTCCTGCCGACACACTGCTCTAGCAAGACGTGGCTCCTGGTTGCATTGCCAGACCAGAGGAGCATGGGGCCTGCTCCGGTACCCCGGGGCCAGGAGTGTGTGTGTTTGTTTGTGTTCATAGGGTGAGTCCCACATGCACATGCCACCATACACATGCACCCCACCTCATACTGCCATACACATAGACCCCCACACCCCAGCCACCCTCTCCCTACATATCCATATATACAGCCACATACTACCTCACCCCACACCCCCACAGACACTCACACCCTCCCCCACACCCCACATACCCACACACCCACAGCTCCCCACAAACCTATGCCCACCCCCCATACCCCTACCCCCCACAATATACAAGAGTAAGACTTTATTTTAAGCTATTGTGCAATCACCTCTATGCACACTACACAAACACATGTAAATCAGGATAAAATATTTTTTGAAATCAAATTAATGAATGTTGTAGGTGTTTGATTTTTAGAATATAATTTAGTATTTTTCTGGCTTTGAGATGGCAAAACCCCTTGCTGAAAGAAGTACTTCTGGGGGCAAGGAGAGGGACTTCTGGTGGCAAAGGTCAGGGATTAGGGGGTGGGACTTCCAGTCACAACTTGGCAACCAGCCCAGGGGGTGGGGCACCTGTCATGGGGTGGGGCTACCCATGCAGCCCTCAACAGCTTGCCAAAACTCAGTAAGTGGCCCTCCACCCAAAATAATCTCTTGCTCCTGGGCTACCAGCACACATAGAGATTCCCCAGAGAGGGGAAAGCACGGGATCCCTGCAGCTCATGAAAACTGCATGGAGATAGTTTCATAGTAGCTAGGGTCAGGAGGGACCTGAACAGATCATCTAGCCTGACCCCCTGCCACAGGCAGGAATGAATGCTGGGTTCACAAGACCCCAGATAGGTGATCATCCAACCTCCTCTTGAATTTGCCCAAGGTAGGGGCAAGGACCACTTCCCTGGGAAGTTGATTCCAGAGATGCAGGGATGGTGCTGGGAGCCAGAGCGGGACCCACTGCCAGAGCCAGATGCTGGAACTGGGGACCAGGCTGGAGCCAGGACTAGAAGCAGAAGCCAGAAATGGAAGTGGGAGCTGGGGACAAAGGTGGGTGGTGAAAGGATAAACCCCTCCATTGGAAGGCTTGCACTGAGAGCCATTGCAGAGAGCGAGCTAACCGAGTGGATAAGTTGGCAACTGAAGGGCCCGGCACTGGTGGTAAAATAAACTGGATTAATTATTTGGGAAGGCAGTGAGGGAGTGACTTGCAAACTGACCCATCCTATGACTTAGTGAGGGGGATGGACCAGTGCCTCAAGAGCATATTTGATGGCATACATAAAGATTCAGTGATAAGAGAATTGGTAATTAATCGAGTATAAGGAAGAATTAATTGAGCAATGAAAAGTGTTATTTAATAAAATATAAATAGAGATTGAGTGATGATGAACTTGGTCATTAATTAAGTATAAAGAAAGATTAATTGAGTGATGAATAGACACTTGTCAAGATGGCTATGAACCCACAGACAGTGCCAGGAAGGGCACCCCAGGACTGGCAGCAGGATCATGGGTTAATATTACAACTGTTTCAAGGGCAAGCGGTACAAATGAAAGAATTGGTATGGGTGTGCTCACAGGAGGCCAACACCTGCATTACACTATTGAGCCAGCAATAGGAGCTGAGTGAGAAAAGCAAACAGTGGTGATCTGAACCACAGAAGGACTGAGGGTACCAAAAATGACAGCAGAAGATGACACTGAAACCTACTTCAAGGCCTTTGTGCTGTGTTGGCTGCAGGTTGGGACCAAGGCCAGTGGGCCAGTGAGCTAGGTCCCCTGCTAATTGGTCCAGCCCGAGCAACCGATAGACCCTTACCTAAGACCGAGGTGAATGACTATCAGGAGGTAAAAAAATGGTACTCTACCAGTTTGAGATTGCCCCCAAGTACTACCTGTGGCAGGAAGCCACCTTTGTTTCTCTCCAAAATCTGTGCCCTGTGACAATTTGATTAGGATGGGCTCAGCAGAGGAGACACACCTTTACCCTATCTCTTTAGGTAACCTGAGATGGATACATTCCTGAGGGAGGGGGGAAACCTGCTCCCTCTGCCTATGTGACTGGTGTCACCTACCTGGGTAAGGGGCTTCTACCTGGTGGGATAGAGTCTGCCTGGCAACTAGTGATGTATTTCAAATTGGTTGGCTGACAGCCAACAGGTGCTGGCTTCCATTGGACCAGGTGAACGAGGTCACAGGGGCTTTATAAGTTAAGACTCCCCAGGAGAAGGGGGCAGCAGCCATGTAGGGGACTCAGACTTAGAGAGGAGTTTTACCATCTGAAACTGGCTCTCCCCCCATAGCTCATGAGCTGGGAACGGCCTGCCTCCAGAGGTGATCTTCAACAGCCTCAGGATGATGCTTGTGAGTAAGCTACTCGAGACCTGGTTAGATATCTAGCTGGCAGTAACTCAGATGCATGATCAAAAGGCTACCTCAGCCACACTGTTTTGCTCTATGGGATTTCTATGATATTGCTCTATCTTGTACCCTATTCTCACCCTACCCCTGTAATCAATAAAGTTCTCCTTTGTGACCAGTGTAGGAGACTTATTGAGGGGTGGGTCTAAATTATGCCTAGGAGGCCCCTTAGGTCTGCGGACTAAGGAAGACTTTCCTTTTTGGCCCTCAATTACACACATTGGGTGAGAGATATGGCAGATGAGGGTTCAGGGTCTACAAAACAGGACATTGGGGGCAGCAGATTGCCCCCAGGGGCACATGAAGAGAGCGAGACTGACTGGCAGGATCAGAGATGGATCTGGATCAAGAGCAGACACTATAGAGCCTAACTTGCCAGGTGAAGCAAACAGTGATGAGATACTGGCGAGAGCAAAGGATTCCAAAACCGTGAGCACTTACCTGGTGGATCTGATGAGGGAAACTCCTAGTAGGACTGGGGTAGGAAGCAGAGACCTGAAAAGAGAGGAAAAGGAAAGGAGAGGTTAGGACATAATCTCTCCGGGGGGGTTTTTGGCAGCCAAGCAAGAAAGGGGAAAGTAAAGCCACAGACTGGGAGAGAAGCAGTCATGGACTGTAATTGTAATGGGGAAGCTTAATAAAACCAATTTTCATTTTGCTTAATAGCAGGGTGATTGATTGTATGACCTCTCAGAGCTTAACATGTCTTCATTCTTCCAACAACAAAGGTGTGGCAGCAATGGCCAGTAACAAACCAAAACCGGGGACAGAGGATAAGTCGCAAGAGGTTATTGATTTAGGTAGAATCTTTGGAAAAGGTCAGTTCTGGGATGACCAGGCCTGAGAGCCTACCTTTCATCATGCGTATGCAACAGGGACAGCAAAACAAGATGGGGAGGTGCTGCTACTCCCCAACCTGATGGTCAGATGCTCACACTTTGAGGTAAGAGATGACAGACTTTATTGCATAGAACGGGGGCAGAATGAAGGGATGTAGGTTGTCAGGTGCTGGTACCCCAGAAACATCGGTGCGTCTTGCTGTATCTTGCTTATACCCTCCTGCTGGATGGGCATTTAGGTTGAGACAAGTTTGAGTCCTGGTTAATACAGCGGATATAGTCGCCTGGCATCTACAAGCAGGTGGAACACTTCTGCCATGCATGCCCCAAGTGTCAGCTGGATTCAGATGCCACACCCCCTAAGGCCCCACTAATGCCCCAGCCAGTCAGCCAGAAACCCTTGGAAAGGGTGGCCCTAGATATTGCTGGACTCTTCCCAAAGAGTGCTGCAGGCTCTCAGTTTGTATTGGTTATCATGAATTATGCCATCAAATACCCCGATGCAGTTCCAATGACATCATTTACTGCACCTAGAGTACCAGAGGAGCTGATCAAATGGCTATCCTGTATGGGAATCCTTCAGGAAATTCTGACTGATCAGAGGACTAATTTTATGTCCAATGTGCTGAAAGGCATCTGTGAAACCATAAAGATCAAGCAAATGGGGACCTCATTATATCATCCCAAAACAGATGGTTTTGTGGAACAGTTTAATCACACTTTAAAGAATATGATTAAGACTTGTATCCAAGAGGATGCGAGGAAGTGGAAGTTGTGCCTACCACCCTTGTTATTTTCAATCTGAGAGGTCCTGCAGGCCTCCATGGGCTGCTCCCCATTAAAACTGGTGTATGGTCATCATCCTAGGGGGCTATTGGATTTTGTCTGTGAAGGCTGGCAAGAGCTAGAGTTAGTAAGCATGTGCTAAGTTTTGGAATTAAGAGAATGTTTAGAATAGGTATGGCAAATAGCTCAGGATAACTTAGAAAGAAACCAAGAATGGCAGAAGGACTATCGTGATAGGAGGGTGAAAGAAAGAGAGTTTCAGGTGGGAGACCAAGTTTGGGTGCTCTTACCTGATACAACAAGCAAGATCTCTCAACATGGTAAAGGCCTTTGTAACAGGGAACCATCCCTGGCCCCTGTTCTAAAGAAAAGACACCAATGCCAGGGGAACAAACTTATCCAGACACAGAGCCAGCCAGCTGTCCCCACTGAGAGTGGCGGACTCTGCAGGGGAAAGGACTCAACTCCCCGACACACATTGCAGGTGGCATACTCCAGGAACTGGTGCTGATTGGCTTAGGAACTAGAAGACAGGAAAAAAAAACAGTCAGTTCACTTCCTCCAGGGACGGGGAGTGTGCAGGTAGGCTTAGATTGCAGCTCAGAACAGGACTGAATACAAGAGAAGCTGGAAGAAGAGTCTGCATGGTGAGTGCTGGTGGTGGGCCAGCTATGGGAGGCTACACTAGGAGCCAAGGCTGGGACTGGGGAAGCTGGAGTCTGATCTGGAGCCCTGATGGAATGGGGGATTGCCCAAAGTAAAGATCTGATAATTTGCTAAAGGATTGGAATGGGGAGGAAATAAATAAGAGTCTATTGGGTAAGAGGCATCTGCACATCTAACTGACTGCAGTTAAGGATCATTGCCTGAAGGAAAGGCCCGGTGTTTACGGGCCTCTGAGCCGGGGTCCTTTGAATGAGAATGGACTTGGCCCTGGTGTGATTTATCCAAGGGCTGATGTATGAGTGAGAATGCCTCCTAGGATGGAGCAAGTTGTATAAGGACTGATGGATGACTGAGAAGTCCCCAAAGGGCAGTGATATACAGGAGAACTGATCGAGGACTGATAATCCCTTGGAGGGAAAGATATATCCATGAGGTGTAATTAATCGCAGGAGACATTGCTTGTTGCCAATGCGGTGTGCTAGACTGGACAAAGTGGATTCAGTGAGCAGAGATCTAAGAAATCAGATTTGCCCGGATGAAACAGATAGACATAAACCCAGCCAGGAGTGGTGAGGACAGGGCACAGGGGTGGCGGAGCCCTGTAGAAGAGGTCTTGCTGAATTCACATCCTATTACAGACCAAACTGACTGCTGACCTCTTCATTCTTGTTTATTTCTCTTTAACACCAAGGCATGGCAGACGAGTGAAGAGGCGGACAGGGACAGGGATTAGAGTGGACGGGAGCCTATCAGGATAGTCAGAAAGATAGGCCCCATGGATTATGAAACTGAGCACACTGGGCATTGGAAAAGGGTACAGATCTACCTCATAAATGTATTAAAGAAATGGGAAGAACTGGAAAGGTGGCTTATGCACTCCATCCCCAGTGAGCCTGAACTTGGGCTGGCTAATATGGGGCCCAATCCGAAGGGAGAGGGTGAAACCCCTGTAGATAGAAAATGTTTTGCCAAGACACAAAGGGCCAGCTAGAACAGGTGGTAAGGGGTTTTGAGGATGTGTTCACTGAAGAGCCAGGGAGGGCCCAAGCAGTAGAGCATCAGATAACAACACCACTGGGCTGTATAGTAAGAGATTGCTAGAGATGACTCCCTAGGCATTTGTATGAACCAGCCTGGGTTGAGCTAGATCAAATGCTTAGGGGAGGAATTATTGAAGAATCCTGCAGCCCCTGGCAGATTCCCCTGATAGTTCTCAAACCTGATGGGGTGATAAAGTTGTGTATTGATTTCTGGAAAATTAATGTCATATCTATCTTTGACATGCTCCTGATGCCGCATTTCAAGGGGATGTTGGAGCAAATTGGGCAAGCTAAATTCATATCAATGCTAGACCTCACTAAGGGTACTGGCAATCCCTATGGCAGAAGAGGACAAGGTAAAAACAGCTTTCAGCTTGCCATGAGAAGTATTCCAGTTCACCAGAATACCTTTCAGATTGTATGGGGCAGCAGTCTCTTTCCAATGGCTGATGGACCAGCTCCTAGTCCCTCACCAGGCCTATGCTATGGCATACATAGATGGTATAATGTTATCAGAACAATGGGAACAACATCTGGAGTACTTGAAGGAGGTCCTCAAGAAACTCCGAAAGGCCGGTTTGACAGTGGACCCAAAAATATTCCCTTGGGCAGAAATAAATAAATTACCTAGGCTTCCAAGCAGGGCAGGGCTGGATTCAACCCCTTACCAATAAAGTGGAAGTGATCGGGTCTTATAAATGTGCCCAGATGAGGAGACAGTTGAGGGCTTTTTTGGGCTTAGCCAATTATTATAGAAAGTTTGTTTTGTGGGTTTCAGAACTGTCTGCACCCCTAACTGAACAGACAAAAGGAAAGAAGGGGGGATGGGTCCACTGGTCACCCATTGCTTGCTCGGTGGAATAAGTAAGGATTGAGTAATGACGGACTAATTAATGAAGTATAAGGAAGAGTTAATTGAGCAATGAAACATGTTATTTGACAAAATATAAATAAGGATCAAGTGATGATGAAGTATGAAGAAAGATTAATTGAGTCATGGTAACTCATAGGTTGAGCATGTATTGTAGACGTTGATAAGGTACAATAGACAATCAGGACTTGTAGTAGAGATGATATCACTACTACGATACAACCTGGATACAAAGTACAATAATGTAACAACAAGGAAATGGAAAAAAATTGGCATCGTTCCAAAGCATAACCAAATATAGAAAACTCTGAGTTAGGTATGTAATTGTGAGTAAACCATGTGGCTTCAGACTTCTCCAAAACTCAGCAAAAAAGACTAACCGAATCTGTGAAGGTCCCCAAGGGAACAGAGATCCCTGGCCAGTGGACCTCTGAAATCCAAAATATGTAAGTAGTGTCTTTATTAATACAAATAAGTCTTTGCTGTTGTGTATCTTGATAAAGTTTTTGAGTTGAGACTGAAATAGTCTCACTGGTCACCAGTCTCACTCTCAACCCCAGTTAAAAATTCAGGTAACAAATTAGCATCCCAGGGTGGGCATGAGAATGAAATGATCAGTGTGAAAAGCTTTAAGGTAACTGCCAAAACGGGTTGCAAGCTGTTTCGTGGTGTAGGGCACTCAGACCAAATTAGCCTGAGGACAATGTAGGGAGTATTCCCCCTTGGGTTAGTGAGCCTGATGGCGGACAGTCAATACCACCAGAAGGTAAGAGAGTTACAAGCTAAATTGGTGTGTCACAGGGAATTGTGGCAGCAATATAAGGAAGAAGTATGGGGGGGGGGGTTAAGCCTAGTAAAAAGGAATTAGAAGACTGGGATGATAATAACCCAGCTCTAGATCCTCCCTATTACAATTATGGGGATGATTGTTGGGATGGGACTCCCCATTTCATAGTTATTAGGGTTGGAAGGGACCTATTAGATCATCGAGTCTGACACCCTGCCCTGGGCAGGAAAGAGCGCTGGGGTAAGATGACCCCAGCCAGGTGTCTACCCAATCTCCTTTTGAATATTTCCAAGGAAGGAGACAGCACCACCTCCCTTGGAAGCCTGTTCCATATTTTGGCAACCCTCACTGTAAAGAACTTTTTACTGATGTCCAGCCTGAATTTGCTCTCTTTTAACTTGTGTCCATTGTTTCTAGTTACCCCGACTGTCGCCCTGGTAAACATTGTGGCGGGCCAGTAGGGGGCGCTCCTGCGTTGAGCCGCCCACCCCCCTGCGCCCGACCACTTTCCAGGCTCTGAGTGCCTCCCGGCCGACCCCCTTCCTGGAGCACCCTCGCTAGGCTGGGGGTAACGTAGCTGCCACCACCCCGAGAAGGGACTCACTCTCAGCCCTGTGTCCTTGGGGAAACACAAGCCTAAAGTCCTACGGGTACTCGACCCAGCACAGGCACTTGGGGCACTTCCCCAAGTCAAAGGGGCAAAAAGTAAAGTCTCCCTTAGTCTGCAGGCCTAAGGGGTCTCTTAGGTATAATTTAGACCCACCCCTCAATAAGTCTCCCACACCAGTCACAAAGGAGAACTTTATTGGTTACAGGGGTAGGGTGAAAATAGGGTACAAGATTGAGCAATATCCTAGAAATCCTAAAGAGCAAACAGTCTGGCTGAGGTAGCCTTTTGATCACGCATCTGAGTTACTGCCAGCTAGATATCTAATCAGATCTTGAGTAGCTTACTCACAAGCATTTTCCAAAGGCAGGTGAAGTTTCCCTCTGGAGGCAGGCCGTTTCTAGCTCATGAGTTTTTGGGGAAGAGAGCCAGTTTCAGATGGTAAAGCTCCTCTGAGTCCCCCGCATGGCTGCTGCCCCCACCTCCTGGGCAGTCTTAACTTAGATAGCCCCTGTGACCTCATTCACCTGGTCCAGTGGAGCCCAGCTCTGGTTGGCTGTCAGCCAACCAATTTGAAATACATCACTTGTTGCCGGGCAGATTCCAGCCCACCAGGTAGATGCCCCTCACCCAGGTAGCTGATGCCAGTCACGTAGGCAGAGGGAGCAGGTCCCGCCTCCCTCAGGAATGTAGCCAGCTCAGGTTACCTAAAGAGATAGGGTAAGGGTGTGTCTCCTCTGCTGGGCCCATCCAAATCAAATGGTCACAGCACAGAGATTTAATCACATTGTCACAGGGCAGAGATTTTGGGGAGAAACAAAGGTGGCTTTCTGCCACAAACATCCTATCCCTGACTTCCTGCTGAGCCCTGCGATGAGTTTGTAGATGGCCACAAGATCATCTCTCAGCTTCCTCTTGTGGAGGCTAAAGAGGTTCAGGTCTCCCAGTCAGTCGACATAGGTTTTTTTATGTAGGCCTTTAAACAGATGGGTGGCCCTCCTCTGAACCCTTTCCAGGTTATGCACATCCCTCCTGAAGTGCAGCAACCAAAACTGGATGCAGTACTCCAGCTGTGGCCTGACCAGTGCCACACAGAGGGGAAGTATCACCTCCCTGGACCTGTTCGTGATGCACCTACTTATGCAACAAAGAGTGCGGTTAGCTTTACTTATTACCTCATCACATGGGTGACTCATGTTCATTTTGGAGTCAGTTATGACTCCGAGGTCTCTTTCCACAGTTGTGCTGCTTAAAGTGGTGCCTCCCAAGCTGTAGGAGTGCTGATGATTCTTCCTCCCCAGGTGTGACACATGACACTTGTCTTTGTTAAACAGCATCCTATTCTGTTCTGCCCACCTCCCCAGCCTGTCTAAATCTACTTGGATTTGTTCCCTGCCCTCTAGTGTGTTTACCTCCCCCCATAGTTTGGTGTCATCAGCAAACTTGGACAGGGTGCTTACTACTCCCTCATCCATTAAAATATTGAATGAAATCATGAAAATATTGAATAGTACCAGTCCCAGGACAGAGCCTTGGGGAACTCCGCTGCCTACATTTCTCCAGGTAGAAACTGACCCATCTACCACCACTCTCTGGATGTTTCCCATAATTTTCCACCCACCAGACTGTGTAATAATATACACTGCAGTTTTTTAGTTTATTTATAAGAATTGGGTGCGACACTGTGTCAAAGGTCTTTTTAAAGTCTAGGTAAACAACATCTACCTCTGTTCCAAGCATCCAAGCATTTTGTGACCCAGATGAAAAATGAAACTAGGTCAGTCAGGCAGGATCTGCCTGCAATGAACCCATACTGATTGCCTCTTCGCATTATTTTACCCACTGGTCCCCCACAAACTATTTTGTCAAAGGTCTTGCCAAGAATAGAGGTGAGACTAACCAGCCTAACTAACCTGGTTCCTCCTTCTTCCCCTTCTTGAAAATAGGGACCACACTGGCCCTTTTCCAATCCTCTGGGACTTGTTCTGAGCACCACGAGTGCTTGAACAGTTGTTCCAGTGGGTCTGCTATGGCTTCAGCTAATTCCCTACGTGCCCTAGGGTGAAGATCATCAGGGCCTGTTGATTTAAATACATTCAGCCCCTCCAGATGCCCCCTTACTAGGTCTGCATTAATCACTGGTGAGTTGGTATCTATCCTGGGCTTGTCTAAAGTCCTAATGGGATGTGTATTCGTATTCATGTCCAGGAACACGGATGCAAAGAATTCATTTAGAATCTCTTCTTTAGCCATCCTATATGTTACCAGTTGTCCTTGTTCATCCTGAAGTGGTCCTAAGTTATCCTGCACTTTCTTTTTGCTGCCTATGTACTTAAAAATGACTCTTTGTTATCCTTGACTTTTGTCACCAGCCCAAGCTCCATCTCCACTTTGGCTCTCCTCACTGCTTCCCTGCAGGCTTGAGCCAAGTAGGTGTACTCCTCTTTGGTGACTGCCCCTTGCTTCCACAGCCTATAGGCCGTTTTCCTCACCAGGCTCTCCTGGATTTCCCTACTCAGCCAAGAGGTTCTTTGCTTTTTTGCCCCCCTTTACCTGGACTGGGATAGTCTTTTTCTGTGCCTGCAGGATTAGTCCCTTGCAAAATGCCCACCCTTCCTGGACTCCCATCTCTGCAAGGCTGTTACCAGTCAGTCCCTCTGTGGAAGCGCCTAAGGTAGGGTATGATAAGTGCCGTACCAGCCATACTGAGCGGGTCTCCCCTCTCCTCAACTCACCTGCCATGACTTGGTGTTATTGAATGAAAGGAGGGGTTCAGTGGTGATGTTCTTCCTGGGGACCCCAGGGATGGTGGTGCTCACACTCTTGACACGATGTTCCATGGGGCTCCGCCTCCCCTACACCCCATCCACTCACCAACTGACGGTGCAGCCTGCATTGTTCTGCCATGCCTTGTAGACCCTTTTCTCCAGGGGACCAGCATCTGCACAGGTACTGTTGCACTAGTTTGGCTGTCATAGCAGCTACTGCTTTCGCCTTGGGTGCTGGCATCTTTCTTGCCGTCTCTGGGTAGGTGGGACACCTCTAATGATCTTCAGTAATGTAGGCAGCTGGACAAAAGGGGGAGGAGTGGACTGGCTCCTCCCTCCCTGCCTTGCCCAGGGACTCCGCTCCCCCTGCTCTAGGCCGGCACTGAGCCAGCTGCAACCCTCCTGTTCATCACAGGAGCCTCACCATGCCTGGCATGCTCCTCACCGGTGTGCTCCCTCTCTCCTCCCCTGCCAGGTTCTGGTGGGGCTTTTCAATCTTCCTGCGGCAGCTGTTCCGGCTGCTGCAATTGGCTCAGCTTTTCCCTGCCCCAGGAACAGCTGGTTAAACAGTTGGTGTAACGCTGGCTCACATGGCCATGGCCGCGGCTCCTGCTCCAGCTGTGCTCCCAGAGGTACGTTTCCCTGGGGGGTGGGAGTCGGGTCTGCTTGTGTGGCTTGGGGCCCACGGGGTCTGCCCCATCCCCTTCAAGAGCATATGGGGGCTTCTCACTGCCACACCCTCCCTAACTAATTTCCTGAGTTTACCAAAGCTGGCCTTCCTGAAGTCCAGCACTTCTGCCCTACTAGTTATCTTCCCCACCTTTTGCCAGATAGTGAACTCTATCAATAGGTGGTCACTATCCCCTAGGTTACCTTGTACTTGCATATCCCCCACCAAGTCATCTCCTGTGGCCAGTACCAAGTCTAGCAAGGCATTACCCTTGGTGGGGACGTGTACCCCCTGTGATAGGTGAAGGTCCTATAAGGAGGACAAAAACTTACTTGAATGGGCAGACCTGGCTGCCTGCTTCTCTCAGCAGATGTCTGGGAAGTTTAAGTCCCCCATGACAACCAGGTCCTTTGAGCCTCTGAGAGCTGCCTCAAGAATTCTAGGTCTAACTCGTCCCCCTGGTGTGGAGGTCTGTAATAGACCCTGTGACAGGAGTATCTCTGCTGGAGCCTTTCTATTGGTGGCTCCGCCCTCCTGTTCTGGGCTAACCGCCTGCTTACTCACCTGCCATGCCTTGTTCTTAATTGATTAATTGACTGATGTAATTAGCAGGAGGCTGCCCACTTTATGTGCCCCAGTGCCAGGAGGTGCTATCTGCGATTCCTTTTCCACCCCTATACTGCAGCCCAAGCCTCGCAGATGGTACTAATGTGGTCCTTGCCTTCTCTCTCCGGGGCTCCTCGCCCCCCGCGGCCCTCTTTCCGGGCTCCTCACTGTCCCCCTTGCTCTGGGGCTTCTCACCGCCCCCTTGCTCTGGGCTGGGGCCAATGCACCCCAAATGCTGCGCCCTCTCTGGTCCCAGGATCCCCACGCTACCGTGAAATCCCTATGAGGCCTCCTCCAACCCCTAATAGCCTCACCCGGTCCTCCGGTTAAAACAGTAAACACAAAAACACAAAGCCCCTGGGCTGTAACATAAAACTAAACCGTCCGGTCAAAACAACATTCGATTCCTACCAGGAAAATACTCCAACCCATGGCAGCAACCAGGGGATGCTCATGCAGTCAACCTTCTCCTCTCTCTCTGCACTAGCCGAGCTCCCCCCTGGCCTCATGCCTGGGCTTAAGAAGGGCCAAGCCCTGCCCCTTCCTGTCAGCTGGTTCCATTGGTTGCCCTAGCAACCAGCACCGTGCTGCCCTGGTGACTGGCAGTTGAGCCTCCCCCTTCTCGCCACTAGGGGTCCCTCCCGAGCCATTTCTGCTTTCAGGCGCAGGGCACCCGAGCCCTCTGCAACAGACCCGTACTAGTAGGTCTCTTTCCGTTGGCCATCCCCATATACCCCCTTGAAGAAGGAGCTGCAAGGTTTAAACTACAACTGCCAGGGACCTATGGCTCCTATGGTTGAAAAGGTCTCCATGCGTGTAGTGGCACGGAATGGGCAAAGAACTACCCGGACCACTCAGCTCCTATATGGACAGGAGGCAGTTGCCATTGATAAAAATCTGGGACCCATAAATGGGAATAATATATAGGATTGGTTATATTCCCTACATCAGATATGCTAGCAGTGGAAGATGAGTAAAAAATTGTAAAGATGGTATAACAAAACCAGGGCTCCAGGGGCAGCCATGATGCCTCCTGGGGGCTGCATGGATCCTGTCTTGCTCTGGCTCTGAGGTTACTTTCCCTCTTCCCTTGCCTACTACATCTTTTGTGGAATAATTGGAATGTGAAAAAGGAGGCTGTCCCGGGGCCTCCAAGTGATTCTTGGTCTGTGTTTGGCCAGACTGCCCTTCCTGGATCCCCTGCATGCCATCCTGTCCCTCACGCCAAGTGGGCCCTGCTGGCCTATCCATGCCCGAGGGCACCAGCTGCCTTATGGGCTATTGAAGGCCTCCAACCTCCCCCACAGGCTCACCCATACCTTGCAAATGTAATCAGTCTTCCCTTAGCTGGGGCATTTTGCCAGTATCAGGCCACGTCAGGTTTCTATGCCTTTATTGGGGCTTCTGTATTACAGGCCTCCACCCTTTATCTCTTGTTGGTCTCCTTAGCCTAGTCCCATTGTACTGGACCTGGCTTCTGAGCTCCAGCGTATTTCTCATCCTTCTTGACTTTTGGCCTCTGGCCCTGGCCCTTTGAAGTGTGGCTGTTGCAGTGCCTGTGGCACTTCATCATGGTCAAGTGCTTGGTACCATCCCAGAGGCTACTGGACCCAGGGGGCCTGTAGGTGACCTCCCCTGGCCCTGGGGAGCCACAGGAGATCTCTTCCCTGTGAAGTGATAGGGCTGTAATGAGAGAGACCCACAGAGCTTGGAGAGTTCTTTCAGGGAAGGGTGTTCTGCCCAGGGAAGCTGAGCCTGATGTAGGGGAGTACTGATGCAAAGGTAGGGGTGAGAAGGGGCAGGGCCCTTCCCGCAGTCTCCAGACCCCTTGCTACAGCTCTCCCTCCACAAGCAGGGCTGACTGTGCTGGCTCTGCTGTGGAGCAAGTTCCCACTCAGGAAAGCCAACTGGGGGCTTTATGCAGTTTGCCGCACCCTGCCAGCCATGAATCTGAGTCCTCTCCAGGGGAGTGGGTGGGATAATTGGTGCCCTGATCAGCCTGAGCTGGGAATGCTGAGGCTGCCCTCCCTGCAGTTCAGTCCCAAGCTCAGCTCCCCTCCCTCCTGCTACAAGCCAGCCAACCCTAATGAGAACTTCTCCTGTCCTCCTCCCAGGTCCGGCAGCAATGCACAGGAGCTACCATGGCTGGTGCCAATGAGGATTTAGATCCTGAAGCCTTTTCCCATGTACCCCAAGAGAAGCTGAAGGAACTAAAGGCTGCATTAGAAAAAGGAGACCTCACTGCAGCAGTAGGAAATGCCCAAGAGATACTAGATGATGTAGAAAAAATTAGTCTCCACGTTGCCATCACAGGGGTCACAGGCTCTGGCAAATCATCCTTTCTCAATGCCATGCGTGGCCTGGATGATGGAGATGAGGGTGCAGCTGACATAGGAGTGTTGGAAACAACATCTAAGCCTACCCCTTTCCCACACCCCCAAGACCCCAACATCACCTTCTGGGACCTGCCAGGGATCGGGACGCCAGCATTTCCAGAGGACACCTACCTCCAAAAAGTAGAGTTTGACCGCTACGATTTCTTCATCATCATCTCCTCCACACGGTTCACAGACAAGGACATCAGACTGGCTCTTGCAATCCAGAGGCTGGGGAAGTCCTTTTACTTTGTGCGCTCCAAGGTGGATCAGGATTTGGACAATGAGCGAAGACTGTACAAGTCAGGATTCCTGAAGAAACCTTCTGCTTCACGCCCATGTCACTACAGCGAGGCCACAATCCTGGACAGCATCCGAGAAAACATCATCTGCAACCTGCGGGAGGGAGGAGTGGAGTCCCCACGGGTTTTCCTTGTCTCGAGATGGGATTTTGACAAGTACGATTCTCCCCGGCTGCAGGACACTCTTGTGGACAAGCTCCCCAGTCACAAGCAACTCACTTTTCTCCGCTCCCTGCCCAACTTCTCTAAAGAGGCTTTGAAGAAGAAAAAGAAACACTTGATGGCACAGATATGGCTCAAAAGCTTAGTTTCCTTAGGAGTTTCTGCTGTTCCTGTGCCAGGCCTTTCTATTGCCTGTGATGTAGTTATTCTGGTGACGTCCCTGAAACAGTACTGCCAGGACTTTGGCCTCGACAAAGAGTCCCTTGCCAAGCTTGCTAGGCACAATAACAAGTCCATCGAAGAGCTGAGAGCTGTGATAAAATCTCCCCTGGCCGATGAAATCACAAAAGATCTTGCCATTAAGCTCCTGTCGAAGACGGTAGGTGGGGCAGTGCAGTACCCTCTGTTGTTCCTGAAGGCCATCCCCGTGGTGGGCGCTGTGATTGGTTCTGTGGTGTCAGCTGCCATTTCTTTTCCTAGCACGTACTTCATGCTGCGGGGGTTCCTGGAGGATGTTGCTGATGATGCCATACATGTGCTGGAAAAAGCGTTGGAGAGGGAATCATCTAAATCAGATGAGCCCTAGCAATAAGTTAGCACTGGCTCTGCGAGAGGGATGCACGAAGTGGGAACCCCTTGGTGCTGTCTTCCTTGTTGCCCTGTTCCTGGGAAAGCTGCCTGCAGCCAGCCACATGCCTAGGAAATGCCCAGAAAACACCTTCCCTACAAGCCTGCAACTCCCTGGGCACCTTGAGCCCAGTGCCCATGTCCTGTCTCCTCATAGACAGTGAGGGTTGGAAGGGACCGCAGGAGGTCGCATCTAGTCCAACCGCTGCTCCAAGCAGGACCAGCCCCAACCAGATCATCCCAGCCAGGGCTTTGTTCAGCCACATCTTAAAAACTTCCAAGGATGGAGATGACACAACCTCACTAGGTAACCCATTCCAGTGCTTTACCATCCTCCTTGTGAGCAAGTTTTCCCTAATATCCAACTTAAACCTTCCTTGCCTTTTTTTTTCCTCTCCAAACTATCATTCCATTTCCCATCATCATTGGACATAATCATAATTTAAAGCCCCGCAGTGCTGGTCCAACAGTGCAATGTGAGATGCATAACAGGTACTTTTTCAAGCATATTATTTTCGCTGGTTTTGGCATGGCAGATACCTTCAGAAAAGGGGGCAATTTTCATCTAAATAATATATATAACTCAACTGAGTAAAACTTGATGGAAAAATGCTGTATTATGCTTCCCATAGCATCAAGCCTAATATAATAACATTGGTTAATGACTCAGTATTAGGTAGAGTCTCATTGGCTACTACAGCAGCCAGCTCTGGGAAGGGGTGTCACAGCTGGATATAACAGAGCCCCCCACCATTGTGGAGGGCGTTGGGTAGTGCAGGGAGGCAGGCCAGGACTGTGACCAGCCCTTCGCCCATCCATCCTCCAACCTGTGGTCAAGGACATGTGAGATGCAGCTGGCTCTGAGGTGGGCCATGAGGGGGCTGGGTCGACTGGGGTCTCCTCACCCAGGGGCACTGGGAATCCACAAGCTGGGACCCTCTGTCCCAGGTGGCCTATGCCCCCTTGGGTTGCTGGGCCTCTAGGCTGGGCTGGGGAGGCAGGTCTGGGTGGCAGGGTATGAACTCCACCGGTCCATCTCGTGCCCGGTCCTGCACCCTGCCTGCTGCAGCATGGCCATCTGCCCCCCCATTGCAGGCAGAGGATGGGAGTGGGGAACAGTGTGGGCACAGACCCCCCACCCACCGGTGCCCCTCACTCCTGACCTGCATCCCCTGCCCCCACAGTCCTACCACGGCCCTTCACTCCCAGCCCCCATCGCCCCACCCCTTCCCTGCCACGCTCTGAGCCCCTGCCCCAGAGCCCCACCCCCACAGTGCCCCCTGCTGGTGTCCCCAGGTATAAGGGGCAGTTGAAACCGAACCCCTAGATTAGTGGCTGGGCAGTTCCAGGAGCCCGGCCACTAATCCCAGGCGCCCACGCTCCGTACCTGCTTGCTCTCAAACTCAGACCCCACTTCCTTCCTAAAGAGCCCTGGCATCTGGGTCTCATGCCCCCCCGCCCTGCTCTCACCCCCCCCACCCCAGGCAGGGAGGGCACCCAGGGGTCAGGGCTACCCTCTCTCTTTCCCCTGCCCCCTTCCCTACTTCTGCTACCTTCAGTCAGCAGCACCAAGACCAGGAGACCCCAGAAGGTGTGTGGGAGGGGTGGCTGCAAGGCATTGCAGGGCCTGATCCTGCCAGGGGTTCCTGGGGCCCAGCTGGAGGCCGCTGCTCAGGTCCTGCTCAAGGGCAGGGGGTCTATATACAGCTCCTGTCTCTGCCCCTTCCCACACCAGCTGCTACCCCCCACAAACCTCTGCCCCAGTGCCACCCACTGGATCTAAATCAACACATGGATCTGCCTGGAAGTGCTGGACACCAAGGGAGGGTCATCAGGACAGGAGCCTCCCCTTGCCCTGCTGGTGACCCTCACTCCTGATCTGTAGGCCCTGCCCCGCCCCCCCCAGCCATGATGTATGTGATATTATACATGGGAACAGGGCATGGGAGGTGGGAGCAGGCCTCCCACTCCTCTCTCCCTCCCTGCGCTGTGGTTAGGCCAAGACCATGAGCAGAGCCCAGCCCAGAGTTGCCGGGGAACCTGGGCCGAGGTCCAAGGTCACAGACCTGGGATGCAGCGAGCTCTGGGGTGGAGGGTCAGGGCTGGGTGCATCAGCTGCAGGTGGCTCTGAGGTAGGGGCGCACAAGGGGAAAGAACCAGGCCCAGCTTGGGCAATGGAGCCCAGGAGTCAGGGGTCTTGTCACGATCCTACTTGGCTCCCCCCTTGTCACCCACGTGTCATTGCAGTGCGGCACCCACGGCCTCCAGAAGTGGTGAAAGCTGTGAGACCAGCCAGATACAGCTAGGGTGGGGACATGATCCTGCAAGAAATGGGCATTGGCAGCTATGGAGCGGGAAGAGAGGGACACAGCCTCTACATCACAACAACATCAGAAGATGAAGCCAAACCAGTGCTGAGAGCCACAATCCCTTCCCAGGTCTTGCACTTGATGGGTCATAGGCTCAGAGTCCCAGATGTCCCCTAGAGGTGACATCTGGTCCAGCCCCTTGCAGAGGGGACAGAGCCCAGTCCACACAGTCCCATACAACTGGATTCTCCACCTTACGTAAACCTGTCCTTGCCCCGGACACAACACTGACTGCACACCCAAATAGGTGGAAGGGTGCTGGCCTTTGTGTGCCTGCAGGATGCTGCCTGTCTCCCCATGGGACAAGGCTGGGGCTGCTGATTATTGGGGTGCGCTATAGTGGGGGCATGGCCACAGTGAACCAATGTCCAGTGCAGGGGCTCAGCCCCTCCCAGCATGTCCATGCCTCTTGGACCCTGCCCAGCAGTCCCTGGGCACAAGGACCCAGCTCCCTGGTTGCATGCCTAGGCTGCTCCATCTCACCCCCTGCACTGAGTGTGCCTAGTCTCAGCCCCATCTCACACCCTTGTCTGTGCTGTGCACCAAGCATGCCTGATCTTAGCTACATTTCACACCTGTATCTGTGCTTTGCACTGACTGTGCCTGGTCTCAGCCCCATCTCACACCTATGTCTGTGCCCTGCATTGAGTGTGCCTGGTCTCAGCCTCCCCCTGCCCCCCTGAGGCAGGGGATGTCACTGCCCCTGGTAGCCCTGGTGTAGGGCTCTGGACAGACACTGGGGACCAGTGGCTCATCTATCCATGTTTATTCAGGTCAGCATTGCTGGCCAATCCCATTGTCCAGTTGCAGTGTGGACTTGACACATGTCAGCTCAATGCTTGGGATCTCAATATCGTGCTGCTAGGCAGGAGGGCGTGACACAAAATTTTACACACACACAAGCTATACATATGACAGTATGGGCCCACACGCATGCACATACACACAAACATGCACTTGGTGTGTATTAACACTAGGGCGTACTTGGGGTCACTTGGTGCCCTGGGGTTATTTGGGGGTGAAGGAAAATGCAGGGGAGCAAGCAGGTGAAGGAGCAGAGCCCAGGGATGAAGCTGAGGCAGCAGAGAGAGCCAAGCCGGTCACAGCAACTGGGAGGAGCAGCACAGAGGTGAGGTGAGGGGTAGTGGAGGAAAAAGCTGAGAGCTGGAAGGTAAAAGTCAGAGGAGGCGGCGGCTGGGAGGGAAGGAGCTGGGAGACAGAGGAGCCGGAGGCTGCAGTAGGCAGAGAGAGAAGTTGGGAGATGGCAAGGGTTGGAGCCGGGTGGCAGAGGGCAGAACTGGGGCTGGAGCCAGGAAGCAGGTCGGGGTTACCGAGAGCTGGGAGGCAGAGGGCAGAACCGGGCGGGGGAGCTGGGTGACAACGGGGGTTAAAAGATCAGAGAGCTGGGGGGAGGGAGGGGAGGAAGGTCAGAGGTGCAGAGAACAGAAATTGGAGCAGGGCCAGGAGATCAGTCAGACAACACCCACCTCGGGATTTCAAAACAACAGTTTTATTGGACAAGGAACACACTACGCAGCCCATGAAGTTATTGGTGTGTACACACACACACACACACACACACACACACACGGAGCAGGAGAGGAAAGGCTTAATGGAGGGACTGAGGTCAAGCTGTGCAGAGACAGAGCTCAGGTCCCTTGCTTGGGGGAAGATGTGGGTGACAGCTGCCTATCCCAGGCTGAGAGTTGATCCTTGATGGCCAGTCGGGATCTTCTGCAGCAAGGTGTTGTCCAGAGGGGGTCGCTGGCAGGGTCTCTGGGTGGATAGGTGGTGTGGCGTAGTGCTGGTCCAGATGGAGAGGGCGTCCCAAGGAGGTCACACTCCAGCACCCATTTTATAGGGGCGGGCTACCCGTGTCTCCTACGGGCAGGACATGCCCAGGCAAGGGCCAGTCTTGTTCATGCAGTTCTAGCTGTCCTCAGCGTCTGGTGGGATACAATGGCGGAGTTGCTGGTTCTGTTCTTTGTTTCCATGTTGCTGGTTTCTTGGAGGGTCTTTATCTTTCAAATATTGGGTTTTGTCTCTGGCCCTGGGAGTAGGCCTGTGGTTTCAGGGAGAGTCAATGCCAGGCAGTGGTCCGGTGGTCAAGTTGATGGCCCAGTCCTGGAGCAGGAGCTATTCTTAGGCCTGCTACTATTATGTCTCAAGCACCCTCATTCACTCTCATTCACCCAGTAACCAATTTACATGGGAGGGGTGGGTATGAGTCACAGTCACAACACAATTACAATAGGACAGGGGCGGGCAATTATTTTGGAGGGAGGGCCGCTTACTGAGTTGTGGCAAGCCATTGAGAGTCGCATGACAGGCAGCCAGGGTTAGATAAATAGTAATTTTCTAAATTTTTTAGGGGCCCCGTGGTCCAGATAAAATGGCGTGGTGGGCCACATGTGGCCCACAGGCCACCTTTTGCCAACCCCTGCAATATGGTATGCCTGGGCAGGGGACACAAAATGGAGACTTGACATTACAAGATGGAGACTTGACATTACTTCAGCTAACTTTACAGAAACAGGCCTAAATCATATAATATCAATGTAAAACAGTAAAATTCAATATAGACATAATACGAATACAATATAAAACAGTAAAAATCAATATAAAAATAACAGAACACAATTTACAATATAAAAAGGGGTGTGTTACAATAATGGCATACAAGAACTTATCTTACCTTACCTATGACTACCTATAACTACTTATAAGGGATAGAGGGGGCAGAGAAAGAGTCAGAAATGGTTGGAGAAGGAGAGGGAATACATTTTTAAGTCAAAAGAAAGAAAAAAAAAACCAACCTGGGGGTTTTGCTACAGTGGCTGTTCCTGTGCCACAGGCTCACGCAGCTGGTGCAGACACCCCCTCCGGTCTCTGCTTCCCTGACCCAGCACCAGCACTGATCTGTGCCCAGCGTGATCCTGCAAGAGGTTCACAGGGTCCCAGAGGTTGTGACACCAGTGGGACGTGCTGTGTCCTGGTAAATCACCACAGCCTGGAGACACAGACAGATGGACAGATGCACAGTCACCAACTCCTCTCCCAGCGCTGGGGCAGCAAGGGTTGGAGGTCCCTGCTCTGCCCCTGCAGCCCCCATGCCCCTCCGAGGGCGGCAGACGGTATCCGAGCTGCCCGTCTCTACCTTCCCTGGGTCATGCCCCCTCCCCGCTGGAGCAGAGCCTGGGTTGCTCAGTGCAGGAAACCCCCAGCCCCTCCTGTGCCAGCCAGGCTGTCAGCCAAACATTGTGGCTGCCCCTGTGATGCTCCCACCCAGCTCCAGGACCTACAGAGGTGCCCGGTGGTACCATGTCAAGGTAGCTGTCCTGGCAGATGGCTTTGCACCCGAAGGCCATGCAGGTCAGTGCCATGAGGACCAGGCTGAGGCCAAGCAGGATGCCCTAAGTGGGGTGGAGACTGTCATACACAGCACCTGCCGCAGTGGGCACTGGCCACCCCTGCATCCGCCCCCACTGCCCCCTGCTCCTGGTCGCTGTGGCCCTGGCTCACCGGGACCTCCTTGGGGGGATAGACACAGCTTCTCTTGCCCTGGTGCCAGTAGCAGGAGTGGGCACTGTGGGTGAACATCATGGATAAGCAGAGCATCACAATGCTCATGCCAGCCACTGAGTTCAAGGCCAGCTCCGCCTTCACATGGGGGGCATGGGGACAGGCCCCTTCAGCCATGTGGAAGAGACTCCCCTTGAACCCCCAAGCTTTGCCCCCTAGACCGCCCTCACCACTGGTGTTGACCTGACCCCCCACGCAGAGCTGAACCCTGACCCCTCCTGGACATGCTGGCTGGACACGGCTGGCTGCAGCCCACGGGGAGGGGGGCAGGCTGTGCCGATACTCCAGAGGGCCCTGGTGAGAGGGTCCCTGATAATCCCGCCCCGCACACCCACTCTCCCCGCCAGGCTCCAGCCCAGCAGGGCCTGGGGCACCGCAAACCACAGCTCTTACCAGCAGGACCTTGGGGTTCCTGGAGGCCACCACAGAGAGGGAGCCCGAGACCATGCACTGCAGGGGCAGGGGCAGAGTGGGGGTCAGTGGCCATGTGGAGCTGGGGGGCTCCTGAGTGAGTGTTGCTGCAGGGGTAGGTTGTGGTTGGTGCCCTGCAGGACTGGGGGTTGGGGGGGGGGTGAATGGGCTTTGGGGGGTCCATAAGACAAGGAGCGGTTACTACAGGACCTTACTACAGGGATAGTTGCTTGTTACTCCCAGGTTCCTCGGCCTTACCACAGGGGCATTCACCCCTGCTGCAGGCTCTCATTTCCTACCATGCGAATGCCCAGTCCGCAGCACAGGGTTACGCAGTCACTAGGACAAGGTTACTCAGCGCCTACAACAGGGTTACTCAGTCACTACTATGGGGCCACCATAAGCAGGTTACTTCACTGTTATGATGAGGTTACTCAGCCCCTCCTGCAGGGCACCAACCACACTGCGGTCATTCCTACAGGGTTACTCTGCTCCCCCCCCCCCCCCGCAGGTACCAGCCAAGTGGGCGCGGGGTCAGCCGCCTCAGGCACCTTGGGGATGCTTCCAAGACGTGCCCTGCCCCAGATCCTCCTACCCAGGGCTCACCAGGAGGCCAGTGCAGACAGCTGCTCCCAGGTGAAGAGCAGGGTAGTGGAAGTCAAACGTCAAGATCAGGACGGCTCCAAATGTGACCTGCTGGATGCCTGTGAGGATCCGCGTGGCCTGCCGGGACACCGTGGCTGGGGCATCACTGCCATGGCATTGCCCTCAGCTGCCTTGGTCGTTGCTGCAGTTACTCAGAGTGGCCCCTCACCTGAGCCCCTGGGCCCAGGATGCCCTGACCAGACAGAGCTATCTGTCCGTCTCCCAGGGCAGGGGGGCCAGGCAGATGTACTTGCCCCCAGGGCCAGCGGCTCACCCCGCTGGAACTTCTCCAGGGGCTTTGGCCTGGTGCTGGGGGGTGAGATCCGGGCCAGCAGAATGGTGCCAGGGGCCCCTTGCTCCATGGTGCAGCAGCCTGGCTCCTGCAGGGCGAAGATGGGAACCGATGCGGGCAGAGGGAGGAGAGGGGGAAAGCAAAGGGGCAAAGACTCAGGAGCCGGACACCTGGGTTGCACCCCAGCCTGGTGGAGTCTGGGGTTGGGGCAGTGGGGGATGGGGAGCCCAGACACCTGGGTCCCCTCCTGCTGGGTCTGTCAGGGCACAGAGGAAGTCTCCTTTCCCGTGGAGCTAACGGGCCTGGCTCCGATGAGCTTGGAAAGGGCTGGGACCTCACACAGCCCGGCCCACCCAGGCTGAGCCCCACGGCGGACCCCTACTTGTTCCTCCTGGCATCAGACCCGGCTCCCACGTCTGCAGGGAGCAGTGCCGGAGCCTGGCCCCTCTGCCCAGAGAGGAGCGCAGGGCACAGAGGAAGTAGGAACATCTGGACAGGGAAGGGGCAGGACGTAACACCCCCGCCCAGGGCCAGTTGTGCAACAGGGTGAGAGCCTGGGTCAGCTGCTTCTCTCCAGCAACTGCACCAGGAGCACAGCCCATTCCAGTGCCAAGATGCAGCTGCCTCTGGGGTGGGCCAGTGGGAGAACAGCCGTACAGCAGTGCCGTGTAACAGCAGCATGCGGATGCAGCAGCTCTAGGGAGGAGGTCACGTGGCCAAACTCAATGGGTCTTACTCTGCTCCTCACTCCCAGTTCCTTTTTCAATGCTGATCCTTGCACAATTAAAGGTTGTTAGTAAAGAATTGCTCAAGCTAAAGAGTCAGGGTGCTATTAAAATGAATATTGACTCATAAAATATAGAATTATATCATGCAGCAAGTAAATGGCCCTCAAAAAAGACCTGGGCTAGGGATTTGGCTGGGATTGTGGGGGACATCTTTTCTAGATTACCCCAAAACACTCCCCACCACCCACCAGAGCCTCTCCAGAAGCCCGGCCTGCTTCACCTGATGCTCTGGTTTTGGGTGCCAGGTGCTGCCAACACCTCAATATCTGCAGGCTGGGTACATTGCACCAAATAAGGGTCTTATTCTGGGCTGGGATTAGAGGGCGAAACTCCCTTTGGGTCACCCCAAGCCATAAATCTCTGTCATTGCAGGACTCTCCCTAAGAAGCCTGGGCAGAGCCGGCGCGGCCCGACGCTGCCAGCCCGACAACGGACAGCCCCGCAGGTCTGTGTCATAAATACGGTACGTTGCCCGCGATAAGGAGCTGGGTTTTCGGCGGGATCGGCAGGCCAAGTCCTTTACGGGGCACCTTGAAACGCACGCCCCCACCTCCGGCTCCCGACCAAGCTCGGCCCTCCCGTGCCAGCCCCAGCCCCGGGCACTGCTACCGCTGCGAACGGACCCGCCGCCGCCCCCAGGAAACGGGAGCAGGTTTCGGCCGAGGGCGAAGGGGAGCCGGGCGCCCTGAGGAAGACAAGGGCCAAGAGCCAGATGTGAAGGCAGAGGCCGGCGCGGGCGCGGGCGGGGCCTGCCCCCAACACCCGCCCTGGGCCGCGACGTGCTTCCGGGCGGGCAAAGGCCCGCGGCCCCGCCCCGCGCCCTGCTGCCCGGGGACACGGGGGTCGTCCCGGCCGGAGCGACCCGAGCCCCGGGGGCGGGGGGGACGTGCTGCGGCCCGGGGGGGGGGTGGCCCCCTGCCCCTGCCCCTGCCCCTGCCCCTGCCCCTGCCCGGGGCATCGCGGCCCGAGCGGCGGCGGCGGCTGCTGGGGGCGGAGCGCTGCGTGCGCGGGGCGTTGGGGGGCGGGGCGCCGCTGGAGCCGTCCGGGTGGGCGGGGCCGGGGCGGGCTGCGCTGCGGAGCTGCGTGCCCGCGGGCCGAGGGGGCAGCAGGAGCCGGGGCCCCGGGCAGGACGCGTCCCCGCGTGGCCCCGGCCGGGCAGGTGCGGGCCCGGGGGCACCGCAGGCACAACAGCAGCCGCTGCGGGGCCCGGCGATGCGGGGCCGGGAGGCGCAGCGGGCCGCGCAGCCCGAGCCCCCCCGGGCGGCCCCGGCCCCCGACCCCCCCGGCCCCGAGACGTGGCGCCGGCGCTTCCGGGCCCTCCGCTACCGGGAGGCGGCGGGGCCGCGGGAGGCGTGCAGCCGCCTGCGGGAGCTGTGCCGGGGCTGGCTGGAGCCGCAGCGCCGCAGCCCGGAGCAGGTGCTGGAGCTGGTGGTGCTGGAGCAGTTCCTGGCCATCCTGCCGCGGGGCATGCGGAGCTGGGAGTGGGGGCGCGGCGTGGAGACCTGCGCCCAGGCCGTGGCCCTGGCCGAGGGGCTGCAGCCGGGGCAGGAAGAGGATGGGACGCTGCAGGTGGGGACATCTCACCCGATCACGGATGCCGCCGTCCTGTCTCCATGTGCTTGGGGCTGTTCCCTCCCCGCCTGGCTCCCCAGTGACATATTTCTCACCCCAGGTCACAGTGCGTGTGAAGGTCGCGGAGGTGTCCTCGGACAAGAAGCAGGTCGTGGGGGCACTGCAGGACCCCGGTGATTGCTGGCCGGAGCAACCGAGGACACATCGTGTGGACAGCCCTGCAGAGGAGCCTGGGGACAAGCCAGCTCGTGTCCCCAAAGGGGAGCGCCCGCCCCCCCAGGGGTCAGGTGCGGGACCAGGCCTGGGCGTGGGTCTGGGTGCGTGCGGGGGGGGAGGCTCGAATGTCTGCCCCTGCCCGGGACAGGGCTGCAATATTCGTACCCCGGTAGCCAGGCTGGGACGCAGCGCTGATCTCTGTGGGGGGCAGCGCGCAGGCCGGGGGCGCCGATCTTCCTCCCTGCATGTGTGCTGCTCCCAGCAGAGAGAGGCTGTAGCTTGCTTGGATGCTGCCGTGGTAACAGTGAATGACCTGACTGATGTTTTCACGATCAGTGTGCACCTCACCCCTGTCCCCTGCACGTGTGACCTGTGTGTACCCAAGAAGGGGCTGGTGCAGGTGTTGGGGAAATGAGACTGCCCAGGGGCTTAGGTCTGGTTCATGTACAGCTAAACCAGGCCTCTGTCCTGCAGATTCACCCAACCTCGCGGAGACCTGGGAGCTGTCAGCAGACAACAGCTCGTCAGGCTGGTGCCCCAGACGAGGCCCTTCCCCAGGAGCAGGTAAGGAGCTCTGGCTCGACCCTTTCCCGCAGCAGCAGGCACCGTCCGTCAGTGGAGAAATCTCTCTGCCCCGATATTTTGATGGGGTCACTGCTCCAATAGATGGTCTGTCCTTGTTTTCCCAGTGTCCCTGGAACCATTTCACATGTCCTGGAGAAGATGGACCTTGCATTTCCCCTTCCCCGCCCTTAACATGTGCATGCTGATGAACCCCCAACATCCCTCGAACTTCTTTCCCAGGGAGCGACGTCCCTGCAGGCTCTGACATGGTGTGATCACTACCCCACGCGGGGACAGAGTTCCTGAAGTTCATCTCCAGCCCCATGCCCGTGGAGGCGTATTAGAAGGAGCTGTGGGATTTGGAGTCCTCCTCCCACCTCTTCCACACCCGGAGTCCTCCATCACGCTTGGTCCCAGGCCAGGCCAGGAGACGAGCGGCACTTCCCCCACGCCAGCAGCGCCAGGGCTGACCTGTGCACGCTCTTCCCCACCCGCAGGTGCTGGGACCCTGAGCAGAGCTGAGCAGCAGCCTCCTGAGGAGGGGCCTGCGATCCTGGAGCTGCAGAGGACTTGCCCAGGGAGACTGGAGGAGAGGGGCTCCCCGACGCCTGAGCCGGGCCCAGGGCAGATGGGGCAGGGCAGGCCTCCAGAGCAGGGGGAGAGCGCGGAGGTGAGCAGGGCCCCTGGGTCACTCATGGGTGGGAGCGCAGCTGGGGCAGAGCCCAGGAGGAGCCAGGGGCGGGCGGCATAAAGACTATGGAGAGCGGAGAGCCGTGAAGAGCGTCAAGCCTGTGGTGATGGGAGGGGGCTGCAAACACCCCAAGCAGGAGCCCCTCCCAAGTGCAGGCACCCAGGGGTGCTGGCAGGGGAAGGCCTGGTCAGGGCGCATGGAGCCGGGGCTCCTGCCTCTAGAAGCGGTGCCCAGGCTGCCTCCAGGGGCCGAGCAAACAGGCTGTGCTGAGCTGGGCCGAGGCCGACACCTGAACTCCTGTGTCCACGGCTGCGTGCACAGCACAGCCCAGCTGACTAATGGGGATGTTGCACCCCTGCCTGTCCTGGCTCAGCCTGCCACTAGTTACAGCACAGAGTGATCCCAGCACGGGGCTGTGGGGGCTGGAGGCAGGTGGGAGAGGAGACGCTGATGGTGTGACGCTTGTGCCTGCAGCTCCGGGAGGTGTTCGAGGACGTGGCCGTGTATTTCACGCGGAGGGAGTGGGAGCTGCTGCAGGATGACGACAAGGTGCTTTACCGGGACCAGATGCTGAGGAATTTCCAAGCCCTCGTTTCCCGGGGTAAAGCTCCGGTTCTTGCCTCTCCTGTACGAGCTCTGAAGTGTAATGTCTTCTCCCTGTGTTACAGCCGTCTTGTCCTCATGCACTTTTCAGGCTGGGGTTTTAATTTCCCTTCCTCCCCACTGCTCTGTCGGTGATCAGGCCAGTCTCACGTTTCAAAGTGATTCATCCTCCTTCATTTGATCTAGGGGCTTTCACATCAGTCTTCCCCACTGTTGTAACTCCTGGTCCTTCCGTATGCATCTGGTTCTGGGCAACATGATCTCCCTTTGCCTTCTCAGCGTGTTCATACCGACTCCAACTCCTTGTACGTCAGCGCACTAAGAGCTGTTTCCAGGGAATGGTTCTGATTTCCACCCGCTCTTGCCTAGCGTGTCCTGTCCAAGCACATTTATCAATCCAGCATGCTCCGTTCTGTGATACCTAAATTCTCTTTCTTCTCCTTTGGTTATGACCTAGAAGAAGCTAACAGAAGTTTTATTGGCCTCTGGTGCTACAGCACATGGATGATGCATTTCTATATGTCCATCTCTTGGGAATACGTACAGGTGATGGATCCTAGGTCTCTCTTTCAAGGGGTCACTAAAAGCTTCTGTTGACTGTCCTTCCTAACATCTTCATCTCCACAGACCAGAGGCTTTGGCTTTGCTGTATTTATGTTAAGAGCTGTGCTCTCAAGCTCACTCTGTCAGTCTCACATGTTTTCTTCCCCGCCTCTTTGAATCCCTCTGCAGATCACAAGCCATCACTGTGATAAGAGCAAGTGGGCTAGGTGCAGGGCCTCGTGCAAACCAGTCTTCATAGCCAGAGCATCTCTAATACAGGGGTTTTTTGTGACATGCATAGTACCTTCTTTTCTCCAGATCCAACTTTGTATTCCTAGCAGAACCTGTAGTATTTGCCAACCTGTGCACTCATCTGCCTCCTGGGCTGATCCTTTCATTGGAGGGCATGATTGCTCAGGTGTTGTTACAGTTATTATAAAATGATCCTTTCCTGTGGCCTGGTGATGCTGAATTACCCTCTCTCCAGAAAAAAAGTCTCATTGTCAACCACCTGTCACAGATTCTTTTTACTGCCACGAGTCCTCACTTGAAATCTTTCCCGAGAAGAAGCTCCTTTCCACTCCTTTGCCTGGGATACCACCAATCAGATTAATGTTTTCCATCTGTTAGTGTGTCCAATGTCTCTTCATTTTAGTACTCTGAAAACAGCAAAAGCTTTATCTTTCTGCTTCCTAGTACATCACGGATCATTGTGTCTCCAGCCCTGTCCACGGTCACTGCATCAGTGTAATGCCCTTTCTATACCAGGAGTGGTTGGTGCTTTGTTTCCTGTGACCATCCCACCACTGCCTGGGTGACCAGGAGCATCATCTAATGACGGCTTCTCTCTGCAGCGCCTTCTCTTCAATCCTAAATGCCCCTCTTCCCTTGTCCAACAAGGCTGTAGTAGAAACCTTGAGTTCATTGGATCCGTTCCCTAACCACGGTGGGTTATTCTGCATCCAGTACTGAGTCACAAGCCCTCTTTAACTACCACCTTAAACAGGTTATGAAGGTCCCACACCTGACTTAATCTGCCGCATCCAGCGAGGAGAGGTGGAGCTGTGGGTCTGTGATGATGAGGATGGCGAGGAAACCTCAAGGTTGGAGGACCTGCTGCCAGGTGAGTGTGGCTTTGCCCTCCCCTGACTCCCCTCTCAGAAAAGCTCCGTGCCCAGAGGGCCAGGGGCACCTGGAAACTGCAGACCTGCCTTATGTTGCTATTCCAGGGTGCTGCCCTCAAATACAGTACGTGATGCTGCAAGATTTTAAGGCAGGTGTTGTTCCCAGTCTCTGAAATTCACTGATGTGAAGACAAGCAAACGTTCTCTGCTAGGGGACATCAAGTTTTCTGTCCTGACTTTTTTTGTGTGTGTGTGTGTGGGTTAGACCTGCTTTCCCTGGGATGCCATGATCTTAATATTCCACGTTCACTCAGTAATGCAGGAGTTCATTCCCCAGCCCACAGTAGCCATATCTCTCCCACCCTCTCCCAGGGTGTGATGGGATTTGTAGTCCCCCATGGACGTCAGCCAGGTATACAGAGGCTCTGTATTTATACCTTGTAGATGAGAAGGAAGTTGAGGTTGTTGCTGGCTCCTCCTCCTCATGCTGACATGATACCCAGGAAGTTTTTCATCATAGTCTCAGGCTGCATTACATGGCTCTATGGCATGGGTGGATTCAGAAGCCTTTATGTTGCGTGGGGAAGTGAATCCCCAGTGGTTTGCACCAGAATCGCCCCCTGACTGTTACATCTCTGGGGCCCTGAGTATCACAAAGCCTGGGACTCAGCACCAGAGACCAATTTGGGGTTTGTCTTCCCCACACAGGAGGTGCCTGGCTGCTTGGCAGAGCTGAGGAGAGGCCTCCTGTGGGAGGGCCTGCAGACCTGGAGCCAGCATGGGCTTTCCCAGGGGGTTTGAGCAAGATGGACATCCCGAGACCTGAGAAGGAGCAATGGCACAAGAGTCAGTGGAGGCCCCAAAAGGAAAAGGAGAATGTAGCAGTGAACCAGGTACCATCTGCAGCTGGGAGTGACAGTGGCGAAGGGGCAGAGCCTGGACAGAGCCCTGGGTGCAGAGAAGAAGTGGAGCTGGGAGAGCTGAAGAGCCCCTGGAAAGAGGCCCTTTATCCAAATGTAGATGGTGGGGAGGGCATCAAAGTGAACCAGGAGCTCACGGCCAAGCATGGGGGCAGAGCCCAACCCAGCTCTGAGGTCATGAAAACCTTTAGTTGCCCCTCACTCCTGGCTCTGCACAAGATGAGCCATACTGGGAAGAAGCTCCATGTATGCGCCAAGTGTGGGAAGAGCTTCGCCTTCTCCTCTGGCCTGATCCAGCACCAGTGCATCCACATGGACAAGAAGCCATATCAGTGCTTAGTGTGTGGGAAGAGCTTCATTTGCTCCTCTGACCTGGCCCAACACCAATACATCCACACAGAAGAGAAGTCACATCGGTGCTCAGAGTGTGGGAAGAGCTTCACCCGCTCCTCCAACCTGATCCGGCACCAGATCATGCACACAGGGGAGAAACCACATCGGTGCTCAGAGTGTGGGAAGAGCTTCACCCGCTCTTCCCACCTGATCCGGCACCGGTTCAGCCACACTGGGGAGAAACCAGAGTGGTGCTTGGAGTGTGGGAAGGGCTTCCTTTCCTCCTCTGACCTGGCCCGACACCAACGCATCCACACAGGGGAGAAGCCACATCGGTGCTCCGAGTGTGGAAAGAGCTTCACCCAATCTTCCACCCTGATGCAGCACCAGATCATTCACAGAGGGGAGAAGCCACATCGATGCTTGGAGTGTGGGAAGAGCTTTACCCGCTTCTCGAACCTGGTGCAGCATCAGATCATCCACACAGGGGAGAAGCCACATTGGTGCTCAGAGTGTGGGAAGAGCTTCACCCGCTCTGCCCACCTGATCCAACACCAGATCATTCACACAGGGGAGAAGCCACATCGGTGCTCAGAGTGTGGGAAGAGCTTTACTCGCTCCTCCAACCTGACCCAGCATCGGTTCATCCACACTCGGAAGCATCCATAATTTTGGGAGCAATGCAGGAAAGGGCTTGGGTATGTCCACCTGCTCAGTTGCCCACCAGTGGCTGCCTTGAAGCAAGCAGCCTTGTGCTGGTGGACCACAGCAAGAGTTCACCCAGTCTTGGCCCTTCTAGGGGCCTGCAGAACCCACAGGAGCCAGAGGCTGGCCCCCAAGGTTTGATGTGGGGAGGGGCTAAGAGGAAATACCTGAGGCAGAGGCCAGACCAGATGCTGGAAGAGCCGGTGGGGGACCTCTTAGCATCAGCCTTGGAGGCTGAGTCTTTACTGTCATTCTCTAAAAGTGATCTAAGCTTCAAGGGGGAGAAGTGCCTTCAAAATAGGGTGCCTCTCCAAGACAACTGGCTTTAAATGACATCTAGGGACTGTCCTTGTCCAGCTCCCACCTTCCTTCTCCATCCTGGCCCCTGGGATTCTGGTATGTGAAGCTCCAGAGTTGCAGGAAGGAGGACATTTATGGCTGGGGAACCATTTCCTGCCCTCGCCTCTCCTCCCCACCGCAACACATCTCCCTAGGCCCACATAATAGGGTGCCTCTCCAAGACAACTGGCTCCAAAAGACACTCAGAGACTGCCCTTGGCCAGCTCCCACCTTCCTTCTCCATCCTGGCCCCTGGGATTCTGGTATGTGTAATATACATGAAATGATACAATAAGTAATTTCTCTTTATTAAAAAAATAATACAGTAAGGAAAATAGTGTATCTATAAAGTAAAATAGAACTGTTTTGAAAGAAAGTCACCACTAAAAGATAACTTCACCCCTTTAGTTGTAAAATAGGTAGAGATCTGGACACACAGGTCAGATTTGTGGTGATCTGTTTTACACTTACAACACACATCCCCCCCCAACCCATACCATACAAAACCTGTAAGAATATATTTGTCATTCAGTCTTTATTTCCATCAAAAACCTTTACAATATTTACTGGTTTATTTTGTTAAAGCTTCTCCTAAGAAGGTTTTTAAATCATTTATAGTGACCATTAAGCCTTATTGGCTTTATCTGTACAACAGGCCTTTTGGTAAAAGATAACTCCTTTAGTCTAAAAATATGCAGAGCTCTGAATGCTGGTCAGCTTTATTGCAGTCTGTTTTATCTTCACAACACCCCCCACCCACCCATACCATGCAAAGTCTGTAAGAATATATATTTTTAAATTTAGTCTTTATTTCCATCAAAAACTTTTACAATATTTACTAGTTTATTTTGTTAACCCTTCTCAGAAGGTTTTTTTTTATCACTTCTAGTGACCATTAAGTCTCATTGGCTTTACCTTTACAAAAAACCCTATATGCATGTGATTAGGGATCCAAGACAGTAAAGCAAAAGCTAATCTACACAGCTGAAAACTGTTGATGTTCTTCAGTACCCCCACCCCCAGCCTCCTACCAAAATCAGGAAAAGATATAACCCCCCACATTTTAAACTGTTTTTGTTAAACTCTTTTCTTAAGCAGGGTTTTATCATTTCTAGTACCAATTAAGCCATCAGTATGAGTCATGAGAGTTTATCTTCCTCAGTGACCAATCATGAAGAGCAGCATTAGGATCTTCAGCAGCATACACAGCGTTTAGATGCTCTCTAACCTGAAGTAAATGTTTCTCGGTAATTTTGAGAACTTTCCTGGCAAACCCAATGGCTGTAACAGCATTGAAAATGCTATTGAGACATCTTTCCTGGTAGAGATCCTGAATTGTTTGATTTATGTCTTCATCTAACCAAGTAACACAGTCATGCATGCTCTGACCACCCAGGGTGTGAACACACCCCTACCAGTTATCAGAAAGTCTCCTCCTCAAGCAGTATTTCATTATGCCATAAAAGGAAGAGACTTCATGAAGATTTTATGTTCTTGACGTGAAACAGGACCTGATGATTCAATGCCTGGTTGTATACACTGGCTTCTGGTGTCAGCGGTGACTGGTGAGTGGGCTTCCTGGAGTCATTAAAAAGGCTTCATCTAACTGCAAATGAGTTCAAATGAAGGCCTTAGTTTACTGCTGTTTAATCAGTCCTTAGCTACTTCCAAACACACGTGCTGTGAAGTGAACCCACACCACTACCATCACAATCCAAGTGCCCCACCCCACCTCCACAGCCATGCTCTTAGTCTCTTACCAGCCTCTCCCCTGCGATGACCTCTACTTTGCATGCAGGCCCTGGCACAAAGATACCATCTTCCAAATTCTCAACGTCTGTTACAGGGCCTGAGCCTCCTCCATTTGCCTGTTCACTGAGTCTTCCTGAACAGGGTCAGGCGTCTCAAAGAGTCTTTGGGCAAGGGGCCTGCCCTCCTCCTCCAAACTATTTCTATGGTAATGCTTTCTGTTTCATTTTGATGCTGTTTTGACTCATTTCAAGCTTGAAACAGCTAAATCAAAACAAAGTAGAGGGCTTCAGAACAGCCTCAAAGCGAAACGAGGCTAGTCGAAACGTTTTGAATAACACCAGGTCTGTATTCCCTGCTGACTGCTGAGCTGAGGCCAAGGCTTGCTTCTTGACCCAGGACTGCACCCAGGTCAAAAACAGGAGGGCCTGGCCAGGAGGTGCCTGGTGCTAGGCACAGAGGAGTGGCTGTGGGCAAAGGGAGGACTTCTCCTGCCTTTCAGGTGGCACCTGCAGCTAACACCCATCTCCCCCTCAGTAAAGCATGCAGGGGGATTTCCTGCATGCACAGGGGGTCAGATCTGCAACTTGCCTTGGACCTGGGAGGCATCCCTGAGCTCAAGGAGATGCCTGGATAGAGCTGCCCCAGTGGGAAGGGGATGGTCACCATGGGAGGTAGGAATGGCAGAGCTACCCTAGGGCTGGACTGGGGACACCTGGTGGGGCTGAGGACTTCAGCGTCACTGGTCCTTACCTTGGCCACCTGACTGTTGGGGACCTCCAGGAGCAGCAACAGTGCTGCTCAGCTCTGCCCCACCTGGCTTTTGTACCAGCTGCGCCATTTCTTCGTTATGCACCCTGCCAAGGTGCCGAAGAGGATGAATGACACAGTCCGCAGGGCATCGTCCTTCTGTGGACAAGAAACCCCAGTGTGGGCATGACCAAGCCTCTCTCTCATGGGCCTGGCACAGCTCCTGACAGGAGCCTTTGGTTTCCAGCCTGCCAGGCGGGCTGCGGGGGGTGGACTCCGACTGCTCCTGCTCCACGTGGGCTGCCTGGGAGCGGGGGCGCTCAGCGCAGCGTGGGGAACAGCAGCAAGCCTCGGTCCCTGACCGTGCCCTCACCGGGGACTCTGATTCTGAATCCTGACAAAATCAAATCCCCCCACCCCTGCGGTGGCTCATCTCTGCCCGGCTCTGCTTCCGGCTCCGGAGAATCAACAAGGCAGAGAACAGCCCCAGAGCCCTACAGAGCCCCGTGACCGCGGCTGCAGCCGGGCCTGATCCCCCCCAAAGTCCCTCCTTGTCTCCAAGGGCTCATCTGTCATCCCGTCCTCTTCACTTGCTTTTCCTCCTGAAAACTCCTCTCTTCCACAGAACTTAAAATCTTCCAGTTTGGACTGGAGCAAGGAGCAGCAAGTGCATCCCCCACCTTTGCCATGGCCCAGAACGAAGAGCACTGGCATGGGGGCAGGGTACAGTGCTCACTCACGTGGTCAAAAAAGGCCCTGACATGTCCCAACAGCCAAAATCAAGGGCCCTGCACTTGTACCTAAATGGCTGAGGAGCTTTGCCAGAGCTTTCATGCCCTCCCACATCACCTTGTTAACAAATGGCACAAACGAGGCCCGGAACAGCGTTTCCAGGATGGGGGTCCCGTGTTGTTTCAGCTGTACAGACAGAAGATACGACACAGTGATCAGCATCTACGCTCTTCACCTCTGGACTTCTCCTTTCATAGTGTGTTCAGGACTTCACCTGGCCAAGCGAGCCCCCGCGGCTACATTCCCATATGCCTGTGAGACGCAAGGCACCCACTTCTGCACCAAAATAACACTTGTCGCACCCAGCTGTCTGCAGAGACACCACAAAAGGTGAGAGAGCAACACTGGATGTACTTCAGGGGGCTTATGCATCCTTTCAGCCCTGCTTGAAAGGATTGTTTGGTTGCTTGTTTGGTCTCTAGGGTCAAGCTCCGTTCCAGAGAGCAGAGGGATTTTGGCCTCGCCTGCGCAGGGGCACCACATACCACGTTGCCCAGGGCTCTGGCTGCCATCTGCCGAATGAAGCAATTGTGGTCCCTGGCTCATTCTGTTAGCAGATGCAGCGCTGGACGTCCTGCTCTTCAGCGGACGGGTCACACGTAAGCTAAAAGAAATCAGTGAGATCCAGCACAGTCATTGCCAGGAGCCCAGGCCTGCAGCAGAAAAGTCACCTGTGCCAGAGCAGAATCCCACAACACACCACGAGGAAGAGCCCCAGCACATGGTGCTCTCCTGTTGGACGTGGGGATGCTTGTCTGCTTAGAGCCAGGACAGTCACCAAGGCAGGGGCTTAGTGTGAGCAGGAGAGGTGATGCTGATGCAAGTAGATTGAGGCACTGCTTGGTTTAGTGCAGTGTCTTCCAGTGATCCCCCCTCCTAGGAAGGGGAGCAGGGGACTGCCCAGGCAAAGAGCACAGCAAACAGCCACCTTTTCATCAAACTGCTCATTCTCTATGGCGCCTTACCTGGCTGAGGAAGGCTGTTCCAGTGACCCTCAGGTTTCGAGACCCAGTCTCGACCCGTTTCAGGACCTATGAACTTGGGTGTTACAATGCCCAGTGGGAGCAGAGCCCTGCAAAGGAAAACCGCTGGTTGTGGGACCGGCTGGGCACTGCCAGCACTCAGTTGCTCGGAGGCGGCAACTCTCATGTCTTGGGGCACAAGCTCCATGTCTCCAGCCCCACACGACCCTGCAGCTTCAGCACAGAAAGGTCCCCCTGCACCGCTCTTCCCACTGCCTAGAGCACAGATGCAATGCAGCCTGCCTCGTACCTGGCCAGCTGGCATGCCCCCTCATGGTGCACCTGGCATTCAAGCAGGCGCCAAGTTCCCTCTTTGCAGAGGGATGCTGCCACACTTTCCCCAAAGCCCTCGCAAATGGCCCAGGTCAGGGCCACTGTGGAAAGCCTAGGGAAGCAGAAGGCCATATTTACAGACTGTAACGAGATGCTGCAACCTGAGCAGGACCAAAACTCCCCGTCACTCGGGCAGTGTATTACTCAGACACTTACTGTGCACCCAGCCAAGTGCTGTGTGATACCGATGTCCCTGGACACCCAAAGGGAGAAAAGTCCCTGTCTGCCTATAGCTTCAGCTGTGGGGATGACAAAGGTCTCCAAAGGGGTTGCTCCTTCTCCTCTCCGAGCCTTCCCAATGGCTAAGGCAGACAGCTCAGATCAAACCGATGCTGCCATTCTTTCTCATGCCTTTGTCCCCTGGCAGGGACAGGGAGGGCTAAGCCTTGCATGAATCAATGCTGGAAGCCAGAAGGAAAGCATGGAGGCTCTCCTAATCCAAATGCACTCTGGGCAGATGTGGGCAGCCATTTTTCTCTCCCTACAAGGACAAAGGCTACATGTAGAGCACGGGAACATGCAGCAGTCTCGTGCCCAGGTCCCAAGACCTGGGGGCACAGCGTGTGCTGGTCACTGATGGAGATTGTGAAGCCTACACTTGGAGCCCTTGGCCTGAAACTGCCTGGCCTGGCCCAGAGGAGCTTAGATGGGAGGAACAAATAGGGCCCCTCCAGCCTTAACACGTCAGACCCTGCCCTTGGCAGACAACCCCCATTTCTTTGAGCTGCCAGGACCAGGACAGCTCAGCAGAGCCCTTGGCAAGGGCAGGAACACCCTGCAGGCAGCGGGCCTGAATTGAGGCCAAACCTGTGAAAGCAGTCTCAGCCTGCCCCTTACCCGCAAGGGTTGCCCACTACGTGCAGGTGGCCCTCCCTCAGCTGCCTGCTCCACGGGCTCCCGCTGGGTGCTGACATCTCTTGCCCTGCCATGCGGCTCACTTGCTCCAGAAGAGCACACAGCATTTCTGGGAGCAGCTCCATCAGCACTGGGCCAGAGTGAAGGGTGCTGATGATTTCCAGAGCAGCACAAGTGCCAGAAGAGACAGAGAGGACCAGAGTCAGCCCAGGGAAGACATCTGGAAGTCCATGACTCCAAGTCAAAAGGTCTCTTCCTCACATCCAGGAGAGCACAGGACAGCGCTGGGAGCAGCTCCCTTAGCACTCGGCTCTCTTCCCACTCACATCCCTGCACTGCTGCCCGGGAAGTGCGGGGGCACCAGCAGCCTGAACAGAGAGCTGCGAAGCAGAAGGAGCCTCTGGGTTACAGAAGTTTCTCGTTGCTAAGTCTCATGGAGTCTGTCAGCCACGGAGCATGAAGCCGCTGTGTTTCTGCTGCCGACAGCAGAGCGGGGATGGCCAGGGGGCAGGAGAGCAAGGGAGAAAAGCTCACCCTACAGCCTGACGTCCGGCCTCAAGGTCTCCAGAACCAGGATGCCAGCCCTCAAAGGGAACCGGTACAACTGGGCCTCGGCTGTCACTTACTGCCAGAGGTCCAAAGGCCACCGTGTCCTCGGCTGAGTTGCTCTTGAATCTTGAATCTTGATATTGAATCTTGCTGAGGAGCAACTGCAGCACATGGAGGGAGAAGTCATTGTCTCCACTCAGAGCCCTCCACAAGTCAGAGGTGTCCCTGCAATTTAAGACACATTACTTATGAGCTGCAGGTACTCTGGTGATGTCATGAAGGAAGAGGGCATTGAAGCAAAGGCCAAGGGCTTTGCTGGTCTAGGACGGGGTTGGGTCACAGTGATTCCTATGCCAAAGCCATTACGTACAAGCCTGGCATTTCCTACACCAACACACTAGGACATTGGCTCTCAGGAAGTCATCCCAAAGGATCTGCACCTGGCTTGAAACTCTGTGGGCTTTTTCAGGTTGTGGGATTTGTGTGTCACCAGGTACAAGAGGGAGGGAGTGGCAAGTACCTGTCCATTGGCAGAGGTTTACTAAGGAGGCTGCTGGTCACTGCCTCTAGGTGGAAGCCAGCCAGAGTGGACGCACCTTCCAGCAGGAAGCCTCTCCCAGACCCTTCCTGGATAGTTGGCATCCGGATAAATATGGTGCCCAGGATGTCCGGCACCTGGAGGGAAAATAACAAGAACAACGGCCCTTTGCTCATTCAGCCAGCATAACACAAACCAATCCCTCCCACAGTTGGGAAAGATGCTGCCATCTTCGACAGTCCTTGCTTTAAGGGACTAGTGTCCAGACACTGCTGCCTCAGGGTGATCGTTAGCAATGAGCACGTCCTTGTGCCCCAGCTGGAGGTGAAAGTGGGCACTGCTACATGGGCGCAGACACCCACCAACCCACCACCCTCAGCCATTCACCCACTCGTGCACACACCTGCAATCGAATTGCACGTGCCACCTGGGACCTATTTCTACCTGACATTTATCAGCGTGCTCGCACCAACATGCCAACAAATATCAATATCTGGGAGCTGTTTTAAAAAGCTAATTTTGGCCTTTTGCCTGTGTGGGTGCTCAGGTCAGGCCCAACAAGCACCACCAGCTTCACAAGCCCTGTGAGAGCCCCTGGGACCACAGCCAGGCCTGCGGGGCAGTCAGTCCAGCTGCTCACAGCCAGTCCCATCCAGAACAGGGAGAGTGGGGAGGCTGCAGTATCTGGCATCCATTTGTATTTGTGCCCTGTTCCCAACCCCGTGGAGAGGAGCAGGATGGAAGGAGCATCTTACATAGCCTCTACCATAGCTGGAAAATGTCTGAGGATCGAGAAACATCTCCAGCTCCTGCCTTGCCATGGACCCCTGGATGGTGTGGCACTGAGGGAAGCAGGCATCCATTCCTCATGGTGTTCCAGCACAGCCGCTTCACCATCACCTACATTACTGAATCCCCATCTTGCCTTCCTGTGCTCTCCCTCTTGACTGCAGCTGATCTGCTCTTACCCATCTCAGGCTAGTAAGGGAACTGGAACTTGCTTCATGTCCAGGGATCAACGGTGAGGTTGCTGTTCACGCTGCATGAAAACAGCATTTGAAAAACTTAAAGCATCTGCAGAAAGCCTCCTCAGCTTCAATTTTCCTTCATCTAGGAGGGCCTCTCCATGCTCCCTAAGGGTGTTCAGGAGCCAATATCCTGCTGCTGTAGCACACGTGGGGCTGGCAGACAGCATGCCATCCGTTATGGTCTCCACAAAGTCACGGGCCTGTTTTGATGGAAAGTATTTTCCAAGGACCTGGAGACAAATTGAAAGAAGGGAAAGTGCACTGAAGTTCCTCTCCAGGTTAGAAAAAAGGTGAAGGCCTAAGAGCTGCTGAACAAAGGTTTGTGAGCAGGTGCTCAGTTAGGCGTCTAGCTCGTCATTGGGAATGGCAGCTACCCCAGAGTTCAAGATTGATATTAAAGAGCTGTGCTGTGCAGAAGCCTCTGTCCTATGGTGACTTGGTGTATGTGCAAGAGGCAAACCCTGCGCTTGAATGTTGCATCAGCCTTCAACGGGGAGAGCCTCATTTGATAACGCAACATGAACACAGCAAAGCTGCACCCAAGGATATATCAAAACAGGCACACAAGGAGACCAAGTCCTGGTTGTGGCTCTCATTCAGGTGCTGTACTGACAAAAGGTTTCTTCTTCTGTGCAGGGACAGAAGTATCTACAAAACTTTCTAATCTTGCTCTGACTTATTCTTTCTACCATGTACATAGGTAAACAGCAGCAGGCAGTGGATGAACAATAACTCTCCCAGATGCCTCCCCCATGCACTCCAAAGAAACAGGCAAACCATGTGTGAGCAAAGAAGTGGACAGTGAAGGACGCCCAGCCCCAGCGTCCGCACACCAGCTTTTTCAGACACTGACCTTTGCCATGCGGGAGGATGCTACCAGCACAGCTTCAGGGTTGGAGGCTTTGAGCTCCTCATGGAGACCCCTCAGCTCCTCCTCCACTGCACCCGTGGTCATAGACTGGCCTGAAATAAAAATAAGGAGGAAAAGGTGCCTTAATGCTGTCTGAAACAGATCCTTGGCTCCACGGAGGAACCGCGTGTCATGTCACGGGCAGCGCGGTCCAAGAGTGATGTTTGAGGTCTGAGTGACTTCAGTGGGGTCAGACGTGCAGTGGGATCAGAGCCGCTACAAGCCTCTCCCCATTCTTGCTGGGGGGAGCTTATTTTCACGCTCCCTGAAAGAGGGCGAGACCCTTCACACCCCTCCACTCTTCTCTCCTCGGAGATCTTGCAAGGGCCAGTCATGGTGCTTTTGAGATGACATTAGACTAGCAGCGAATGGACAGAGGAGAGGAGCGGGCATTACCAGAGGGAGAAAAGGGGCAGAGTCACTTGCACCTGCTCCGAGTGCCCTCACCTTGTATGGGCAGGCAAGGCTTTCAGCGACCCGCAGGCAGGATGTGGCCAGAGAGGTGCAGGTGTAGGGTGCCAGCAGCCCCAGCAGGGACCCAGATTTCCCAAAAGGCTCCTGCAGCTGAGAAAAAAGGAGAAAGAAATGAATGAAACACGCCTGGGTCTGGCTACAGTGACATTCAAGTTTCTGATCCGGGGAAGGTGAAAATAGGAATGCGTCCCAGTGAGACCCTGTCTGCTGGGGAAGCTTTCTGGGTCCCAGGGGGAGACTGCCATGAGGACACCAAAGCAAGAGACAGACCAGGGGTGTCCGACCTTTTCAAAGGTGGGGCCGGATCATGATCTTTTTATCGCCCAGCGGGCCGGCGAGCCATATTCAAAGACCTCACAGGAAGTGGTATCACATCAGGAAGTGATGTCACGGGACCTTTGCCACCAATGAAGTTGCAGGACGTGACAATGAAATGGGTCTAACCAGTTCAAAACTCTCCCTCTGTAGCATCCACCTCGGCCACTGTTCAGGACAGGAGACTGAGCTGGACGGATTGTGGGGCTGACCAAGCGTGGCGCTTTTTATGCTCTTGCGTTCAGAAGCGCTTACGTTCTTTGGCTGAGCTTCCACACCATGGCTGAGATTTGCAAAAAGGGTAGATAGGCACGTTACAAAGTTGTCATAAAAGATTTGGAGCCCTCAAATCCCATTCATTTTAATGGAAGTTGGCCTTTTGACTCAGCTTTGAAAATCTCAGCCCAAGGCGCCAACCAAATAAGTCAAAATATAGTTTGCATTTCTATGCGGCGCATCCATGTGGGGCTCTCCAAGCATTTTACAAACATTAAGTGAACCTCAGGACGAGCCTGGCCGGGGCTCAGCTGCACTTCCCTGCCTGCGCCGGTCAGTCCCGAGCGGCACGTGGCTCCGCCGACGCCTCTGCTGGCCAGTGCCGACCCGGGCGGGTCCGTCTGATCCAGAGCAGCATGCGGCTGAAGCCGGACCCCCCATGTGCTGCGGGGTACGGGAGGAGCCCGGCCAGGTCGGCACTGGCCAGCAGAGGCGTCGGCGGAGCCGCGTGCCGCTCGGGACTGACCGGCGCAGGCAGGGAAGTGCAGATGAGCCCCTGACGCTCCGGCCATGCTCGTCCTGTCCCGAGCGGCACACGGCTACTCCTCTTCCCACACGCACCATGTTGGCAACATCAGGCTGACGCGGTGCGTGTGGGAGCCTTGTCCCTTCCCCAGCCCTTCCCAGCCATTAGGAAGCTGCTGAGGGGCTGGGGGAGGGCCAAGGGGTGGGAACGAAAGTAAACCGTGTTTACTTTCGTTTCCTGTCGCAGCACCGTGGGCCACAGAAAATGCCTTGGCGGGCTGCATGGCGGCCTGCGGGCCGTATGTTGGACAAGCCTAAGTTAGACCAGACTTACTCTGCATTAGACTCTCTCAACAGGCGACAAGCAGCTGGGCGTTGCCCTGCAAGGCCCTATCTCTCTCCTGCTGCTTGTCAGAGAAAAGCCATGGCTCACGAAGCTGTTGGCAGAGCAAGCTACGGTCAGAGGAACCTTTAAAACAGCTCAGACAAACCATTTCAATAGCAGACATCACCGTCGCCACTGACATCCCTCCAAGCAATCTGATTCTTTTATCATCTGGATACTTCCCAGGGGACCTTCATTCCCCTGAAGCCAGAGGAGCTGTGGAGTGACCCTGGGACAACATGGGACAGCTAGTAGGGATGTCAATGGGATTTCATAGATTTCATAGACATTAGGGCTGGAAGGGACCTCGGAAGATCATCGAGTCCAGCCCCCTGCCCAAAGGGCAGGAAGTCAACTGGGGTCACAGGATCCTAGCATGATAAGCACCCAAATGCCTCTTGAAGGTGTTCAATGTAGGTGGTTGAACCACCTCTGATGGCAGACTGCTCCAGACCTTGGGGGCTCGGACAGTAAAGAAATTCTTCCTTATGTCCAGCCTGAAATGGTCTTGCAGGAGTTTATGACCGTTCAACCTCGTCATCCCCTGGGGTGCTCTGGTGAACAAACGTTCCCCCAGATCCTGGTAGTCACCCCGATAAACTTATAGGTGGCCACCAGATCATCCCTGAGCCTACGCTTTTCCAGACTAAAGAGCCCCATGGCTCTCAGCCTGTCGTCATAAGGTCTGCTTTCCTGACCTCCGATCATGCGCGTGGCTCTCCTCTGGACTCTCTCAAGCTTCTCAACATCCTTTTTGAATTGTGGGGCCCAAAACTGGACGCAGTACTCCAGCTACGGCCTCACCAAGGCCGAGTACAAGGGGAAAATGACATCCTGGGATTTGCTTGAGAAGCATCTACGGATGCAAGCCAGCGTTTTGGTCACTTTACTAGCCGCAGCATCGCATTGCAGGCTCATGTTCATCTTGTGGTCAATGATGACCCCCAAGTCTCTTTGTTCTGTAGTGCTAGCCAGCATAGCGCTGCCGAGCCTACAAGGATGCTGCAGGTTTTTCCTCCCAAGGTGGAGAACCTTGCATTTTTCAGTGTTAAACACCATCAGGTTCTCATCCGCCCATTGCTGAGCCTGTCCAGGTCAGCCTGGATCACCCGCCTTTCTTCTGGCGTGGATGCTTTACCCCAAAGTTTGGTGTCATCGGCGAACTTGGCCAGTCCGCTCCTGACTCCAATGTCCACATCGTTAATGAAGATGTTGAATAATATGGGTCCAAGGACAGAGCCTTGGGGGACCCCACTGGTCACAGGGCACCATGATGAGTGACTGCCATCAATTACTACCCTCTGGGTCCAACCACAGAGCCAATTTCCCAGCCAGTGGATCATGGTGGACCCAAGGCCACAACTGGGCAGTTTGGCCAAGAGGTGATCATGGGATACCAGATCAAAGGCTTTTTTGAAGTCAAGACATATGACATCAATCTCTTCTCCCTTGTCCAGATGATAGGTCACCTGGTCATAGAAGGAAATGAGGTTGGTCAAGCAAGACCTACCGGCAACAAACCCATGCTGGCTATCCCTCAGGATGTTGGCATCAGCCAGTCCATTAAGGATGGCCTCTTTAATAAACTTTTCTAAGATCTTCCCCAGGATAGAGGTCAGGCTGATGGGCCTATAGTTAGCCGGATCCACTTTCCTCCCTTTCTTGAAGATTGGCACCACATTGGCCTTCTTCCAGTCTTCAGGCACTACACCTGGTCCTGAGCACCAGGAGTTTTCAAAGATCTGTGCCAGGGGCTGGGCTATGACGCGTGCCAGCTCCTTGAGTACCCTGGGGTGCAGATTGTCAGGACTGGCTGACTTGAAGGTATCCATCCAGTTTCTCAAGATGTTCCTTCATGAGGTCGGCATTGATGGAGGGCAGGGGATCTCCCTCACCCAGACCTCCCTATCCCATAGCGGGCATGGGCATCCCATGGGACTAATGAAAGACCGATGCAAAGTTCCCATTTAATAGGTTAGCTTTTTCCTGGGCGTCAGTTGTCAGCTGTCCGATCTGGTTCAGCAGGGGTCCAATGTTGTCCTTGCTTTTCCTCCAGCTCCCCACATATCTGAAAAAGGACTTTTTATTGTCCCTGACACTTAAAGCTAGTTGGAGTTCAGTTTCAGCCTTGGCTTTCCTGGTTTGTTCCCTGCAGGACTGGACCTCCTTGGAGATGAATCCCATCCTCCATCCTTTGTAGGCCTTTCTTTTTAGCCTCAGGAGGTCTGCTAGGTCCCTGGAGAGCCAGGGGGGCTTCTGTGCCCTCTTGCTGCCTTTCCTCCGAGATAGGATGCAGGCCCATACCCCCAAGGACACCTTGGGAGACTCCCCCTCTCATTTGCCCTGCTGAAGGAAACCCTCCCTGTTTCTTGGGCCCATTTCCAGCTTCCCCAGAAAAGAGAGCTCTGCCTGCTCCTGCTGGCTACTCACATAGAGCATCTCCATGAACCAACTCTCAGTGGGGTCTTCTTCAAGGAGGCCCCTCATGAGCTCACCCAAGGCCTGCATGGACAACTCATGCAAGGACTGCAAGCAGGAGATGGAAGAGGGAAGCTCGGGGCCAGCTGGAGTGTGTTCTCAAAACCCAGAACCCTTCTAGGGAGGCCAGGGGTAATTGCCAGGACCCAGGGCAGGCTGGGAGCAGGTCCCAGCAGGTGATGCCAGAAGACAGCTGTATAGGTGTACCCCTATTTGCAGTGAGTCCTGAGCTGTCTCCATGTCCTTTCTCAGGTGCTGCACAGCTGGAAGAGGTACCAGGCACTTGAGGCAGTTATTGAGGACGTTCCGGTTTGCATCCAGATTCAGTGAGGGTTTCACCTTGCTGGCAGAAGAAAGAGGAAGAAAAGCCCTCAGTCACGCTGACTGCCAGCCCCAAGGGAAAGTGGGTCTAGTGCTAAGATGTGATCTGAACCTAGAACCCAAAATCCAGACACCCCTGGGCATGGCAGCCTAGAAGCTCCTTGCACTGCCCACCACTCCTGGTTGTCATCCCACCACCTCCAGGTCTTTTGAAGTCCAAATCTCCCAGTGGACCAAACACGTTCAAACCCCTCTGACCCCAGCTGCAGGGAGATGTGGAAGAAATCAAACTTCGTGAATCAGAAGTGACAGAGCCAGCTTTTCTTTATTTAGGGCTACACTGTGATCACAGGAAGGATTTCATGCAGCAAGGCGAATCACCCACTTGTCTGTTTCAAAGGATTTCTCACACTCTCTAAGTTTACAGGCATATTTATACTTAAGACAGAGAAAGAGAAAAAAATATGACCTTGGAGAAACAAAACAATAGTAAATCACACAGACATTTAGGACGTTTACTTAAACAAACTATCTGTGCACAGGGCAATATATCAAGAGAGACCATGGCATGCAAGATTTCTTATCTCAGAACATTTAACTGAAATAAGCAGTATCAGCCTTCTGGTCTCTGTCTGTTTTTCTAGTCAAATAGGTCAGAAGCTCAACTAAATTACTCCTACAGAAAGCAGCCTGTGACCTGCACCCTGCATCTGTCTCTCAGCTCCACATCTGACAGGAAGAACAGCAGAGAGTTAAGGAAGGAGCTCATCTCTGAGCAGGGCATCCCAGTGCCAAGAGCCAGGGCAGGAATCACCTACCTCAGGTGCTTAATGGAAAGTTTGGCCCCGAGGCGAAGGGGAGAGGCCAGGGAATCCATTGGAGCCATGGAGGTCGGGGCAGGGGTAGGCGAGAGTTGGTGAACTGGGGCAGCAGGCCTGTTGGTGGGGCAGGGGATGGAGTCCTGGATCCCAGTCCCTGTTCCAGGGCCTCCTCATGCATTTGGCCATAGAGAGTCCCTGGGCACAATGCACTGGGAGGGCCCCTGCAGGTCTCTATCCAGAGGAGGTGGCCTTGCCTGCTGTGCTTGGTGCAGAAGCTGAGGCCCCATTTTCCAGCAAACACATAGGTGCCTTTAGACTGCCCAGCACCTGCCCAGGGAGCTGGGTGTGCTCGTGGACTATGCACTTGGAGCTGGTACTTTCAGGTTGGGCAGTAGGGCTCCCACGGCTAACTGAAAGATGTGAAAACTGCACACTCTCTTTCTCTGGTGAACAACAGACGTAGTTGCCTCTGGGCCTGAAAGGGGCTGTTTGACTGCTGACCCATTAACCTGAGGCACAAAAAATGTGAATAAGGACAAACTGTGCTCCCTGCCATCTCACCAGACCTCTGATGTGGAGCATGTCCCCTGGGAGAGGGTGGTTTTTTTTTTTTTATATTAAAAACATTTTATTAGAAAAAGCTGTCACTATGAAACACATTAAGAAAAACTACAAATAAACAAAACGCACCTGAGGTTTCACAAAGTTAATACAAACTCACTTTTACAAAATTTCCTAACATTCACAGAAGAAATAAAATCACTTGTGAATTCCTGAAAACCCATTTAGAAATCATTTAACTTGTTTCTTATATAATTGCAAGTTCCCTCACCCACTCTTGGAGCCCCTTATCCATTTTATCAGAGGGGAAAAACAAAAACAGGCACTATTAAACACCTTGTGGAACCAGAATCCCACCTTATTACATAATATTCACATATTCAATGTCGCATTCGACCTGCTGAAAGCCCCCCCCCCACCCTTGCTGGCAAATATGCTGTCCCTTAAACTATCCTATGCCTACGCGGGGCTGAAACAACCCTCTGAAGTCCAGCCCTTCCCAGGGCGTTGTATCCCCTCCTTGCGTTCTCTGCTTTCCTCTTCCTCTATAGAAATACAACTCGTGCATAGCTAATTGCAGACACTCTACCGTTGAAAAGCACGAGCCCTTTAGTGCTAGCAGGGAACGCACTTTCCAAATTGCTACTTTAATACATGTGACAAGCACCCTCACACCCCATGACCCATCCGTTCCCTCTGTCAAACCATAGAGCACGTTTTCACTTGTGATCCCCGTTGCCTTCCCTGTCTCCTTCAAAAAAGCCCCTGCCCTCCCCCACACCTTCTGTGCATAAAAACAACCCCACAAAACGTGCGCCACGGACTCAGGTTCGTCACAAAGTTCTCTTGGGCACTTGGGGGACCGTGTGAGTCCCCATCGATATAGTACTTGTCGCACTGGCAGTGCGTTTCTCACGGCCCTCCATGCCAGCTCCTCGTGCTCCCCTTTCCATTCCTTCCCCACCAACCCTCTCCACACCCTGCGGACTTTGTCTGTGCTCAACTCTCCGACATCAGCCATTCTCTGCTTCCCCCTGAGGAACTTGAGGACTTTCCTGGCATTCGCCAGTCCTTCCATCCCTAACCCTGCCAAGCCTTCCCTGGCGACAAAGGATCCAAGGTGTGCGTAAGGGAGTGACATCCGCCAAGCCCACGCCCCCCGCCACCCGCTCCCAAACAGTCCCAGCCTCTGTAGGAGCCTTCCCCCGCAGAAAACGCAAAGGTTGGAAACCGGTCCCGCTGCGCCCCTCGCTTCCCTCACGACTATCTTCAGAAAGTGCACGTAAACAAAAACCTCTATATTCGGGAGAGCCCATCCCCCCAAGCCCTCTTCCTTATATAACTCTGTCCTGGCCACCTTCTCTGTCTTCCCCCCCCAAAAGAAGAGGCATAATGCCTGCTGGACCCGCCGGGCCTGTAGCCAGGACGGGGGATACGCCATCGCCGTGTACAAGATCTTTGGCCACAGGCACTGTTTGATCACTTGCACCTTTCCCCTTGCGGATAAATGCCGGGTGCTCCACAACCCCACCGTCTGGTTGACTCTCCTCTCTAACACTTCCCAAGCCCGCTTCCCTTTTCCATGGGTATCCATCCACACGCCCAAGATTTTCAGTTCCTCCCTTTCCACCCTCAATCCAAATTTCCCCAAATCCCCCCAGTTCCCCACCGCCAGGACTACGCTCTTGTCTGTGTTCACTCTCGCTCCAGATACCTCCCCAAACTCCGTAGCGTGCTTCACCACTCTTTCTAAGGACACCTCGTCCCTCACCACGCATGTCACGTCGTCCATGTACAGGAGGACTTTTAATTCCCCGCCCCTCGGCACTCGAACCCCGCTGATCTCCCTATCACTTCTAATTCGTTGTGCCAGCGGCTCAATGGCGCAAACAAAGAGCCCCGGCGACAGCGGGCACCCTTGCCTCACCCCCGAATCCACTGCAAAGGCTTCTCCCAGGAAGCCCCTCACCAGCACCCTGCTCGTTGCCCTCCCGTAGAGCGCCCGCAGCCACCCCACAAATTCCCCCGGCATCCCCATCCCTGCCAGAACCCCAAACAGGAACTCGTGCCCGATGCTGTCGTACGCCGTTTGCAGGTCCAAGCTCGCCACTATCGTGTTCCACTTCCGGTCGATAATGTACGACAGCGTATCCCGGAGCAGCCAGTGTGTGTGTGTCGTCCGCCGCCCCCTCACCACGCACATTTGTTCCCCGCCCAGCACCTGCGGTAACACCTCCCCCATCCTTGTCGCTAGGATCTTGGAAAATAATTTATAATCCGAATTCAGCAGGGTGATCGGCCTCCAGTTCTTAATGTCTTCCCGTCCCCCTTTCTTATAGATCAAGACTACGACTCCCTGGGCAAAGCCCTCCCCTACCTGACCCCGATCCATAATTTCCTTAAACAGGGCCAACAGGTCCCCTTTCACTAAATCCCAAAACTTCCCATAAAATTCCACTGGGATCCCATCGCCTCCCGGGGTCTTCTTTAAAGGCATTGTCCTCAAGACCCCCAGCATCTCAGTTTCCGTCAATTCCTTTATCAGCCCCTGTCTGCCGTCTTCCCCCACTTTGGCTTCCAAACTCCCCACCAGCCCCTCCAGGTCTTCTCGCCTCCCCGCTTTTCTCCGAAACAAATCCCCATAGAACCTAGTCACCTCCCGCAATACCCCATCCACGTCCTCCACCCTCCCTCCCTCGGCCGTGCGGACCGCCCCCATCACCCGCTTCTTCCTTCTCACCCGCAAGGCGAAAAACCTGCCCCATTCCTCTCCCTCCTCCACCCACTCCGCCTTGGCCAGGAACATCCGCTCCTGCATCCTGGTCTGGAACCAATTTTTCACTCCCTCCCTCGCCCTTTCCCATTCTCCCTGTACCGCTGCCCCCTTCTTCCGCTCTTCCCACAACCTTTGAACTTCCCCTTGTAAATGCACTAACTCCTTCTTCTTCTGCCATGCCCGCTTCCTCCCCACCGCAGTGAACCACCCCCGCATGCGTTGCTTGATTTCTGCCCACCAGTCCCACCGTGTTGGGAAAAGGGGCTGTAAGGATTGCCACTGGCGATACGCCCTTTGAAAGGCCATGCATTCCTGTGGGTCGTCCAGTAAGGACACATTCAATTTCCAGACCCCTCTGCCCTGTTTCAGCCCCTGCCCGATGCCCACTTCCACCCACAGCACGCGGTGGTCCGAGAAGCTGACATCTATCAGTCGCTTGCCATGGATTGCCAGTCCCTCCGACACCAGCACAAAATCGATTCTCGATTGGCCCCGCCCACCGGGATCCACTCTTGTAAAGACTCCTGTCCCTGCCCATATATCCTGGAGCCCCTCATCTTGAATCCACCCTCGCAACCACTTCCCTGTACTATCCATCCCGACTCTCTCCCCAACCCCTACCCACCCACCCTCTTCAAGTATACAATTGAAATCCCCCATCACGATCCGCGGCCCTCCACCCCCCATACACATCCCCATTTTGCGGAAGAAACGTACCCTCTCCGTTCTCTCGGCCGGGGCGTAGACGTTGTACAACGTCACCTCCACGCCCTCCACCTCAACCACTGCCTTTTGCAGTCGCCCTTCTTCCAGGACCTGCTGCCCTTTGATTTTCAAACCCCGCTCCCTCATCAAGAACCCTACTCCTGCCGCTCGATTTTCGTTTGAGCCCCCCCACCACGACGGTCCCACCTCCCAGCGCTTCTCCAGATATCCATAATTTCTCCCCCAGGGGATCCCACACTCCTGTAGGCCTAACACCTGTGCGTCCAGACCTTGTAAGGTGCTATACATTGACTCCCATCTCTGCCTCCCATATACACTTCTTACATTTAAGGATGCTATAGTCAGCGCCATCGTGGCTAGTTTTCAGGCAAAGCCTACCTCGTTAAACATCCGATCCGCTACTGGGATCTGAGCTGTCTTCCCCCACTTTCCGCATCCCCGTGGCCCTAGCCAGATGTTCGATAGCAGTCGGGCTGAGGTAGCCACAAACATCCGCCCTCCCAGACTCCTCAACCTCTCGTCCCTCCACCAGCAGTTTCCTGCTCTTCCCCTTGTCTCCTTTCTGTGCAGTCCCTTCTGTCCCCTGGACCGTTCCCCCTTCCTCCTCTAGTCTCTTTTTCATAGGTTTAACCCTCCGCTTCTTCTTTCTTTTTACAGGGGAGGGTTCTTTCCCCTTCTCCCCAGACAGGTCCAAGTCCATGGTTGCCGAATCTGATTCGTGTGCCCCTTCTCCTGCTGCCTCGCTCTGCTCCTCCTCCATGTGTTCCTCTCCTCCCGACCCCAAAAGCTGGTCAGCCGCCTCAATCACGTCGTGTCTCTGCTCCGCTTCCAGTGTTTCCTCCACTAGGAAGGTGTCTACATCTAGGTTGGTGGACTCCACCTCCTCTGGCTTTTCTTTATCCCTCTCCTTTGCTGCGTGTGACTCTCGGGCTTTGTTCGTGTAGGACAGGGGGCACTGGCGCTGCAAGTGTCCCTCACCTCCACAAACGGTACATTTCAGTTCCTCTTGACAGGCCTGTGCCCGGTGCCCCCTGCCACCACACTTGTAGCAGACTGTCAGGCTACAGAAGGCAGCCAGGTGCCCCGCCAAGCCACACCTGCTACACAGTTTCGGCTGGCCATGATAAGTCACGTATCCGCGGTAGGGCCCTATGGACACGACAGAGGGCAGGTGTCTCACCCCGCCGGGGTGTCTGGGGTCTTCGTCCAGGAGGACTCTGGCTCTCCATGCCCCGGTCCAGATTTGCCACTGATCCAGGACCCGCTGAATATCAAGGATCTTTTCGACCCGCCCCTCCAGCCACCTTCTGACATCTGCATGCTCTAGGTCATCTGTATACATTTTAAAATATAAAACTCTCTCCCGAGCCTTCTGGCCTGCTTCAAAATGCAGACCCTGTAAGTCCTTCTTGTCTGCTACTTCCGCGTAGCGGGTCTAGAAGGCAGCGTACGCCTCTTGCCTCCAAAAGGTGATATTCCAGTGGCGGAAATTATCAAAAGCCACCACGCAACTTAAATCTTTAGGGTTCACATGCAACTCTTCAAAAAGCACCCTGGTCATAAAGTCTGCTCTCAACATAGTTGTTTCTCCTTTGACCCCTTCTGGAGTCAAAGTGGCCTTGACCCGCAGCTTCAGCATTCTTCGGGGGTCTCCTTCTTCCCACAAACAATAGGAAGGTTCCGGGCCCTTCCGGGCAGCTTTACTGCTCTCTGCAGAGCTCCGCCTCCCTTCCGGCAGTGGGACCGCCCCCTCTCTAGAATCTTCCTGCCCAGCAACATTCCCACTCTTCCTCTCCGACAACACCACCTTGCCTCTGCGGCCCACCGTGGACCAGTCCCCAACCACCTCCGACGCCATGCCGCCAGGACACTCACCAGAAACGCTCTTCATTGTCGAAGCCAACAGCATCTTAGATGAAACACTTGCTGATCCATACTCTTCAAGAATCAAGGCTTGCTTCCGCGCCGCCGCCTCCAACAACCGAGCCTCTTCGTCCTGCTCCACCACCTCCATCGCTCCAGCAAGTCAGCAGTCACACCACTTCACAGCTCATAGTACCCTCCCGGCCGAGGGGAGCTCGCCTACGTGGTCACGCTGCTTCCCCTGCCAGGTGAGAGGGTGGTACCGCGGAGAGTAGCCACTGCTGAGCTGTTCTTCTCAAGGGTTTCTAGGGGAGGAAGCAGGAGGCTGATCATCCCAGACACCTGCACTTTACTTATGGCGGCACCAAAGTCCTCCAGTGTGCCCAGAGTGAGGTCCAGGTGGCCCTTGACTGAGAAAGCCAGAATGCGCATGACTTGCTGGCACCTAAGAAATGCATTGGTGAGTGCGTGTGACCTGCTGGCTGCAGACCCGAGAGTCCTCCCTCTCTGCCATGTTACTACAACTGCCCATCCAACCTGGAGCAAGCGAGGGGGCTGTCCAAGGGAAAGGCCAAGGGAAGGCATTGCAGCAAACCAGCAACAGAGATGTGAGGACATGGGGAGGAGTCAGGGAAGACCTGGCAGTGTCTGGAGAGGACAAGGTCCTCGCCTCTCTCGCAGAAGTGTCTATGTAATCTGTGCCCTTCAGAGATTTCGGAAGCTGGGATTTCACATAGGCAACATCCTGGCAAGAGGCCAATGTGGTACCAAGTGCCTTATATAGGACAGTCTGAAAGAAGGAGACCAACATCACCAAAGAGCTGGGAACACAGCAGGCGGCTGGTCAGGACAAGAGCAGCCCAGAAACACCCTCTGTCCTGAGGAAGGACAACGAGAGTCCAGCCCGAGCACCCATGCACCCATCAACTGGCCCCATGCTCCCTTTGGGTCAGTGCGAGACTAGAGAACCAAAGATAATGCCTCTGATCAAGAAAATAGGATGGAAAAGCACAAACTTTGGAGAGAAACTCTCTGCAGCCTCCCTGCCACAGCACCTTGAAACAGCTGCACAAACCCAGCCACCGCCACGAGCACGCACCTTCCCCGGGGAGGAGCAGGCGCGACCGGCCGTCTGCTGCTGCAGCTCCAGGCGCAGCTGACTGCTCCCGGCATCGTCACCAGTGTCCTGTTCGGGAGCTGAGGGCATGAGTGAAGGGAAGCGAAGGGTTGAGTGCATAGGCTGAGTCTTTGCCTCCTCCTCTGCTGCGCCCTTTCTAACACCCGAGTCTCACAGAAGCTCCCTATTCATCATCTCCTTCCATTTCTTGACTCACACGGAAAGTCTCGGTGATCCCAAATGACAGCTCTGGACGTCAGGCCAAACTCGAGGAGCCTGGCAACCCTTCCAAGTTGGACTCTTCCTGCCTTACTGACACTCATCGCCTCATTTTCCTGAGGCTTGAGGGACCCCCACTTACCAGACAGCCGTACCCAGTTTGGCTGGCTGCGATAACAGCTCTGAGAGCCATCCTGTACCTTCAGCAGCAGGTACTCCCACCGCACATTGTCCTGGGGGGTCTGGAAGTGGGAGGCAAACCGGACGGATGTCACTGAGGCAGGCACTGAAGCAGAGTCCCAGGTGCCTCCCTGGGCATCAATTCTGTGGAAGCTCCTGCATCCGCACCCTGTCACTTCCCGGGGTCCCAAGGTCACAGGCCTTGCACCACATGCTCAGTGGGTCCAGCAGAAGGGCTCTAGCACATATCATGCTGACAGGCCTGGAAGTTGTGCACAGCCGGCCCCTGCAGAACTGGCCGTAGGAGGAATGGAGGGTGCCTAGCACCGCGCGGACATGCTCAGCACAGCACAGGACAGGACTGGACTCAAAGAAGGGAAAAGTGCACAGAGTTTGCACTGGTGCTGTGGTGGAGCCCTTCAATGGCAAACTCTCCCCTCAATGCTGTCAAGCCCCTGGATTCGCCAAAGAGCAGAAGCTTTCAAGCATGTGGCGCTGCAGAAGGGGGATGGCACCATGGGGACCCCCAGGAGGCTGCACCTTTCCCCCGTCCCTCCCGTTCTGCAGAGATCACTGTGCTCCCCCCTTGGCCGTTACCTTCAGTAGTCATGAGCAGGATGGGGATCTTGATCCTCTGCTGCTCTCCAACAGCAGTGCAGAGCCCCAGTCCCTGCAGGGCACAACGCGCACGGCTCCTGTCGCTCAGGGCCAAGGTTACCACCCGGCAGCGAGAGAGAAATGGGCTCAGCTCTGAAGTGGGGCTCCGTGCCTTTCCTTAGTGGGGAAACTGGCCTCCAGCACACGTGGCCAGAGCCTTCAGCAATCAGACACAGGCCAGTGTGCTGTGCTTGGCCCCTCCGCAGGCTGCGAGGCAGGGGCCGAGCCTGGCTGTGCTCTGCTGAGGGCAGGGAGCTCTGCCAGCAAAGGGCAGCTCTGCGTGAGGGGAGAGACGGCGTGTTCCTCCAGCCAGGGTGACAGGCACGTGTCTCCCACCCCACTGCCCTTCCCCACGCCTCTGGCGGGAGCCTTTCCAGGGCTCCTCCCCAGGAGTTGTGCCAGCAGCCCCTGCGCACTGGGAAGTTTTGCTGGAAAGAGAACAACGGCATGGCCGTGCGCGACTGCTGCAAGCCTGTCCACCCCAGTGCGCCCACCCACGTCTGCTGTGGGAGCTGGGCACCACTGGCATGTCCATGGGACCTTCCTGGTCTGGGTCACAAGCAACTTCACCAAGGAGCTTTCACTCCCAGCCCCTCTGAGGCAGGCGCTGCTCAGTCACCAGTGGATGAGTGGGGAAGCTGAGGGGGGCCACATTGTCTGCATTTGGGGGGGCCGCATTGTCTGGCTCCCCCTCCCGGGTTGTAATGTCCCAACTGTCAGTCCTGCCTTCAGGCCTTGCACTGTGGACAGAAGAGGCCGAAGATTTTCTAAGAGGCCCTTGGAGCAGGTTCATCCCCAGGGATCTGGATTGCAAACCTCCGTCGCTGGGTCTGTGCAAGGCGCCTCTTCTCCCTCCCACTGCTGCTGCTCGGCCAGGCCCCCGAGGCATCGGCACGGGGGGGCGCAGAGTGCAGCTGTACTGAGCCAGCATGATGTACTCCAGCAGCCAGGGCCATCAGACCTGGACACAAGAGCCAGACAGCTCCGACTCAGCTACCAGTTCTCCTGCATCCAGGAAATGCATTGACGTGCAAGGGCAGCAAGTGGTCACCTACTTGGTTCATGCCCCTGACTGAGACATCCACATTTTCTGGGATCTCCACACAGGTGGCTCGGATGCTCTGTTCCTCCTCAGCATCCAGACTGCAAAGGTTTTTGGACGTGTGCACAAGAGATAGAGAGAAAGCTCATGAGTAGTCAAGAGGCAGTGACTGGACACTCAGTCTCTATCTCTTTTGCAGCCAGCTTGGGTTATGTCTTGACAACTGCCAAGTTTTCACTTTCCTCGTCCTCCCGAGGAAACTCTTCAGATTCAGCCCAGTGGACACATGTGCAGACATCCCCCCCCCCCCCGCCCCGCTCTGTGTGCTCCAGGGGCCCAGGCAGCTCAGTCCTCTGTGTTCCCTCAATGTGACTCTATCCGTGGGTCAGGCTATGTCCTGGGCACCAAGACACGTCCTTGGGAGTCTGTTTTTGCAAGAGCATTTCTGTTCTCAAGCACGTCTCCCTGACAGATCGTGTGATCAGGGTTTCCTCTCACTCCTCAGGGCCTGAAGGGGGAAATCTCAGCCTCATCAGAAGATGGACATGGTCCAGGTCAGAGTCCGGTCTTGCTGCCTCTCTGAGGAAAATCCAGCGTAGCAGCACTGCCATCAAGAGAGCTCCCTTAGTGGGACTGGTCTGGCCCTGGTTCAAATGACTCCACCTGGCTGCCCCGGGGCGCCCCGTGCTCCTGCACCAGCCAGTGCCAGGCTTCACCCTGCTAGGACATCAGCATCAAGTCTTTAGCCTCCATTTCTCTTACCATTTGGCTGCTAGACAAGCTGGCCTGCTTGAAAATATAGGCCACCGGCTCCCAGGCCCACTCATCCAGGCCCTGCACATTGAACAGCGTCCTGCTGAAATGGAGGACAGCTTTCTGCACCTGGAAGGGAGGAGAGGACAGACAGGAATCAGGACGGCCCTTGTGCCCAAATGGCAGGAACCCTCCCTCAGACCTTGGACAGGGTGGCAGGGAGGGAGGAGGGTCCTCAGGCCTCCAGTGTTACTTCTGGGATTAATAAAGAGGGACCCACTGACACAGGCAAGAGAGCAACATGTCCTTGACGCTCACTAGTCCCATATTGGCTTCTGCGGGAAAGCAGATCCCCCTCCCACCAGCAATGTGAGTGATAACGCTCCCCTGGACCCCGACTTTCCCCCGGCTATGGATGCAGAGGGCACACGCCCTGCGCTGCCTCCCCTGAAGACGCAGACGGGGGAAAGGTTTCCCTACAAGAGAACCAAGGATCTCACTTGGGAATGTTGTGCCAGGTCCACGTGCCATCCCCGGCACAGCCACGCTCACACCCCCCTCCCCTCAGTGCTGTCATCCCCGAGCACGCGCCTCATGGCCTGGACTATTTCACATTTTTGCTCCCGCATCATCGGCACTGGAAGGAGAAGGAGGGCATGGTATGGCTTTGTTCTGGGCGCTCACCCTCCACAGCAACATGCACCCAGATTTCCAAAGACCTGCTTGTGGCAACCCACACAACCCCCCGTCTCTACTCTGCAACCTGGGAAAGTCTCTTGGGCCATCAGAAGGGTTTCATTAAACCTCTTGATTTCAGAGTGAGGTCAGGAAAGGTGTCCGAGCAGGATTTGGCCCCAGCACTCCTGTGTGATCCAGCAGGACGCGGGGTGCTCCTGGCCCCCTGGGACCCAGCAGCAGAGGACGGAGGTCTGGCTCTAGCTCTCCACAGCCAGGGCTCCTGCACGCAGCTGCAGCAGGACAGGTTATTAGTCCTGGTCAGTCCTAATGCAGGTCCTGAAGGCTCAGCCGAGACGGCGGCCAACACGTTTGCTCTGGTCATACTCACCGTCAGCAGCAACGATGCCACTGAAGATGGAGAGGGATGCCGAGAGGGATGCCACACAGCTTGCCTCCTTGTCAGCCTGGAGCCAGGAGCCCACAAGGGAAAAAATTTGGTCTGGGGAGAGACCGGCTGCAGGGGGGAAGAGCACAACCTCGGTGACCTCAGCACTCCTCGTTCCCATTCCCTCACTTGGCACAGGGCAGGGAGGTTTGAAGGAAACCCCCGTGGCACTCGGACTCTCTTCTCCTCACCGAGCAGACCGAGACAGTGCAACACCTTGGCATGGTCCTCTGGTCTCGGGAGCTGCGTGTGATCACACACCTGTGGGAGGAAGGGAAGGGATGCTCCACGGTCCCATCTGGATGGAGATGAAAGTGTGGCATGGATCTGAAATTCCCACTTTCTGTGACTTGAACTAGAGTCTTCCTGAGCCCAAGGAGACATCACTGCCACCACAGCAAGACCCAAGAATGCAAAGGTCCAGACCATAAACCAGAGGAGATCCTGGTTTCCAAGTCCCTTTAGCAGCACGGCTGCTCTTGGCTGGACTTGTGCCATGGGGTTGCTCGTTCTGGGTCCGACTCGCTAGGACAAAGGGATGTGCATGGACCTCTCCAGCAGTTGAACCGGACTGAGGGGAGCCCAGGAGGCCACCACCTGTTTTCTTCTTCTTGGGCAAGCAGAGAGGTCACCAGCAGAGTGGGTCTTTGCACAGCCATCAACTGGGTCTATCTGGTTCATGGGACTTGGACCTGCTGGGCCTCAGGATGAGCGGTACAGGACCGGCCTTCCCTTAGCTGGTCATGCAGGGTGAGACAGATGTTCTCGAGTTTCCCATCAGGGAGAAGGACCTGAAGATCATAGGCCACCTCCAAGACCTGGCTCGGACTCTGCAACAGAAGGTGACCGTCAGAGGCAGGGCCAGTGAGGAGAGCCAGGGAGCTCTCCTCGCACCCACATCCCCGTGCAGGCAGGCACGGGCCAGGGCTGCTTTCCCACGTGGTATCTCAGCACAGTGACATGAAGATTGTTGACCCCTCCCTCATACTCCTGCAGGAGACACGGGAGCCTCTCAAACACTGTATCATGATGCCCCTCATGATGGAGAAGGAGGGCCATCATGGGTCCCAGCACCTTGGCCGCAGGCTGCTGCAGCTGCCGAGAGGGAAGGCAGGACTGAGTCCCTCACACAGACTTTCTGGGAGGTTGCTCTGGATCAGCAAGAGGCACAGTTTTTCTCTTTCTCAGGACAACAGCACCCTTGGTTCATCGTTGGACCAGCCCCGTCTGCATGGTTCCCACCTACGACAGCCGGGAGGGCTGTGGAGTGTGACCCTGGGGCTGGTTCACAGATCACACCTTCCCTGTGCTGATGTGCCCAGGTTCATGTGCAAAGAGATCAAACTCCTCCTTGCTGCCATGCCCCGGGCACCAAAGGAGACAAGCCTGGAAGGACCTGCCCCTATCCCAGTGCTCACTGGCACCCATTAATGCACACAAATGCACAGTGCCTGTGGGCAGAGCAGATGCTCAAACACGTGATATCAGCCCCTGAGACTGGGTCTTCCCTGCCAGGACTGCACAGACAGGCAAACATAGTGAGACTGTCTTGGCCAAATCTGAGCATAGGTGCTGATGACACAGAGCTAGAAGCTGGAAAAAAAAAAAAAAAAAGAGAGACAATAGGCAGAAAGTCCAAACTGTCAAGCAGAAAGTCCCTACGCATGCCCAGTCGTGTACTAAGCACACGGCCAGTGCGTGATCACCCCAAATGTTCCACACAGCTCACATTGTGATTGGCTAACCATGACATATATAAGCCATCATAATTTCTGCCCAAGTCAGAGACCGGCTCAGAGACCCTCCAGAACAAGCTCTGAGCTCTTCGTAAGCTGGCCACTTGCGAACTTCTCTCCGCCATCGTTGTCTCCCGGCGTACCCTGCCCTTGCTCGAGTTAGATCCGATTACTGATTCGTCTATTTAATTAGCTATCGACTGGTTTTGCAGCTGTCGTTTGAAACCGAGTTCGGAACTGAATTTGACCTGTGCTGCACTGTTTCTGGTAGCGTAAGTAAGAAAAATGTTTTGCAAAAACGTTTTGCAACCATACGAATATAAGCCGCCTGACTCTCCGCCGCCAGCCCCCACCTGCTTGATCATGTCAGCCCAGACTGCGACCAACCAATTTGGTTGCCACATGGCGTCACGAACAGTGACACGTGACAGACGTGCTACAGATTAAGAAAGACAGCAGCCCTCACCTCTGGGTCCTCGCTACTCAGCCAGCTGCTGTTCATGAGATTAAAAAAAAGGGAGCACGTGGAAACAGTAGTCTGCTGCCCAATTGACGGGGAATGGGATCTCGTCCCTGACCTGACTTTCTCCAGGCCAGAGTAAACGGTTACTCTTGTCTCCTGGGAACACACCGAGAAAGAGGACAAGAGGGTAGGCTTTCCTTTGGGACCAGTGCCAGACCACCCAGGACTATCGTGTTGAACATCAGCTACCCAGGATCAGGGCAGCTCTGACGGGGAACTTGCTGCCTGGACAAGATGGCCCCAAGCTGGGTTTCAGACAGATGTTGACAGCTGGCACGAGCAAGGGAAGAATCCGGCACTGTGAGGGCAAAATGCAACAGGATGGTGGGAGACACAGAAATACGATCGGAAAAGCAGTCAGCTGCATCACAGGCACTGTCACCCCAGCTGCAAATTTGGCAGGGGGATTCCAGGCAAAATGCTGCCAAAAACCATTGTGTGAGTGGGTCTGTTACTGAAAGAAGAAAGGATTTGAAATACTTGTGAACCAGGTTCCCCTAACCCACTGGGGTCGTACGTGGATGACTGCAAATGAAGCGGGGAAGGATCTAGACAGGGTCTAGACAGAGACTCAGCACCCTTGGCTGTATCCCCCATCCTTTTCCTGACTTGCTGTGGGACAGTGGGCAAGTCACTTCACCTCCTGGGCCACCACACTGAGGCTTTCCAGGCTCATGAGGCTGCTGGGAAACTCTTTCATGTCAGCTCAATGCTGTGTGATACTTGGAGGAGGACGCTGAAGAGGCTCACGGCATTAGCTGCAGGGTGAGGGTTGTCTGGACGTGGCTTATACCACATCTACCATCCACTGGGGAGGGGGAGGTGATGCCATGTGAGCGTGCCCTGATGTCATAGTGACATCACAATAGAACGAGGCATGTTGTATTGTGACTTTGTATTGGAGAAGGAATGGAAAAGACACAGGAGATGGGCAAGGACCAGTTTTAGTCGTGCCCACCCTGTACAGCCTTGGAAGGAAATGTTGAGAGCAGCCGCGTCTACAGAGCCACGGCCCTACCTCCTCCCACTGGGGTCTCGCCAGCAGAAGGCTCACAGTCACGGCCAGCTCCACGGCGGATGCCTGGCCAGACCCTCTCCCTGCAGAGGCATCACCAATGGAAAAACCTGACACGGAGGGAAAGGACTCTGCTGATTGCCATGTGAGCTATCACACTGGTTTCTTCTTCACCACCCGCTAGCAGCTCTGCCGGAGCCAGAGCCTGTGGCCTGGCTACGAAGGAAAGGGCACCCACGGGAGAGCTCGCCAGGCCCCTCCTGGGCTGGGGCAGCTGGTACTGCCAAAGGGGCACTCTCCTTAGTGCAACTTAGTTCTGCCAAAAAGCCCTTCTTTGTCAGTGGGATGGGGATAATGCTCTGGTGTTGGCCATCAGCAGAAGGGCATTATCTGCTGTCATCAGTCCCAGGCGCAATGGCCACGGCTGCACCAGCCGCAGGGGCTAGAGTGGACCTGGTCAGGGAGAGGAAGATGTGTCTTCCCCTTCCTCCTCTTCCTGCTCTGTTTTGCTAGAAGATTGGCTTGAAAAATGGCCCAGCCAGTTGAAAGGGCAAATGACTGTGACATTTGTTTTCAGGAAAATAAGGGCAGTCATGTAGACAATGACAAGTCTTTTCTCCTTGACAATTAGTTGGAGAATTGGGATCACATGCAATGATTGCTTAGGGCCAAAGTCTTCGAAAGTTAAGCTGCCTATTCACATTCAGGGGGTGGGGAGGGGCTGTTTAAATTAGAGTGGTTCCTCAACAGCCACTCGAGTGAAAAGCTCATCTTCACATGGATTAAGTCCCCCACATTCTGAAATGGCCATGGGAGCACATTAACTAAAGCTTATTCAATGAGCTTTAGTTAAAGCACCCCCACAGCCATTTTAACGTGCGGAGGGGGTGGGGGTTAACACACATGCTGGTGAGGCAATGCTGGAGCGTTTTAATTAGAGCGCAGGGAAGACTCAATTAGGCCTGCGCCAACGGGTTCGAGTCAGAGCGCGAACCAGACGCCCATCGGCTGCCCTAGCGCTTACACGTAGGTCATGTGTACGGAGACACCCCACACCACCCACGTGGCGGCAAGGGGGACAGGGTCAGAGACACCTCGGGGACGGACGGACCCTTTCCCTGAACGTCTAACGCAGTCTCCGATGATCGGGGGCACGTCAGGGTGGACCCAGCCCTGGTATCAATCACCCAAGCTACAGCCCAGGCCACCAAGTAACACGGGTTTGCTCAACTGAAAATCTGCCTCTAGAAAAGCTGATTTTCGCTGACCTGCCTATTCCTTGTGCTTTTTTGAATGGGCGTGGGACTAGAGATTAGGCACGGGGAACATCATGGGGTCTTACTTCTGCCATGTAGGGTCAGGTTGATGTCTCCCATTGTTCAAAAATGACTTAAACAAGCTTTCCTTCTCTCACTCGCTGAGCAGCTCCTATCGCTAAGGCGTCCGGAGCCACTCCAGCCGCCAGGTCCAGGACCCAGGACAGAGGTGAGCCAACCGCCGTTGTGATGTAAGCGCCACTGTGACATCTAGGTGACCACCTCCTACCTCATAGATGGCTGCCGACCAATGAGGGGCTGTGTATCGTGTAAGCTTTCACATGGCTGCATAAGGCTCCATATATAAGTATCCTCAGAAGAGGCTAAACTTGGTTTAATGTAGAATATCCCAGTCCCTCCGATCACCTTGGAGTGTTTCTGTCTTCTCCAGGAGTGCGGTACCTTCCAACGCTGACTTAGTATTTAAACCTGCCCATGACTGAATTTGTAAGAAATAAAAACAGGTAGGGACCAGGAGAAGCTTCCTCTGAGTTGCTCGGCCTCTGTTGATTTTCATCTTGTCCAGAAGGGCTTGTTGGAGTTCTCAGGTGCTACAGGACTGGGTTGCAACCATCTTGTCCAGACTGAGGTTGGGCAGGGTTTATGTTGAATTTACATTTACACTTCATGGCCGAGGCCCACCGTGCAAATGAATGATTAAGTGTCCTTCTTTAGCGTGACTGGTTATACTTTGATCCCAGGTGACAAAGGAGCCTGTCGAACAGGGTGTAAGGACAGTGCTTGATTTTAGCCTCGCTTCACTTGGGATCCTGCCCACCAGCTCTCTGAGGCTCCTCAGGCCTGATTTTCTGAAGCCCAGTGTTTATATTTTGCTGTGCCTTGTCCTTGCCCTCCTTTGGGTCATCAGTCACCTTCTCTGGGTCCAGGTTTCCAGGTACCAGGATCATCCTGACACAGAAAGCAGGGCAATGGGAGGCTGTCAAAAGGAGGTGTTTAGAAATTCTTGAGACATTTCCTATTGCAAGGCATTTTCCAGACATCAGCTAGTGAATACCTCAAGTCGGAGGAAAGGTGACTAAGGGGCACATGGCAGCGGCAGCCCTCAGGTAAGGCTCCCATAAAAAAGAACATTTTTCTTCCTTGCTGCGGCAGGTAGGATGAGAAGCAATGGCTTTATATTGCAACAAAGTAGATTTAGATTAGATATACAAAAAATACTCTCTTACTGTTTGAACAATAAGGTAGTGGGATAGACTGCCCGGGAAGTTTCCTGTTTCCTTCAGCCACTCCTTGCACGACTTGCCTTCCAAGCCCTTTTATTGTTTCTGTCACCCAAGTACATTGAATCCCTTGGCAAGTAAATGCTAATTTCCACTGGCCCTGCTGCTAGAGTGCCCCAAACCCATTTCCAAGATCGCAAGTGGAAAATACATTTTTCCTCACTGGTAATCTTTTGAATCAAATCCTGATATGAGGCATAATAGGAGCTAATAATTGTATGTGTTTATTAAGAACTCTGAAATCCAGCCCAAATCTCCAAGAATTTCTTAGCAATTCCATTTTTTCCCAAACCCAGTGTGATCTTGCCACCACTCCTACTCCATGGACTTCTTCTCCAGAAGTCTCCAAACACGCTGCACCGCTCTTCCCTCTCCACCCTGATACACAAAAATCAAATAGGAAGAAAAATAAAGCTTCTTTGACATTGCCTGGAAAATGGCATCGCGAGCACTTGCTCCACACCCCTTCTGCAAGGGGGGCTTCTCCTACTGCACCCCACCCCGTGTAGATCTGCCCTCATCACCGCATCCTGCCCTGCTGCGTACCAGTCTCTGCGCCCACCTCCGCTGCAGGCCGTGCTCTTTCGCTCCCTCCCCATGTCACCGTAGATGAGGTGCTGGTGTTGTTGTCCTGAGTGTGACCCCCCTGCCTGTCCTGGCATCTCTCCAGTTGTCCCTGGCTGGGCTAATACTGATTTGTATCAGCCACGGGATTTCAACCACCCCTCCCTCTTCTGACCGGCAGGGCAGCAGCCAGCTTGCATGGTAAGGAGAAAATGGGAAAGCAGCAGACACGTCTAGCCGTGGAAAGAAGGCCGCAGCAGCAGGATATACGGAGGTGCCCCCCGTTGTGCTGGTCGTGACACGTCCAGTGGGACAGGCTCCACACTCACGTCTGCTGCTGCCTTGGTCACCCTCCCTCCCGTTCACTACTGAGACACGGGCATCGTCAGGCCTCTTCTGAAGATGGGGAGATGAGGCATAGACAGTTCATGCCTCACTGTTGGGTGGTACCGAAGACAGTCCAGATGCTACATCTTGGGACTTATCCTTTCAGCTCTCATCCGGGCAGCAGAAAAAGGAGACTGGCTTCTCTGAAAAACTTTTGGTGCCCCTGAGCTACAAAACCAGCCTGACAGATCTCTGATCTGAAGATGTCCTGTCCTTGGCCTTCATTGCAGGCATCCCTGTTCGGACTCCTATGCTGCTGCTCCTGGACATGGCCAGTCTCCTAGTCCTGGCCATCCTGAGCAGCTCGGGGCCTCACTCATCTCTGAGACCCACCAGGATTCACAAGTGGGGCCCTCCCCCACTATCTCGCCCAAGCTGGGCCATCCATTGAGCATCCTCCAAACATGCTTAGGGCCGAGGGCATTAGCTACCCCCCCGTTGAGGCCGGGCCTCTGGGCAGCCGAGAGTGGGAGAGTCGTGGGACTAGAAGGAAAAGGGAGAGCCTAATTCCAGAGCCCAATGGGATGCTGTTGCCCTAGACAGGAGAAGGCCCTGGATTCTGGCCATTAGCAACTTGCCTTGGCTCCAGAGGGGACGTCTGCTTCGCATGCTGTTTATTACTTACTATTCTATTTTAATAGCCCATCTGCTTTTAACAGCTCTCGTTTTTTATTGTGTGCTGCCCTGAGCTTTTTCTGGGGACAGTGACATATCAATCTAATAAGCAACATAAATACATAAATAATAGAGTGCCCAACAAAGGGTACATATAACCCGAAAGCTTGCAAAGAAGAATTTTTCCAACTATCTGAGTTGGTCTGATAAACTGTATCAAATTCACCTAAAGAACCTTGTCTGCCTACGTCATTAGGCCAACACAGCTACAGCTTATACCCCTGTAAATACTCGAGTGGCACTGTCATAATAGCTAGACTGGGGGTGGGGTGGGGGAGAGGGGAGAATCCAGGACACCTGGGGTCTTCCCAGGTCTGAGCGGGGCTGGGGGGACACTGTGTTTTGAGGCCTTGAGGAAATCACTCCCTGTCTCCACGCCTCTGTTTCCCAGATCCAACGTGCAGGTGCTGCTGCTTGGCTCCCATAATCACCCTGGACACCTACATCCCCCCTGTCCACCCTGCTAGCAGGGAAGCCCACCTCAGTACTGCACAGGAAGAAACTCCGCACTCAGGATTCATAGCCGTGGGGGCCAGGGAATAGCGCAGAGCAGGAAATCTCTCTGTAGCAAGAGGGACTGCAAGGTCTCCTTGGCCATGGTCGTGGAGCTGGATGGAGATGTGGGACGGGGTCTCTGAGCAGGGTCGACTCAAGAGCCATCAAGGATAGCAGGAAATGTTAGGCTAAGCCCTCCCTTGTATCTGCAGGGAAGGGGAAAACCCCAGTGTGAGAAACACCCCATTTTCCACCTCTTGGGAAGAGAAATGAATTATTGTGCACCAAGCCCCCTGCCGTTCTCCACGCACACACATACGCACATGCACACACACGCACACACACGCACACAGGCACACACACACACACACAGATAGAGAGGGAGCACGAGCGCATCCAGGCCAGTTTGCAGTTGCAGCTGTTTATTGCAAAAAGCAGCGAGAAGGTTTAACTCAGTCACGGCTTTGAGGGCTCATCTGGATGCTGGAGGACTGGCGCACATTCCTGCTGCCTCTGGGTTTGCGGGGGAGGGGAGATGCTGCTCTGCATACGGGGCACTCGGGGCCAGGGGAGGAGAACGGATGGGCTGGGAGGGGCTGTTCTGTATACTAGATACAAAATAACCAGTAGCGTGACTAAGGAGGGGAGATGGGCAGCAGCCCCATGGGCTAATTTTGGATATGGGTATAACAGCGGCTGCCAAAGCCGTACAACCACGTCAAGGGCATTGGCAGCCAGAAGTCACCACTTCCCCGCTGCGTTGTCCCTGCCCTTTGAGCCCAGCTGCTCTGTTGCAGCTCTGAATTTAACTACTGGATGAGTTGGATTTGGGGCCTCTGTGACCAGGCCTTTTGCTCCAAGTGAAAGCTGAGGGATGCAGCAGGTCAAGGCGTGGCCCACCCTGGCTAGTAGGGGAAGCACTCTTTGTATTTGCCATAGCGGAGAGGCACCAGTCCAGCTCCCTGGACTTGCTCACAGGTTATGGAAATCCTCCGGGAGACGGTGGTTGCACAGTACACACCGCCTTGCCGCGGGTCCTTTCTTATAAATTTGCAGTCGGTGACAGAAGCTGTTGTTGCTGCAATGTCTGCTGTTGGTCCTCTGAGCCCCGGTCCGTGTGCAGGCGGCTCTTACTGTTGATAGATCTGCATGGATGAAGGTGTTGAAGGGCTCGCATGTGGGAGTGGTCATCTTCTGTCTTCTCATCCTCGTGTTGCAGCAGGCATCACTGACAGGCAGGTGTGGCAGCTCGCTGATGTGCTGCCCCTGCAACATGTCGCATTGCGATTCCCCGCCGTCCGCGGTCGGCCAGGAAGACATCAGGGTCAGCGTCAGGAACATCAGCAGCACGGCGGGACATGGGTGGAGACAGTTATAAGGAGTACGGATTAACCACCCACCCAACGCTGTTATGTACCCAAAACCCATCCCACTCCCATCACCGCCCCCACCCTGTCCTCCCCAACTCCCCCCCATCACCTGCTCCCTCCCACCAATGTCCTAAAGCCCCTTCCTCTCCCAGCAGCCATTAGTGCCAGATAGATAGATAGAGATCCTCATCACCTAGAAAAAGGAGCATTATTCTTGGCATTAACTGTCACACTTCAGTGTGGTGGCTGGGACAGGGTCTCCTTATACTAGGGCAGCGTTTCCCAACCTTTTCCAGCCCAGGACATACTTACAGTAATACGTATTTTCTGCAGCACACCTGTTAAGGCAATCCCATCCTCATACCTAGCGTAGCTCGTTGCCATGGCGGAAGCCTGCGGCACACCCCTCCATTTCTGAGCGCTCGCTTTTGTGCGCGGCACACTGGTTGGGAGGCACTGCACTGACGTGTGCCGAGATCGGGGCTGCGCTGAGTTGGGTGCTGCACGCGCCGACCCTGGATCCGGGCTCCCGTTGTGCTGGTGCCTGCACGGACCCACACGGATCAGAGCTTAATAATCGCACAGCAGAAGCGCAGAAGGGGCACAACGAAGTTGTGATAGTTCTCTCCTGCTCTGGGGGACACTGAGCCACACAGCAGTCCTGACTGAGTTTTCCAACCCTGCCTGAGACACCCACGATACCCAGTCTTGGGACTGGGCCTTGAGATTCCCACACGGCGTTCAAAACCGCTCATCCTGTAGGAAGGAGAAGGGCCCAGCTCTGGCACCCCCAGGGAGGCTTGAGTCACAGCACCAGCCTCTCGCGAGCCCGCGGTCTCACCGGGACGCTCTCTCCTTTGCTCTCACTCCAGGTATTGCTGCTGTGACCCCCCATCCCCCTTCCCTCCCCTGGTTAGGCAGAGCATGCAGGCATCCGCACTGAAGCTCTCCCCTTCTCTGACTCTTTCTGTTGCCCCAAGTCTGATCGCAGTGCTCCCGGGGTGAGCCCGTGGAGGCTGCGTCTCTGCACGTCCCCTGACGCAGCGAGGCCTTGGGCTTACTCGAGGCGTGGTGCTGGGACGCCTGGCACAGCTGGGTCCAGCTGCCCGCAGGGCTGAGTCTCTGACTCTCCTTCCCTTCCTCCCCCATGACATAGAGCCAGCTGGGGGCTGGCATGGGGGTGGGCAGGGCAGCTCCCATCGCAGTTGTCCAGCAACTCCTCCCACTGAGGTGCTCACAGGCACCGAGTGGGGCAGGGACCTCGGGGACGGTGGGGGGTGTCACGATATTGCAACCTCCAGAAATATCCATCCTGCTGCCCCCCGAAAATAACCCAATAATCCCCAGCCCAGCGCCACTGCAGACAGACCTGGGCCCAGCAGTGCTGGCCCCCAACCCCCCTGCTTTAACCAGCGCTGCTCTCCAGATCCCAGGGTAAAACCTCAGTCCAAGGCTCAGAGAGAAGATCCAATCCAAGGCTCTTTTTTCTAATGCAAGAAACTCCACTGCCCTCCCGCAGGCAGGGAGAGGACCCGGGAGTCCTTGTTTCTGGCATGGGCTTTAGAACGAGCACCCTGTTTCCCAGAGCAGGTTTCACGTCAGCAGTAACGAGCAGGCGATTAATCAGCACAGAGACGGCTTTCCTCGGGCTGCAGACACCAGGCTGGTGAGGCCACACATCGGTGGTAGGTGGGGACTGAGTTTCAGTTCTCGGTTGAGGGTCTAACATCCATTGCACATGGCTAATAGTTTCTCCTGTGCACGGCCTGCAGATCCTGTGCCTTGCCGGCCCTCAGCTGCAAACCCTGGATGCACCTCCCCTCCTGGAGTTGGGAAAAGTCCCCAAGAGCCCTGGCTCCCAGCTTCCTATTACTTCACAGCCCTGCAGCAGCAGCTCTCTTTACTGGCTACCCGGGATATCTGATGAGTACAGGTCCGTTCCCAGTCCCTGCCATCCCATCCAGTACGAGTGGGTGAGTGGCTGGGGAACAGGGGGGCAGGGGTGGTGTAGCAGCAGCTATAATTTCTGTCGGTCTCTTGGGGGCCAAACAGGCTTCAGCAGTTGCGTGCTGGCTTGGGCTTAGGAGAGAGCAGAAAAATAACACCTGCTTCTGCCATGAGCCAGGAGCCACCACTGTCCCATCTGCTGCTGCTGCCCAGGGTGTCGGAGATGCCCGGTTTTGCCTGTGGGCCTCTGGCTCAGGTAGGGGTGCTGGGTTCTGCCTTTCTTCTCGACAGAGAGCAAGTACCACTCAAGGCCGCCATCAGCTAAGCCATGTGCAGCCTTGACTGCAGCCAAACCCTGCGCTGATACGTGTCAAGAGCAAGCGGTCAGAACAAGGCCTGATCAAGCAGGGCTGCATGGGCAGTTGTCTTTGAGGAGCCAGAACTATTCCTTATTACGACAGCACTTTCCTGCTGCAGGAAAAGAAGCATCCCACAGCCGAAGCACGAGACCCCTGTGCTGGTTGCACCAGGGATGTCACAAGGGACGCAAATCAGGTACAGCTCGAGGAGATCACCAGTGCAGTTGGAGCTGTTGTAAAAACCACTTGGCACAAGGGCCTTCGTCTTGCATACACGTCCTCCATCTCACACAGATCCGACTTGCACATTGTTGCTGTAAATGTGCAAGTAAATAATAGAAATTCTGGGTTAAGCTGAAGAAGTGTGGCGAAAGCAAAAGGCCCCAAAGGCCTGTCTCTGAGTGATCACAAAATGAACCTTTGAGGTTGACTACTATATTTCCCCGAATACAAAGACGACCTTGAATTTAAGACAACTCCCCAAGAATTAGATGCCACACATGGAGCAGTTTTAATTCCTTGCCATTTTTTTTTACTCAAAACAACTAATGAGTCAAAGTTCAACAAACTTACCTCAAACTCTATCAGGTAAACGAGGAAAATCCTGGTGGCACCTCCCAACTCCTCTGTGACCCCAGCTCCATCCCGCACCCGCCCTTCGGCCCTTGTCCTGCTGCCCCCCAGCATCTCGCCCCGCGGCTGGGGCAGCCCCTGCCGGGACCCGGCGCCCCCGCTGCCCCCTCTCCTGGGACAGGCGGCAGGCGGCGGCAGCAGGAGCGGCTGCAGGGCTGGGGTGGAAACCCTCGGGCCTGGCACCCGGGCCCACTCGCGCACAGCCCCTCCCTGCCCCGGCCGGGGGACACGCGTGGGGCCCGCGCGTCCCGAGGCAGCCGCGGCCGCCGCTCCACGGGATGGCGGGGGAGGGCCCGCTCCGGCCGGGCGGCACCGCGACTCCCTCCGGCGCACAAGCCGGCCCGTGGCCCGGGCACGAGGGTGCCGTGCCACACACGTGTTTCCGGGCAGGGACACGGCCCGCCCCGCACAAACCCGCCTGCCCCACGTCCGCGGGCCCGATCCTGCCCCGCCCGCGCCCTGCTGCCCGGGGACACGGGGGTCGTCCCGGCCGGAGCGACCCGAGCCCCGGGGGCGGGGGGGACGTGCTGCGGCCCGGGGGGGGGGGGGTGGCCCCCTGCCCCTGCCCGGGGCATCGCGGCCCGAGCGGCGGCGGCGGCTGCTGGGGGCGGAGCGCTGCGTGCGCGGGGCGTTGGGGGGCGGGGCGCCGCTGGAGCCGTCCGGGTGGGCGGGGCCGGGGCGGGCTGCGCTGCGGAGCTGCGTGCCCGCGGGCCGAGGGGGCAGCAGGAGCCGGGGCCCCGGGCAGGACGCGTCCCCGCGTGGCCCCGGCCGGGCAGGTGCGGGCCCGGGGGCACCGCAGGCACAACAGCAGCCGCTGCGGGGCCCGGCGATGCGGGGCCGGGAGGCGCAGCGGGCCGCGCAGCCCGAGCCCCCCCGGGCGGCCCCGGCCCCCGACCCCCCCGGCCCCGAGACGTGGCGCCGGCGCTTCCGGGCCCTCCGCTACCGGGAGGCGGCGGGGCCGCGGGAGGCGTGCAGCCGCCTGCGGGAGCTGTGCCGGGGCTGGCTGGAGCCGCAGCGCCGCAGCCCGGAGCAGGTGCTGGAGCTGGTGGTGCTGGAGCAGTTCCTGGCCATCCTGCCGCGGGGCATGCGGAGCTGGGAGTGGGGGCGCGGCGTGGAGACCTGCGCCCAGGCCGTGGCCCTGGCCGAGGGGCTGCAGCCGGGGCAGGAAGAGGATGAGACGCTGCAGGTGGGGACATCTCACCCGATCACGGATGCCGCCGTCCTGTCTCCATGTGCTTGGGGCTGTTCCCTCCCCGCCTGGCTCCCCAGTGACATATTTCTCACCCCAGGTCACAGTGCGTGTGAAGGTCGCGGAGGTGTCCTCGGACAAGAAGCAGGTCGTGGGGGCACTGCAGGACCCCGGTGATTGCTGGCCGGAGCAACCGAGGACGCATCGTGTGGACAGCCCTGCGGAGGAGCCTGGGGACAAGCCAGCTCGTGTCCCCAAAGGGGAGCGCCTGCCCCCCCAGGGGTCAGGTGCGGGACCAGGCCTGGGCGTGGGTCTGGGTGCGTGCGGTGGGGGAGGCTCGAATGTCTGCCCCTGCCCGGGACAGGGCTGCAATATTCGTACCCCGGTAGCCAGGCTGGACGCAGCGCTGATCTCTGTGGGGGGCAGCGTGCAGGCCGGGGGCGCCGATCTTCCTCCCTGCATGTGTGCTGCTCCCAGCAGAGAGAGGCTGTAGCTTGCTTGGACGCTGCCGTGGTAACAATGAATGACCTGACTGATGTTTTCACGATCAGTGTGCACCTCACCCCTGTCCCCTGCACGTGTGCCTGTGTGTACCCAAGAAGGGGCTGGTGCAGGTGTTGGGGAAATGAGACTGCCCAGGGGCTTAGGTCTGGTTCATGTACAGCTAAACCAGGCCTCTGTCCTGCAGATTCGCCCAACCCCGGGGAGACCTGGGAGCTGTCAGCAGACAACAGCTCGTCAGGCTGGTGCCCCAGACGAGGCCCTTCCCCAGGAGCAGGTAAGGAGCTCTGGCTCAGCCCTTTCCCGCAGCAGCAGGCACCGTCCGTCAGTGGAGAAATCTCTCTGCCCCGATATTTTGATGGGGTCACTGCTCCAATAGATGGTCTGTCCTTGTTTTCCCAGTGTCCCTGGAACCATTTCACATGTCCTGGAGAAGATGGACCTTGCATTTCCCCTTCCCCGCCCTTAACATGTGCATGCTGATGAACCCCCAACATCCCTCGAGCTCCTCACCCAGAGAGCGACGTCCCTGCAGGCTCTGACATGGTGTGATCACCACCCCACGCAGGGACAGAGTTCCTGAAGTTCATCTCCAGCCCCATGCCCGTGGAGGCATATTAGAAGGAGCTGTGGGATTTGGAGTCCTCCTCCCACCTCTTCCACACTCTGAATTCTCCATCATGCTTCGTCCCGGGCCAGGCCAGGAGATGAGCGGGGCTTCCCCCGCGCCAGCAACGCCAGGGCTGACCTGTGCATGTTCTTCCCCACCCGCAGGTGCTGGGACCCTGAGCAGAGCTGAGCAGCAGCCTCCCGAGGAGGGGCCTGCAATCCTAGAGCTGCAGAGGACTTGCCCAGGGAGACTGGAGGAGAGGGGCTCCCCGACGCCTGAGCCGGGCCCAGGGCAGATGGGGCAGGGCAGGCCTCCAGAGCAGGGGGAGAGCGCGGAGGTGAGCAGGGCCCCCGGGTCACTCGTGGGTGGGAGCGCAGCTGGGGCAGAGCCAGGAGGAGCCAGGGGCGGTATAAAGACCATGGAGAGCGGAGAGCCCTGAAGAGCGTCAAGCCTGTGGTGATGGGAGGGGGCTGCAAACACCCCAAGCAGGAGCCCTCTCCCAAGTGTAGGGACCCAGGGGTGCTGGCAGGGGAAGGCCTGGTCAGGGCGCACGGAGCCGGGGCTCCTGCCTCTAGAAGCGGTGCCCAGGCTGCCTCCAGGGGCCGAGCAAACAGGCTGTGCTGAGCTGGGCCGAGGCCGACACCTGAACTCCTGTGTCCACGGCTGCGTGCACAGCACAGCCCAGCTGACTAACGGGGATGTTGCACCCCTGCCTGTCCTGGCTCAGCCTGCCACTAGTTACAGCACAGAGTGATCCCAGCACGGGGCTGTGGGGGCTGGAGGCAGGTGGGAGAAGAGACGCTGATGGTGTGACGCTTGTGCCTGCAGCTCCGGGAGGTGTTCGAGGACGTGGCCGTGTATTTCACGCGGAGGGAGTGGGAGCTGCTGGAGGATGACGACAAGGTGCTTTACCGGGACCAGATGCTGAGGAATTTCCAAGCCCTCGTTTCCCGGGGTAAAGCTCCGGTTCTTGCCTCTCCTGTACGAGCTCTGAAGTGTAATGTCTTTTCCCTGTGTTACAGCCATCTTGTCCTCATGCACTTTTCAGGCTGGGGTTTTAATTTCCCTTCCTCCCCATTGCTCTGTCGGTGATCAGGCCTGTGTCACATTTGATAGTGATTCATCCTCCTTCATTTGATCCAGGGGCCTTCACATCAGTCTTCCCCACTGTTGTAACCCCTGGTCTTTCCGTATGCATCTGGTTCTGGGCAACATGATCTCCCTTTGCCTTCTCAGCATGTTCATACCAACTCCAACTCCTTGTACGTCAGTGCACTAAGAGCTGTTTCCAGGGAATGGTTCTGATTTCCACCCGCTCTTGCCTAGCGTGTCCTGTCCAAGCACATTTATCAATCCAGCATGCTCCGTTCTGTGATACCTAAATTCTCTTTCTTCTCCTTTGGTTATGACCTAGAAGAAGCTAACAGAAGTTTTATTGGCCTCTGGTGCTACAGCACATGGATGATGCATTTCTATATGTCTGTCTCTTGGGAATACGTACAGGTGATGGATCCTAGGTCTCTATCAAGGGGTCTGTCTTGGGGCGAGGTACTAGGGGCGATCTCCCCTAGCGCCCCCTACCGTGCCAAGTTTGTATTAAAGCACCCTCGTTCTTTCCTGCCACGTCTTGATCTTATAAATATTAAAGGGAGTCTGCCTTTCATCCCCTTGGTCACAGTTCTCCCTGCTACCCCGGGTCTTGTTCTGATAATGGGGTTCCGGGCACCCCGGCCTTATGGGCTATGTGTGGCTCCAACCGTCCCTATACCATGCCCCAAGCCTCGCAGATGTACTGGACATTGTTTGGTTTGTCTTTCTTTTTCGGCACCCTCTCTGGCACTTGGGCTCTCCGCAGCCCTTGTCTCTCACCCGTACCCTGCAAGCGCTCTGCCTTTCTGCTGCCTTGTCTCACAACCACGCCCTCTGGCACTCGGCAGTCGCTGCCCCCTTTGCTCTGGGGCTTCTCGCTCAGGTGGGCTTGGGTGGCCGTAGCCATGCCTGGCCCCATTCTCATGCTGCCCCCTTTTCTCTGGGGCTTTTCACACTTCCCCCTTTGCCTAGGGTTTCCGCAGCCTTGGGGCTCAGGTGGCCATAGCTGTACCTAGCCCCAACTCTCCTCCTTGGGGTCTTGTACCCCTCGCAGGGCTCAGGTGGTCTTGGGCTTACCTGGCCCCCAACTCTCCATGCCTCTTCTCGGGGCTGGGATCAGTGCATCCCAAAATGCTGCGCCCTCTCTGGCACCTTTCTCGCTGCCCCCCTCTCTGGGGCTGGGGTTCCTAAACTGCCGAGGGTCCCCTATGAGGCCTCCTCCAACCCCTAATAGGCTCACCCAAACCACCGGTTGTAACTAGTAAACAGAAATGCAAGCCCCTTGCTATAACATAAACCTGGGCCATCGGGCTATAACAGCATTCTCCCTGCCACACCAGGGTTGCTCCATCTTTCCCCAATCTTGGGGCTGTACCTGCAGTCTGGCCTCTCCTCTTTGCTCAGACCGGCAGAGGTCCTTCCCCTTCAGCTGCCAGCAGGGAACTGCCTGCCTGGCCTCTGTCTGGGAGTTATATAGGAGCCAGGCCCTGCCCCTTCCGGTCAGCTGACTCCCACCAGTTACCCTGGCAACCTGTAGCTGGGCTTCTTACTGGCTGCTCTACAAGTAGCAGGCACCTCAGTGCCCTGCTACACACCTCCCCTCTTCATGGGAGCAGAGCACTGTAGTGCTCTGCGACAGAGTCACTAAAAGCTTCTGTTGACTGTCCTTCCTAACATCTTCATCTCCACAGACCAGAGGCTTTGGCTTTGCTGTATTTACGTTAAGATCTGTGCTCTCAAGCTCACTCTGCCGGTCTCAAATGTTTTCTTCCCCTCCTCCTCGAAGCCCTCTGCAGATCACAAACCATCACTGCGATAACAGCAAGTGGGCTAGGTGCAGGGCCTCGTGCAAACCAGTCTTCATTTCCAGAGCATCTCTTGTACGGGGGCTTTTTTTCGATGTGTGCGTAGTGTCAAAGTACTTTCCTATTGACTAGGCCAGTTGTCTTTTGTGATTTTTTTTTTTTTCTTTCCCTTCAATTTCCCCCAAAGGATTTCCATAAGGAAGTGATTGAATGATTTCTCTAGCTCCACAAAGACCTTCTAGACTATTTCTACGTTACGGGCTTTCTCATGCTGTGCCACGTGTGTCTTTCTGCCTTCTTTTCTCCAGATCCAACCTGGCAAAACCTGTAGTATTTGCCGACCTGTGCACACATCTGCCTCCTGGGCTGATCCTTTCATTGGAGGACATGATTGCTCAGGTGTTCTTACAGTTATTATAAAATGATCCTTTCCTGTGGCCTGGTGATGCTGAATTACCCTCTCTCCCAGAAAAAAAGTCTCATTGTCAGCCACCTGTCACAGATTCTTTTTACTGCCACGAGTCCTCACTTGAAATCTTTCCCGAGAAGAAGCTCCTTTCCACTCCTTTGCCTGGGATACCACCAATCAGATTAATGTTTTCCATCTGTTAGTGTGTCCAATGTCTCTTCATTTTAGTACTCTGAAAACAGCAAAAGCTTTATCTTTCTGCTTCCTAGTACATCACGGATCATTGTGTCTCCAGCCCTGTCCACGGTCACTGCATCAGTGTAATGCCCTTTCTATACCAGGAGTGGTTGGTGCTTTGTTTCCTGTGACCATCCCACCACTGCCTGGGTGACCAGGAGCATCATCTAATGACGGCTTCTCTCTGCAGCGCCTTCTCTTCAATCCTAAATGCCCCTCTTCCCTTGTCCAACAAGGCTGTAGTAGAAACCTTGAGTTCATTGGATCCGTTCCCTAACCACGGTGGGTTATTCTGCATCCAGTACTGAGTCACAAGCCCTCTTTAACTACCACCTTAAACAGGTTATGAAGGTCCCACACCTGACTTAATCTGCCGCATCCAGCGAGGAGAGGTGGAGCTGTGGGTCTGTGATGATGAGGATGGCGAGGAAACCTCAAGGTTGGAGGACCTGCTGCCAGGTGAGTGTGGCTTTGCCCTCCCCTGACTCCCCTCTCAGAAAAGCTCCGTGCCCAGAGGGCCAGGGGCACCTGGAAACTGCAGACCTGCCTTATGTTGCTATTCCAGGGTGCTGCCCTCAAATACAGTACGTGATGCTGCAAGATTTTAAGGCAGGTGTTGTTCCCAGTCTCTGAAATTCACTGATGTGAAGACAAGCAAACGTTCTCTGCTAGGGGACAATCGAGTTTTCTGTCTTGATTTTTTTCTTTCTTTTTTTTGTGGGTTAGACCTGCTTTCCCTGGGATGCCATGATCTTAATATTCCACGCTCACTCAGTAATGCAGGAGTTCATTCCCCAGCCCACAGTAGCCATATCTCTCCCACCCTCTCCCAGGGTGTGATGAGATTTGTAGTCTCCCATGGACATCAGCTTGGTATGGAGAGGCTCTGTAGTCCTTCTTGCCTACAAGTAACGAAGTTGAGGTTGTTGCTGGCTCCTCCTGCTCATGTTCACCTGATACCCAGGAAGTGTTTCATCATAGTCTCAGGCTGCATTACATGGCTCTATGGCATGGGTGGATTCAGAAGCCTTTATGTTGCGTGGGGAAGTGAATCCCCTGTGGTTTGCACTGGATTCACCCTCTTCCTGTTTCATCTCTTTGGCCCTGAGTGTTACAAAACCTGAGACTCGGCACCAGAGTCCACGGTGAGGTTCATGCCATGGCCTTAGACCAGGTGCAGGCTCCTGCGACATGCTGACCACCTTGGACCCACCAGCAGTACAAAGCAGCATGGGTTCATTTCCTGTACTGACCTTGCACTGGAAGCAGGCAGGAAGCACACTCCTCTCAGAAGAGAGCCACAGCTTTAAGTCCTCTTCTTCCATGGCCGGTTAGAGCATGAAGCCTTTCAGGCACTGTCCTAATGCACATGTCCCATGTGTGCTTTTCCCAGCAGGGCCTGAAGTGATGGGGGTGAGACCTGGGCCATAAAGTCTGAGAGTCTTGTTTTCAACTCCAGCGAGTAGGGAACATTGGCCTGGCACAGAGACTTGCCCCTGCTTCACACGAAGCACTTGGGGTTTTGGCAGGAAGACTGATTTCTTGAGGGAACACAAGTGCCAAGGTCCAGGCCTGATCTGAGGCCCTTCCCAGTAGAAGGATTAGCAGTGTTTGCCCCTGACTGCAGGGCAGAGACCAATCTGGGGTTTGTCTTCCCCACACAGGAGGTGCCTGGCTGCTGAACAGAGCCAAGAAGCAGCCTCCTGCGGAAAGGCTTGCAGACCTGGAGCCAGCATGGACTTCCTCAGAGAGTTTGGGGGAGATGGACATCCTGAGACCTGAGAAGGAGCAATGGCACAAGAGTCAGCGGAGGCCCCAAAAGGAAAAGGAGAATGTAGCGGTGAACCAGGTACCATCTGCAGCTGGGAGTGAGAGTGGCGAAGGGGCAGAGCCTGGACAGAGCCCTGGGTGCAGAGAAGAAGTGGAGCTGGGAGAGCTGAAGAGCCCCTGGAAAGAGGCACTGCATCCGAATGAAGGCAGTGGGGAGGGCGTCAGAGGGAAGCAGGAGCTTATAGCTAAGCACAGGGGCAGAGCCTACCCCAGCCCTGAGGTCAGGAAAACCGCCTCCCCCCTGGATCTGCACAAGATGAGGCATACAGGGAAGAAGCCCCATGTATGTGCCAAGTGTGGGAAGAGCTTCACCTGGTCCTCCCACTTGATCCGGCACCAGTTCACACACACAGGGGAGAAGCCACATCAGTGCTCAGAGTGTGGGAAGAGATTCACCCGCTCCTTCGACCTGGCTCAGCACCAATGCATCCATGTGGAAGAGAAGCCATATCAGTGCTTGGAGTGTGGGAAGAGATTCCCTCAATCCTCCCATCTGGCTGAACACCAGCTTTTGCATGCAAGGGAGAAGCCATATTGGTGCTCAGAATGTGGAAAGAGCTTCATCTCCTCCTCCAAACTGGCCCATCACCAGCACATCCACATGAGAATGAGGTCACATCAGTGCTCTCTGTGTGGAAAGAAGTTCACACGCTCCACCCACCTGATCCGGCACAAGTTCACCCACACAGGGGAGAAGCCATATCGGTGCTCAGAGTGTGGGAAGAGCTTCACCCGCTCCTCCAATCTGGTCCAGCACCAGATGATCCACACAGGGGAGAAGCCACATCGGTGCTCCGTGTGTGGGAAGAGCTTCACCCGCTCCTCCAACCTGGTCCAGCACCAGATGATCCACACAGGAGAGAAGCCTCATTGGTGTTCAGAGTGTGGAAAGAGCTTCACCCGCTCCTCCCACCTGACCCAGCATCGGTTCGTTCACACCCGGAAGCATCCATAGTTTTGGGGGCATTGCAGGAAAGAGCTTGGGCATGTCCATCTGCTCAGTGTCCACCAGCGGCTGCCCTGAGGCAAGCAGCCTCATGCTGGTTCACCCAGCCTTTGGCCCTTCTAGGGCCCTACAGAACCCACAGGAGCCAGAGGCTGGCCCCCAAGGTTTGATGTGGGGAGGGGTTAAGAAGAAATGCCTGAGGCAGAGGCCAGACCAGATGCTGGAAGAACCAGTGGGGGACCTCTTAGCATCAGCCTTGGAGCCTGTGTCTTCACCATCATTCTCTAAAAGTGATCTGTGCTTCAAGGGAGAGAAGAAATGGCTTCATAATAGGGTGCCTCTCCAAGACAACTGGCTCTGAAAGACACCCAGGGACTGTCCTTGGCCAGCTCCCACCTTCCTTCTCCATCCTGGCCCCTGGGATTCTGGTATGTGAGGTACCAGAGTTGTAGGAAGGGAACATTTATAGCTGGGGAAGCATTTCCTGCCCTCCGCCCTGACCTTGCCTCTCCTTCCCACCACATCACCCCTCTCTAGGCCTGCACATGCCCATTGTGTTCTGCAAGGGTCTCAGCTGCCACCCCCTGAGTCCAGCGTGGCAGGTTTTGCTTCTTAGCCCCTCTTCCATGGTTCTTTTTAGCCTTCGGGTGCTGGAGGTGCCATGTCCTGCCGTCAGATCTGCAGGATCACACCTTGCTGATAAATTTGCTTAGTTTCTATACCGTTTCTTCAAGGCATTTTGCTTGATGGCTTGCCTGTTTAAGTCTGAACAAAACAGGGAGGAAAAGGTTGATTATCATATGACAGGTGTTAATTGCTGTGCTCCTGTTCTTCATTGTCTATGTGTAAAGACTGTGTAGCTGTGGCCCCTGTAATAATGGGTCAATCAGGGGCTTTGAGCGTCAGACAGGATACTTCGAGGTGTCACCACCAAACCTGTTTTAGGGTGCTTGTATATCAGTGGGGAGCTTGTACTGGTGGTGGTTTATTTACCAAACTCCAGACATACAGTGAATGGCTTGGACATTTCTAACACCTTAGAGTGACATTGGATTCCTGGTTTGAGCAATGTGAGACTGTCAGGTACAGACCATCCTCCCTTTGTTCAGTGCACCTTTTATAGGTTTCTTTTGAGATGCATATTATAGCCTTTTGTTTTCTTTAGCTGCTAGGTCAATTGAAATGCATATGTGGTTTCCTTGCCTTCACTGGCTCAGCCTTTCTTTAAAGGGCTTTCTGAGGTACACGTGATGAACACATCGGGTCTCTGCCAACAATTTTAACCACTTTTATTATTGTGTGGCTTGAATCTGGTATTGGGTACCGCAAGCACTCCACTGTCTCAATGCCTAATGCGTTACAAGCCATTAACAGTTTGATTTTCTTGTGGCAGTCTTGTTACCGCAATCCAGTCTTGCCCCATCCACTGTCCTGCACTGTCCTGCATTTTTATTTTATGTCCAAGCTTTCACAGTTTTCTTATTTCATTGTTGTTGAATGTATAAGGGGCTGTGCAGGTTGGGGGCAATGCATATAGGTGGGGGAGTGTATGTCAAAGGAACTGAAATCCTTACCACCTCTTTCTAAGAGGGGAGTATGGGTGCAGATCAGTTTCATAGTTTCTAGGGTCGGAAGGGACCTGAGCAGATCATCGAGTCTGACCCCCTGCCATGGCAGGAAAGAGTACTGGGGTCAAACGACCCCAGCAAGGTGTACATCTGGCCTCCTCTTAAAGACCCCCAGGGCAGGAGCCTGCACCACTTCTCTTGGAAGTTGGTTCCAGATCCTAGCTGTCCTGACAGTGAAGTCACGCCTCCTGATATCTAGCCTAAATCTACCCTCTGCCAGCTTGTGACTGTTATTCCTGGTCACTCCTGGTAGTGCTCGGGGGAACAGGGACTTCCCCAGTGCTTGCTGGTCCCCTCTGACTAGTTTGCAACAGACCACTAGATCCCCCCTCAGCCTTCATTTGTGGAGGCTGAACAGGTTCAGGTCCTGTCGCCTCTCCTTGTAGGGCCTGCCCTGCTGCCCCCTGATCATGTGAGTGGCCTCCTCTGGACCCTCTCCATGTTGTCCACATCCCTTTTGAAGTGCGGCGCGCAGCTGGAGTACTGCAAAACTAGATGCAGTTCTCCAGCTGCGGCCTGACCAGTACTGCATAGAGGGGGAGGATCACCTCCTTGGACCTGCTCGAGATGCATCTGTGGATGCACGACAAGGTGCGGTTGGCCTTCTTGACCGCCTCCCCACACTGCCGGCCCATGTTCATCTTGGCATCAATGATGATTCCAAGATCCTTTTCCACCTCCGTGCTGACGAGAAGGGAGTTCCCCAGCCTGTAGGTATGGTGCTGGTTCTTCCTCCCCAGGTGCAGAACCTTGCACTTGTCGGTGTTGAATCCCATCCTATTCTCATCCGCCAACCCCTGTAACCTGTCTAGGTCTGATTGCAGCCTATTCCTCCCTTCTAGCGTGCCCACATCCCCTGACATCTTAGTGTCATCAGCAAATTTGAACAGGGTGCTATTTACCCCCTCGTCCAAGTCACTGATGAAGATGTTGAACAGTGCGGGCCCGAGGACCGAGCCCTGGGGGACCCCACTGCCCACATCCCTCCAGGTCGAACATGACCCGTCCACCACCGCTCTCTGGGTGTGGGCCTCCCGCCAGTTGGCAACCAATTTGACTGTGTGGGTGTCGACACCACAGTCCCCCAGTTTCTTAATGAGAACGGGGTGAGAGACAGTGTCGAAGGCCTTCCGGAAGTCCAGGAAGACGATGTCCACTGCTACCCCTGCATCTAAGGATTTGGTGACCTGGTTGTAGAAGGCCACCAGGTTGGTCTGACAGGACTTGCCGCTAATGAACTTGTGTTGGTTGCTCTTAAACCTAATCTCCCCTGCCGGCCCCTCGTGGACATGCACCAGAATAATTCTCTCAAAAAGCTTGCCCAGGATCAAGGTAAGACTAACTGGTCTATAGTTTCCCAGGTCCTCTTTCCTCCCCTTTTTGAACACGGGAGCCACAATGGCCCTCTTCCAGTCCTCTGGCACCACACCAGAGCACCACGAGTGCTCGTACAGCTGTGCCAGGGATCCCGCAATGACCACAGCTATTCCCTCAGCACTTGGGGGTGGAGATCGTCTGGACCAGCTGATTTGAATACATCCAGTCCCTCCAGAAGTTCCCTGACTAGATCATCACTGACCCTTGGCCTGGGTGCGCTTCCCCTGGGTCCTGAGCGGGGCTCAGTGGGGGGCTGATCTGGTCCCTGCTCAGGAAAATGGAGGCAAAGAAATTGTTAAATATGTTAGCTTTGTCATCTGGTGTGATGACCAAATTTCTTAGCCCTGCAGGGGCCCCATGTTACCCAGAACCTTCTTTTTGCGCCCTATGTATTTTAAAAAGGACTTCTTGTCCTTGATCTGGGAAGCTAGTCCCAATTCCATCTCTGCCTTGACCTTCCTGACTGCCCCTCTGCATCCCTGAGCACTGCAGTATAATCCTCCCTGGTGATGGCCCCTCCCTTCCATTGGGTGTGCATCCCCCTTTTAGCTAGGAGACATTCCCGGATGCTTTTGGTGAGCCGTGGGGGCTTTTGCGCCCTCCTGCCCCCTAAGTTGAGGTCACGTGATGTATCTTCACAAGGCCTGACTTCAGGCTTGCTTCCCAAATGCAGTTCCCACTGTTTTTGTGATGTAGTCTCATGGAGAAGAGGATGTTGTGTTACAGAAGTAGATACGTAAGCATTTGTGGTCAGGGCCCTGAGAAGGGTTGAAGAGGAGCACAAGGAGGCACCTCAGTTTACTAGGGACCCTGCTGACCAAAATGGGTCTGGCCCCATGTGGGGATGCAGCCTCACTCGCTGCAAAGAGAAAGGCCAGATGGCTGCTTTTGTCCCACAGCAGTTTCAGCAAGTGCCTAAGGACAAGGGAAAGTACAGGTGGGACCCTGCTGATGAGGTCAGACCTCCACTTACACCCATGGCCACAGCCATTCTAGGCTCCAAGTGCTATTGGATCATGGCATTCCCTGGGGAGGAATGAAGCCAGGAGATCTTCTCTTTTGATTTCTGATCCCTTGGTTTGGATTCCAGACACCCAAAGAGCTGCTGAGCAAGGTGATTTTGGAGGTGGTGATTTAGAGCCAAGCTGCACTTTCCACCTCTGGCAGCCTGTCAGGTTTATTGCTAAGTCTTGCTAGCACTCTCCCAATCTTCCTAAGTAAAAACCAGTGGTTTTACTGGCCTGTAGGAGCCCAGGGAGCCTCTGAATATTTGAAATGGGCATTTGTGGTGGGTCAGTTGGGGGCACTTCTGCATTGAGCCATTTGCCTCACTGTACCCCACCAAAAACCAAGCTTCAGATGCCTCCCAAGGGGCATGAACTTCTGGCCAACCCCCTGCCTGGAGTACCCACAAGCCTGGGGTAACTGCTGCCACCACCTGGGGTCTGGTCTTTGTCCAGGCTCTGTGCCCCCCATGGTACACAGGCCTTGTAGTCCTTGAGGGTGCTTGACCCACAGTGAAATCTTGGGGTGCTTCCTTTAGCCTGAAATACTCATAGTAGTCTCCCTTGATTTGCTGAGGGAAAGGGGCTAAAAGGCATACTTAATCCCCCTCAAGCAGATCCAGCAAGGCTTGGTGTAATGGCTAACTTTATTCCTTGGAGAATGCAGTCATGGGGAGGGGGTATAAGTCAGAGAAGTATCAAAAGCAAATCCCAGAGCAAACAAACAGCTTGGTAGCCTTTTGACAAGCAACGAAAATACTAGATTGTAAATCCCAACTACACTTCAGGTAAATTGCTCACAATTCACTGCAGGAGCTGACTGAACCTGCTCTAGGGGCAGCATAGCTTGCTGGCTGTGTCCCCAAAGCATGTCTCCTCTCCTTCCAGGAAGAAGGGACCTTATGTATCCGTCATGACCTCATCACTGAGTTCCCACCAGAAACCAGTATCCTCAGAACGTGGCTGATGCCCAACACCTGATGCCCGACACCTGCAGAAGTGTCCCTAAACCACCCTTTGTAAAATGAGAAATTTTACAATTTTTGTATTCTCCTTTGCTGGATGTGAGCCCAAAAGCTTGCAACTAAAGGGTTTTTATTTTTTGGAACTGTCTAGTTGGTCCAATAAAAGATATTGCCTCTACCTCAAGATTTCTGACTGCTTTTGCCTTTAGACCAACGCAGCTACAACCTATACCCCCAAAACCACCCTTTAATCTCTAGAGCACTCAAACAGCAGCCTGCAGCTGCCCCCACGTCTGAGTGCAGTTTCTTCATTGCACAGTCCTGGCTGACTGAGCCAGCGAGATCTCCAGCTCCACTCTGTGCTCCTCTGTATAGGCCTGGGCAGGCTCCATGTGCATGCTGCTCTCTTTCCCCCTTACTCCAGCCTCAATCTTCCTCTTCCTTTTTACCTTGCCTTCCAGCCTGGAGGGTTTCTGGGAGTTACAGTCCAAATGAAGTCAGCCTGGCACTGCAGACTGCTCCTGGTTCCTCCTGTTACACACACTACGTTCACATGACACTATAATATTTGTGTGCAGCAAAGGCACTGAACCAGATGCAGCTTCACTGGGGTGGGCCTTTTTCTAGTCCCACTTTGACTTTCAGATTTCATAGCTATTAGGGCTGGAAGGGACTTTGGAAGATCATCAAGTCTAACCCCCTGCCCCAGGGGCAGGAAGTCAGCTAGGGTCAAAGGATCCCAGCAAGATAGCCATCTGAAAGTTTCTTAAAAGAGTCCAGAGTAGGTGCTTGCAGCACCTCTGGAGGCATTTCATGCCTTGGGGGCTCGGACAGTAAAGAAGTTTTTCCTTGGGTCCAGCCTAAAACGGTCTTGGAGGAGTTTGTGACTGTTTGGCTTTGTCATCTCTTGGGGTGCTCTGGTGAACAGGCATTCTCCCAGATCCTGATGGACACCTCTGATGTACTTCTAGGTACCCACTAAGTCACCCCAAGCCTGCGCTTTTTGAGGCTTAAGACTCCCATGGCTCTCAACCTCTCGTAAGTCCTGTTCTCTTACTCTCTGATCATGTGCATGGCTCTCCTCTGGACTCTCAAGCTTTTCCATATCCATCTTAAACTGAGGAGCCTAGCATTGGATGCAGTACTCCAGCTGTGGCTTCAGCAAGGGTGAGTACAGCGGGGAGATGACATCCTGAGATTGGCTTGAGAAGCATATATGGATGCAAGCCAAAGTTTGGTTTGCTTTACCAGCTGCGACATCACGTCGGTGGCTTACATTCATCCTGCGGCCAATCATAACTCCCAAGTCCCTTTCGGCCGTGGTGCTAGCGAGCGTAGCACTGCCGAGCCTACAAGCATGATTCAGGTTTCTTTCCCAAGGTGGAGGACTTTGCATTGGTACCTTGCATTTTTCCATATTGAATGTTATCAGGTTTTTGTTGGCCCATTTTCTGTCAAGGATGGCCTGGATCACCAGCCTATCCTCAGGTGTAGATGCTTTACCCCAAAGTTTGGTGTCACCAGCAACGCCAGTCTGCATCTGACACCGATGTCCACATTGTTAATAAAGATGTTGAAGACTATAGGTGCAAAGACGGAGTCTTGGGGGACACCATTGGTGCAAGTACTCATAGATTCATAGATTATAGAGTTGGAAGGGACCCAATGGATCATTGTGTCCAATCCTCTGCACCTGGCCGAGGTCAGATGACCCTAGCCAGGTGATTGTCAAGCCTTCTCTTGAAGACCTCCAAGTGAGGTGATAGTACCACCTCCCTTGGCAGCCTGTTCCAGACTCTGGCCACTCTTCCTGTAAAAACATTCTTCCTAATGTCTAACCTATATCTAATTTCCACTAGTTTGCACCCATTATTCCTAGTTACTCCCTGGGGTGTAAACAGTGCATCCCCAATTCCCTGCTGTCCTCCTCTGTTAAACTTATAGGCACCTACAAGGTAACCCCTCAGCTGTCTTTACTAAAGGCTGAAGAGATCCAGATCTCTCAATTTCTCCTTGTAGGGATTTTTGCGGAGACCACTAATCATGTAAGTGGCCTCCTCTGGACCCTTTCCAGATTCTCCATGTCCCTCTTGAAGTGTGGTGCCCAAAACTGGACTCAGTACTCCAACTGCAGCCTCACTAATGCCGCATAGGGGGGAAGCAGCACCTCCCTCAATCTGTTTGTCATGCGTCTGTTAATACACAACAAGGTGCGATTGGCTTTGTTGATGGCCTCGTTACACTGCTGGCTGCTGTTCATCTTGGAGTCAACTATGACTCCAAGATCTCTCTCAGACTCTGAGCTGCTAAGGAGGTCATCTCCCGACCTGTAGGTGCGGTGGGGATTCCTCCTTCCTAGGTGGAGTATCTTACATTTGTCTTTGTTGAATTTCATCCTATTTCGTTCTGCCAATTGATCTAACCTGTCCAGGTTGGCCTGTATGTAAACCCTGCCCTGACGATGATTCACTCCCATTGACTACCACCCACTATGTCCAACCTCAGAGTCAATTCCCCAGCCATTGAACGAGGATGTAGCCGAGACCACAGTTGGCCAGTTGTTTCATGAGGAGATCATGGGACACCAGATCAAAGGCTGTTTTTAAAGTCCAGATATATGACATCAATCTCTTCTCCCTTGTCCAGGTGATATGTCACCTGGTCATAGTTTCATAGTTGGTAGGGTCAGAAGGGAACTGAGCAGATCATCAAGTCGGACCCCTTGCCATGGCAGGAAAGAGTTCTGGGGTCAAACGACCCCAGCAAGGTGATCATCAAGCCTCCTTTTCAAGACCCCCAGGGTAGGAGCAAGCACCATTTCCCTTGGAATTTGGTTCCAGATCCTAGCCGCCCTGACCGTGCAGTAGTGCTTCCTGATGTCCAGCTTGAACCTACTCTCAGTCAGTTTATGGCTGTTATTCCTAGTTATTCCTGGTAGTGCTTGGGGGAACAGGGTCTCTCCCATTCCTCACTGGTTCCCCTTGGTAAGTTTATAGAGGGCCACAAGATCCCCTCTCAGCCTTCTCTTGTGGAGGCTGCCCCTGATCATACCAGTGGCCCTCCTCTGGACCCTCTCAATGCTGTCAATCCTTTCTGAAGTGTGGCACCCAGAACTTGACACAGTACTCTGACTGTGGTCTGACCCAATGTCACATAGAGGGGGAGGGTCACCTCCTTGGACCTGCTCATGATGCATTTGTGGATGCATGACAAAGTGTGGTTGGCCTTACTGACTGCATCCCCACACTGCTGGCCCATGTTCATCTTGGAGTCAATGATGACTCCAAGATCCGTTTCTGCCTCTGTGCTGATAAGAAGGGAGTTCCCCAGCTTGTAGGTATGGTGCTGGTTCTTCCTCCCCAGGTGCAGCACCTTGCACATGTCAGTGTTGAAACCCATCCTATAGAAGAAGGTGAGATTGTTCAGGCAAGACCTACCTGCAAGAAACTTGTGCTGGCTATCCCTCAGGATGTTGCCATCAGCCAGCTTGCCAAGAATGGTCTCTGATAATTTTTTCCAAAATCTTCCCAGGGATTGAGGTCGAGCTGATTGACTTCTAGTTCCCCAGATCTACTTTCCACCCTTTCTTGAAGATGGGCATCAAATTGGCTTTCTTCCAGTCTTCAGGCACTTCACCTGAGCGCCAGGAGCTCACGAAGATCCTTGCCAGTGGCTGGGCTGTGATGCCTGGTAGCCCCTTAATTACCCTGGGGTGCAAACTGTCAGGACCGGCTGACTTGACAATGTCCAGCCTCTCAAGGTGTTCCTTTACAAGGTCAACACCGATGAAGGGTATCAAGTCACCCTCACCCTGGCTGTTCTGCATCGTGTTAGGCAGGGCTGGTGAAAAACTGAAGAAAAGTACCCATTAAGCAGGTTGGCTTTTTCCTGGGTGTCAGTTGTCCTATTTGGCTTAGCAATGGTCCAATGTTACCTTTGCTTTTGTTCTGACTCCCTGCATATCTGAAAAAGGAGTTTTTATTGTCCTTGATACGTGTGGCCAGTTGGAGGTTTTACTCGCCCTTAGGTCCAGCTGGCCCCATGGTACGGTGTGTAACAGGGACTCAGACAAGAGCCCTGATACTTAGAAGATCGGGTCAAGCTGACCCGATAGTGTACCCAGCAAGGTGGGAGTTGCACACCTGGGACGTGACGAGGGTGATTAGTGTGCCAAGAGGGCATAAAACCAGTGGCAGGAGACAGACTGATTGCCTTCAGGCACCAGAAGAAGAAATAAGGAGTGACGGATTTCCGGGGAGAAAGAAGAAGACTTACCGGTGATCTGAATGAACTCTGAGAGACATGAAGCCCTGAGGTACATGGCAATTTAGCAGTGAAGAGGATCACGTTGCCAAGAATCCTGTCGGGTGTCGGATCCCCAAGGGACACGGCAGGGCAGCTGTGAAAGAGACTTTTTTTGCTGGTAAACCCCACTGTGCCATCATGGTAGACAAGGCTAAAGGAGAGACAGGGATAAGAGTAACTATCCCGCTCACAAAGTGGTGCATTGGCCAGGAACGCTGTCCACTATCCCAGGAATAACCTCCAGCCAATATTGGCAGTATGGAGTCCATGGATACTCAAACGCCAACTGACTGGCAACAGGAGCATAATATTACTTTGTGACTTGTATAAGGACAACAAGCTCAGCTAGAGGAGATGGTGTGAGTATGTACCCAAGAAGCAGAAGCACAAATTCAACTCTTCTCCTGCCAGCAAGATCTATGTGAGAAAACTGAGGCGCTACAGATGGCGCTCAGGAGAGAAGGTGATGGAGTTAGATTACCTCACATGTTTCCAGACGATGACAGAGAAGTCTATTTAGAGGCATTTGAGAGAATAGCAGCAACCACGAAATGGGACCCAGGAAGTTGGGCAGCACAGATAGGACCTCTTCTTATAGGTCCAGCACAAGTTGCTTGCAGACCCCTTAGCAGGGTGGATGCCAGAGATTACCAAAAGGTAAAGGCTGTGATACTATACCGATTAGAAATTTCATCTGAAACATATTGCCAAAAGTTTTGGGCCTGTAAGAGTCCTGAAGGGTCCCGGCCACATCTACCAGCCCAGATGCTAAGAGACCTCGCTGAACGATGGTTACAACCAGACACTCGGACTCTTCAAGAAGTGATAGATCTTATAGTGCTAGAGCAATTTCTGACTGGTCTTAGCAGCAGTTCTCAGAGATGGGTACGACGCCACCAACCTAAGACTGTGGAAGATGCCCTGTGACGTGCTGAAGACTGTGCTGCGGCAGAAGGGAAATGTGGAGCTCCTAACAGACCGACCAGGAGGTCCGTCACCTGGAACTAGGCAAGGAACACCTAGCCAGTCATGTTGGGGTGAGAATATTCGAACTTACGGAAGAGAACTGTGAACCTCGGGCTCCAGGGAAGAGACATATTATAGATGTGGAGAAAAAGGATACATCTCTCAATTCAGCCCATGGAGAAACCAGACTGAAACTCTGACTGATACTACACATGATGAAAAATGGATTGCAATTTTGGTTGGCATAAGGGCCCGGACTGTCAAAATAAGCTGGTAGGTGAGGTAAAAGTTGGAGATGCCATCATACCAGCAATAGTCGATATGGGCTGCTCAAAGTCAGTGGTTCAGGTGGACCTTTTTCCCTCTCATGTAGGAAGCCCGGAGAGTCCAGTGAGCATGGTCTGTATCCATGGAGCTTCATATACCTACGAATTCAAGAGAGTCCAACTTACTGTACTCAGTCACACTGAAGAGATTGCGGTGAGCCTAGCCGTAACCCTGCCCTTCCCCATGCTGCTGGGAGTAGATTGGCCTTATCTCGAAGAAGTCCTTGCTTGAGTCATCACCAAGAAAGGGGGAGAGTGGGACCGAGACTCTGTAACGGTCTGCTTTGGGGATCCTAGAGAAGGCGAGCAAGATGACCTGGATATAGAACAGCTCATAGGCAAGGGGTATTTTCGGGATGAGCAAAGACAAGAACCCCTGTTCCAGAATATCTGGTGGTCTCAGTTGGGCAAAGTCCACGGTATGAGGTAAGGACCAAGAAGATGGTAGAGCACCAAGAAGATGTGGGGGATAAGGATTTCGCATCTATCCTCCCCAAGTGTTGGCAGACCCTGTTATGTGATGCTCATACGCTTCCTATGGGAGGACAACTAGGACGGGATAAGGAGGAGGCACGGCTGAAACGGCAAGTTTTCTGGCCTGGCTTGTACAAAGCGGTAGAGAAATTCTGTGTGGAATGCCCCGAGTGCCAGAAGCCGGGGAGGGTGCCCCTGATATCAATGCCACTGGCAGAACGCCCCTTTTATCGGATTGCTGTGGATGTAGCAGGACCGTTTCCTTGAAGCAGTGCAGGGTATCAATTTATTTTAGTAATCATTGATTATGCTACCTGCTTCCCTGAGGCAATGCTCCTGAGATCAGTAATGGCTATGGCCCTAGTCGGGGCTCTTCTAAAGTGGATCACATGGGTGGGTATTCCCCGCAAAATCCTTGCATACCAAGGGAAGAATTTTATGGCCAAAATCTTAAAAGGGTTCTGCCAAGTTTTAAAGATTCAGCAACTGCGTACCTCCATCTATCACCCCTAGACTGATGGCCTTGTGGAGTGTTTTAATCATACCTTGAAAGGGATGATTAAGGCCTGCATTCAAGGGGATGTCCTGATACCTCCCCTGCTCTTCTCAATAAGGGAGGCCACACAGGCTTCCACTGGGTATGCCCTGTTTTAATTAATTTATGGCCATACTGTACGGGGGCTTCTGGACCTTTTATGTAATGGATGGAAAGGAGAGGATGATGAGCTGACGTTATGACAAGTAGTGATTGATTTCTGGGCATGGTTGAGAAGGGCCCAAGAGATAGCCCAGGGAAATTTAAGCCAATGCCAAGAAAAACAAAAACAGCATTATGACACCCAGACCACTGAGGAAGAACTCTAAGTTGGAGACTGGGTGTTGGTATAACTGCCGGATAACTCCCACAAGATCTTGTCTTGATGGCAAGGGCCCTTTTGCATCACAAGACGAACAGGACCGGTCAACTACAAAGTCCTATACACCACGCCCACCCGAAGAAGGCAGATCTACCATATCAACCTACTCTGGAAATAGCGGCACCGAGATGGATGGCGATGAGAGAGGTGATTGAATTAGACAACAGGGAAATAGCGATACCCCCGAGCCCCACAGGGTCACACGGAGGACCAGAAATTGGTAACTAATTAGATGCCAAACGATGAGATCTTAAGGCCCCAATCCTAGAATTCCTGGAGTTGTTCCGAGAGGTACCCGGTATAGCGAGGGATGTCAACCACCACACCCTATTGTAACTGCATTGCAACTATGACTCGTCCTACCCATCCTATGTAAATTGCTTCCTGGATGAATGAGGGTGCTTGAGACATAATGGTCACAGGCCTAAAAATAGCTCCTGCTGGGGGTGAGAGCAACCAGCAGAACCCAGAAGCCAGGGAAGTACCCAAGGTAGAACATAGGCATGGCTATGCCGAGATCATCCCCAACCAGTGGCTGTCCAACCTCTTCTCGAACACCTCCAGGGACGGAGAGTCCACAGCTTCCCTCAACAGGCTATTCCACTGCCTCACTAGTCTCACAATGAAGCAGGTTTTCCTCATATCCAATATACACTTACTTTGCTTCCATTTCAAGCCATTGGTCCACATCCATCTGCTTTGATCAAGAGAAAAAAGGTGTCTTCCCTCTTCTCTATGATAGTCTGTCACAGGCTTCAGGCTTGCAGCAGACATTTTTCACTCTGGAACTTTCTCCTGTTAGCTCCAGGATAGACAGGCTGGTCTTTATTTTTGCCTTGTGGTTTTGTCCCTGCTGATTCTTGCTATTTCCCAGTATGCATCCTTGGTGACCTGCCTGTTCTTCCCTTGCCAGTTACTTTCCTTTTGCATTGGAGGCATTTTAGAAGCTCCTTGTGCAGCCACATTTGGTTTCTTGCCGTTCTTCTTGTGCTTCCCTTGCGTTGGGACATTTCTTGTTGGGCTTCCAACACTGTGCCCCTTAGCTCCCAGCCCTCCTGGGTGCCTTTCTCCTTCAATCTGTCTTCCCATGATACCAATCCTATTATCAACTTAAGCCAAATGAAACACAGCTTTTTGAAATCTAGCATCCTACTCTTCCTGAGAAGACTCTTTCTCAATATAAAATGAGCCATTACAGAAAGTCCTACTACACATTTAGCTGCAGCAGTGTTTTCCCACCAGTGCAGGTGCAGTAGAAAGCCCCCTTTGTACATGTCCCTTCTGGAAATTAATATAACACAAGCCCCTTCTTGCCTGCAAACCCTTGCCCTGCCCCATTTTGTGCATTTCTTTTCCTTCTCAGTATTGGCAGAGACCAAGCACACGGATTGGTTGGGTGTGGCAAGGCTCAGAGCAAGCCAGAAAGAAAACCCAAGAACTAAAATATCCACTGCAAAGACTGTAATTATATCCTGTGCTAGTCTCACTTCCTGTCCCCTGTAGCCTTTTATCCTCACTACCTCAAAGTGTATTTTTATATTTCATCTGTCTCATCTTTACCATGGCATTGTGTGTTTGATATTTTATACTTTTAAACCCTTAAGGAAAGTACTCCCTGTAGAATGAAGTAACACCCTAGACCAGGGGCAGGCAAGTATTTTTTTGGCAGGGGGCACTTACCCAGTTTTGACATGCTGTCGAGGGCTGCATGGGTAACCCCTCCTTGACAGGTGCCTAACCCCCTGGTCACTGTCTTGGGACCAGTGTCCTAATGCCTTGGGCCCCGCTGGTGCTGGCCCCAGGACATGGGTGCAGCCCCACGTTCCCGCTGGTTCCCACGCCCAGTCACACCCAGCGCCCCCTCAGCCCCACGGTACAGGCAGGGGCAGCACGTAGCCCTGACCCCCTGCACACCAGCAGGGAGGGAGCTGGTGCTGAGTGCGGGAAAAGTGGCCCCTCCCCTGCCCTGTGGCCGGTGCTCCCTGCTGCAGCCTCTGCCAGCCTGCACGGGGCTGCCTGTGCCTGCGCAGGACAATCCCGCGCGGGCTGTGAGTGGCTGCAGCAGGGAGTGCCGGCCACAGGGCGGGGGAGGGGCCGCTTTTCCCCCAGCTCCTTCCCTGCCTGGGGTCCTCCCCTTCCCTCCCCCACCCTTTTACGTGACTTCCCTGTTATGATGTAGCCAAATGGTCCCAGGCCAGAAGCTCCTGCAGGGGCTTCCAGCTGGGGGTCCAGGACTGGCGGGCTGTTGGAGGAGCCCACCAGGGCTTCCCCCGGGTCCTACCGCCTCTGGCTCTTGTCACTTTTGGCAGGAACCATGGACAGATAAATATTAATTTTCTAAATTTTTTAGGGGCCCTACAGGTCAGATAGAATGGCCTCCCTGTATTTTACCCACCGCTGCCCTAGACCGTTGTTAAAAACTGCATTGAAATTGTTACTGTAAAGTGATAAAATCTGCTATATTGGGTGGTCCCTTGAATGAATGACAAACCAAGTACCTCTAGCTGGTAATTGACAAGAGCCTAGCCACTTTCCATTACAAAACTCTACTCTACAAGCTGTTTTACACTAATCAAGCCCAGGACCTGATTCCTGGAGCTGAGCACTCACCCTGGGGACTATTCCTGTAAGCCATGAGAATATAGCCATTAAGTCAATGAGTCAAGGGTGGACTCCCAAAAGTTCAGGTACCACAGACAGAGGCCCCTGAGACTAACAGCTGGGAGGTACTACGCAAGACCCATGTGGGTCTGTGACCTCCAGATCGGATAGCCAAGATGATGCTGGGGGATCACACAAGTCTGTCAGAAAGGGATAAAAGGCAGTGGAGCGTGACTCTCAGTGGCACCCTCTCATCCAGCACTGGCCTACTGAGACAGGAGGACAAGGAGGTGTCTCCCCTTCTGGAGAAGTCATCGCCTTGAAGGAAGCTGACCATCAACAGCAGACGCCAGGGCCTCAGCTAGGTAGATATACTGACACCAGTGCTCTCACAGCCACTACAGCAGCTACGATACACTATACTGCATCGATTTAAATGAATTAGTGCATGTGTGTGTGTGTTTGCGCTAAGGTGCCCAGTACCATCCATAACTCAAAGTTTGCATTTATGATTTTATTGGTAACTTCACATATTGTTTAATAAACTAGAATTTAGGGGGCTGGCCGGGAACTATTTCCCCTTCTCCCCTGCTTTCTGCTTCATGTGTAGGGGTTTTTAAGCCTCCCCCAGAGGATCTGGGTGCTGACTGCAGCCCAGGCTGGGGATGGGGACTGGGCTGTGCCAGTGGTCTTGCTGGGAGCTACCCTGTAGGGTCCTGGTACAGGGTCTTGCCCTGCACTCAGGCGCAGCCCGGCACTGCACTGGGGGCAGGAGCAGGACATTGGTGGCCACAACCCCACTCTGACAGCAAGGGCTCTCAGGACCCTGCTTCTTGGGAACTGACCTGTTAATTGTTCGGATTCACTTGAAAAAGATCATCATCCAGCAGCCATGAAGGCACGGAGCCGATGAAACCAGAGGCTGTTGCACTGGTAGCCTGTGCATGTGCATCTACATAGTGGGTGGGGGGCAAGCTGAGGGGGCCCCGGTCATTCTAGCCACATCTCTGGAGTCTGCCTCTATGTCTGCCCCCTGCTCCCCAACCAGGAATAACTGCACTGGAAAAGGAGGTTTTTGCTAAAATGGACACAATGGTACATTCACGAGTGGTGCTGGGATGTGATGATGCTCCCTCCATAAACCCACAGCAGAGCCCTGGGCTTCCATAGCGGCGTCAGCACTCCGTACTTTTATCACAATGGGGTTTGTGCCCCAGCTTTACAAGTTGTGCTCACAGGGGCAGAGCTGAGACCCGCTGGGGTCATTGCATGTGCTGGGGGAGGGCAGGGTAAACGGCTCTTTGCAATGAGCAGTGGGAGTAGGGTTCATCCTTAACACCATTGGTTAAAGGTGATAATGAAGGGCCTCAAAATGAAAGGTCTCCTCCAGGCCACAGAGGGAGGTCAGATCCCGCCTAAGGCAGGTGCTGCACAGGACCACCCTGTGCCCTGGTGCACTGGGACTGCGTGTCTTCATGCGCAGGGCCTTGTTCAAATGCTGCAGCACAGCAACATGGCCCCAGATGATGGACTTGCACCCAGGGGTGGGGATGGCCGCATCCAGGCGCCTCCTGAACTCCTCTTAGGCTCAGTTAGTTTGTCGCCAGCACTGGGAGTTGTGTTTTGGGGTCATGGGAAGAGGGAGTTCGCTGTTTCTGGGTGCGTGGACCACAGCTAGCAGTTCCAGCGCAGCTATGTTGTGTGTGGAGGCTGCAGCGGGTCCCATTGGGCCTCAAATGCCATTGTTCCGGGTGCCTACTTCTGGCAAAGGGAAAAGTTGTTTGGGGAACACACACATGCACAGACAAGCGCAGAATCCAGGTGTCCAGGACACACACACACAGAGCCCAGGCATCTAGAACATACACATGGACACACATGCATGCACACACACACAACCTAGAAGCCAGGCATCCAGAACATGCATGCTAGTGCACACACACACACCACAACCCAGGTGTCTGTAACACACACATGCACGCATGCATACGCACCCAGATGGTCTGGGATGCACACAGTCTCATGCACACACTCAGTCAGTACCATATACCTTTCTTGTTAAATTCCATATCTGCTTTATCTATAACATGCGTGTTGTTAGGCTTCCTAATGACCTCTGTTCTGCTGCTTATGCCCATGGGTTCAGCGTTATGTTTTCTACATTCTCTCACTCTTTAAATTATTTGCATCTTTAATTTTGGGCTGCAAATATTTATTGCACAGGCTGGTTTATATGATTTTACATATATTAATGCTGGTATCATCTTGTTTTACCACTTTGTGAAGTGATAATAAAGAACAATGTATTATGATTAAGTCATTAAATGCATGATTAATGCATTAAATAAACATATAAGTATATAACATACACATTAATATATTCATGAAGTAACAGATGTGTTTTAATAGGTTGGTAATTTGGGCAAATTTAATTATTTTATTTGAATGTATTAGTTAAAAGGCAGGGGGTGGTGGCTGTGGCCGACTGGGGTTGGGGCTGTGCCAATGCTCCGGGTGGGACCAAGCCCATATGGTCGTAGCTAGAGGGTCTTGCCCCGGCGTTCAGGCTCAGCCCAATCCTTGCATCTGGGGTCAAGCAGGAATCTGAATCTCGTGGTCAGATTTGTACAGGCTGGGGGGTGTCTGCACCTTCCTCTGCAGTGGGCGATACTGCCCTCTTCCTTGGATTTCTCGGGCAGATCGTAACAGCCCTGGCAGAAGCAGGACACCCGCAGCGACAGACTCGGGTGCTTTGCCTTGTGGTTGTGTGACAGTTGACTGCGTAACTTGAGGAAGAAATTAGACATGGATTTCTATGGCCTGGTTTGGATAAGGGATGATCAACTTCCTGCAGGGGGCTGCACCCAGACGTCCTTCGGAGATCCCTTCCTGCACTACGTCTCTATGACTTCTTATGCTACATTTTATTTAACTATTTTCTCACTGGAAGTGATTGTGCAATTTGAAGAGACGCACAGCCAGACACAGAAACAGACTTTAATCTGTTAGAAACTTCAGGGACAGCAGCACCGCTATCTCCTATTTTTCAGTTGGGTCATACAAAGCACTCAAGCGGCGCGTCTATGCGCTGAACCCTTTTCTTTCATGTATTGATTCTAGAGGCTTTAGAAGAAAGAGCTCTTGCACTGGGAGAGACAACATGACCATGCATGGGTGGAGAAGACGCAGAACCGCTGGAGCCCATGTGGCATTGCATAGTTTCAAGAAACAGTGCACCCCCCATCTGAAAGATGGGAGTCCAAAATCCAACCAAGCCGGTGGAAATTCTCCAACTGGGCTGAGCAGTACTTTCCTCTTGCTAATATTAAAGAAATATTTCATTATAAAAAGAAGAGGTGCTGTTTACCACTTAGGGAAAGCCTCAGGTGCTCTCTGGGATGAGGTGAGCACTGACAAACTGAGAGTTTCTATTTAAAAAAGCACTGGGAAACATAAAAGAGTTTCTCTTTAATAAAGCACGAGTTTGGACGCTGGTTTTATAGAGTTGAAGCATACGCTTGCTTGAGGCCATCACATCAGGGAGCACTGCTAAAAATATGGGGGAAGAAATATTTTGTAAGCACCCGATGCTTTTGTTTCTGTGCCTTTTCCCTGCTGGGTCTCTGTGAAATCTCTTTTGGACGTGGAAGACATGTGTATGAAGTAGGCCCCAGCGCAGGCATCCAGTGAAAGGCAAAGCTGGCTTCAGGGATGTGACCAAAATTGGACTAATTGAATAGCACGTTTTAACTAGCTCCTGGGTTTGGGTTGAGGGCAAAGGGCTCAAGCAGATCACAGTACAGGCAGACTCCACCGTGCCCGCGAGGCAGTCTTGAGTGCGGAAAAGAGCCCCCGAGGCCCTGCATCTGCTGATCCCCACTTGGCCCCTGCCATGCCATCACAACACCCTCTTCCCCTAGCACCCTGACCCTGCAAGCTATGCCATGCTCCCTACCCCCTTGGCAGCTTCTCTTGTACTCTGAGCACCGTTCCCTCGTGCCCCCTTGGGCGCCCTAACCTGCCACAGGGACCGGGACTTCCCTGCTGTGATGCAAGATGGACTTGAGGGGAATGCCTCCAGACCTCAGGTTGGGGAGGACCAGGTTAGAGAGCTAGCAGGGGTTATTGCAAGCCCCTTGGCACAGCTTTACAAGCGCTTGTGGTGCTCAGGCCAGGTGCCAGATGATTGGTCCCCATCTTTAAAAAAGGGAGGAGGGAGGACCCGGACAACTATAGGCCTGTCAGTCTTACCTCAATCCTCCTCAATCCTAGGGAATCTCTTTGAGAAGATCATCACGGAGCACATCTGTGATGGGCCGGCCTCAGGGATGATGCTTAAGAGCAACCAGCACGGTTTCATCAGGGGCAGGTCATGTCAGACCAACCTGATCACCTTTTATGATCAGGTCACAAAAGCATTGGATGCGGGTGTCACCGTGGACGTAGTCTTTCTGGACTTCAGCAAGGCCTTTGACACCATCTCCCACCCCATCCTCATTAAAAAATTGGGCGACTGTGGCATTGATGCCTACACAGTCAGATGGATTGCAGATTGGCTCAAGGGTCGTACTCAGAGGGTGGTGGTGGACGGGTCATATTCGACCTGGGGGGAAGTGGGCAGCGGAGTCCCCCAGGGCTCGGTCCTGGGGCCTGCGCTGTTCAATTTCTTTATCAGTGATTTGGACGACGGGGTGAAATGCAACCTGTTTAATTTGCTGATGATACCAAAATTTGTGGTGAGGTGAGCACGCTAGTAGGGAGGGAAAGACTGCAGCAAGACTTGGATAGGTTACAGGGGTGGGCTAACAAAAACTAGATGCGCTTCAACACTGACAAGTGCAGGGTGCTGCACGTGGGCAGTAGTAACCAGCAGCACACTTATAAGATGGGAAACTCTCTTCTTGAGAGCACGGAGGCAGAAAGGGATCTTGGAGTCATGATTAACTCCAAGATGAAGATGGGCCGACAATGCAAGGTCACGGTTGGCAGGGCTAACCGCACCTTGTTGTGCATCCACAGGTGCACCTCAAACAGGGCCAAGGAGGTGATCCTCCCCCTCTATGCGGCATTGGTCAGGCCGCAGCTGGAGTACTGCGTCCAGTTCTGGGCACCGCACTTCAGGAGGGACGTGGACAGCATGGAGAGGGTCCAGAGGAGGCCACTCATTTGATCAGGGGACAGCAGGGCAGGCCCTACGAGGAGAGGCGACGGGACCTGAACCTGTTCAGCTTTCACAAGAGAAGGCTGAGGGGGGATCTGGTGACCGTCTATAAACTCACTAGGGGGGACTGGAAGGGTTTGGGAGAGACCTTGTTTCCCCTAGCGCCCCTGCATAACAAGGAATAACGGCCACAAGTTGTTGGAGAGGAGATTTAGATTAGACATCCGTAAGAACTACTTCACGGTCAGGGCGGCTAGGATCTGGAACCAACTTCCAAGGGAAGTGGTGCTGGCTCCTACCCTGGGGGTTTTTAAGAAGAGGCTTGATGCCTACCTAGCTGGGATCATCTGAGTCCAGTTTTTATTCCTGCCCAGGTGGGGGGTCGGACTTGAAGATCTACAAGGTCCCTTCGACCCCACTTCTGTGATTCTATGATTCTATGAGGAACAACGGGGCTCGGGGAGCAGCAGGCACCCACAGAGGCACTTTTGGGATCAAACCCTGCTGAATTCAGCTGGGGGACATGGCAGCAGGTTACATCCAGTCAGCATGAGCCATTACCATATTTACTCAATTTTTAGACACTGGGGAGAAAAACTGTTCGTCTTAGAATCGAGTACAAGGGCAGTCGGGGGGCAGGAGGCTGCTGTGATGTGGGATCCAGCCCCTACCTAGGGTTGGGGCTGGAGCCGCAGCTGCTGCCTATCCCCCTGCACCCAGACATCTCCTCCTGATGCAGCTTCTGTTCCCCCTGCCCCTCTCCCCTGCTTACTTTTGCCCCATGCCAGCAGGCTCCATTGCCCATGAAGCCTGGGGCATCGAATCCAGCCCCAGTCCAGCCCTGCCATTGCAACACACAGTCTGCACTGCTGCCGCAGGTTGGGGCCATGAAGACGACCCTCCCATAATTAGATTCAATACCTGGAAAATTATAACCAGGGATCCTGGTTTTCCCTGATTAAATAAAATCACAAATTCTCTGATAAATCCCCCAAAATCTGTTATTAAAATTAAAGCCCCCCCAGTGCTCCTGGTGCCCCTCACTCCCTCCCCCACAACCCCCCCAGCCCTGCTCTTGCCCCTCACTTTCCACACAACACCCCCCAGCCCTACTGGTGGTCCTCAGTTCCTGCCACAACCCCCCTGCCCTGCTCGTTCCTCTTGATCCCCCCCACAGCCTTGCTGGTGCTTCTAGCAACACCCTGGTCCACAGCCCCCTGCCCTGCTCCCCCCTGCTGCCTGCTGTGGGGTCAGGCAGGGTGGCTGCCCGGCACCACGTGCACTCCCAGGGGCCAGGAGGGGACCCATGCAACCAAATTTGTGTGTGGGGCAGGCTGAGGGCTTGAGCTCCAGCCCTGTTTCCATCCCGTGGGGCCTCTGCAGTCCCGCAGGCATGACCCAGAGCACCTGGGAACAGCGGGGCTGCACGGGGATTTGCTTTCCCCGCTGCTGCCCTGGTGATGTGCCTCCTGCACCTGCCACTGCATTCAGGGGCGCAGCCCCGCGCCGCTTCCCTCAGTGCAGCCCCGCGCGCAGGAGGCACATCGCTGGGGCAGCACAGGGCAAGCAGTGGTGAGATCTCCCCACGGCTCCCGTGTCCCCAGCCACATTGGGTCGCCGGGGAGGGAAGCAGGGTGGCAGGAAACAGTAGGCTAAAAGGTAAAATCCACATTTTCTCTGATAAAAACGGGAAATCCATAGTTTTTTCTGTTTTCCCGTGGGAAACAGAAAGCCCAGATCCCTCATTATAACACAGTACATTTTTCCACCTACAGTATCTAATTATGGGAGGGGGCAGTCGCCTTAAATTCAAGTCAACATGGTATGAGGGGGTAAAAAGGGGGTTCAGCAAACACTTCCCTAAGCTAACTCCCTGCAGCTCAGAAACTCCTCATTGAAGCCCACGGTCTGCCTGCTGGGTCTGGCACCGCCTCGGGAGGGATCAGGGCAGGGCAAATGTCTTCCTGCACCTGGTGCGTGGGTGGGACGGGCACAGCCCTGGTAGGTGCTGAGAGGGGAGGTACCCCCAGTGCCCTCTGCCAGCCACAGGCAGAACTATGCTGGCTCCCAGGGGTGGAGGAGCTGCTCCTGTACGTGGATGCGTCGATGCTGTGTCAGGCGGCCGGCCTCAATGAAGCCCTTCCCGCAGATGGGGCAGCAGAAGGGGCGCTCCCCTGAGTGGATGCGCTGGTGCCGGGCCAGGTCCGGGCGGCGCACGAAGCACTTGCCACACTCCTCGCAGCGGTGCGGCCGCTCTCCCGAATGGAACTTGCGATGGTTGGAGAGGCCGGCAGGCTGGGCAAAGCTCTTGCCACACTGGGCACAGCGGTATTGCTTCTCCCCTGAGTGGATCTTGCGGTGGGTGGCCAAGGCATCTGAGAGCGCGAAGCTCTTGCCGCAGTCGGGGCAGCGGTGCGGCTTCTCACCCGAGTGGAACTTGCGGTGGGAGGCCAGGCCGGCACGCTGCGTGAAGCGCTTCCCGCAGTCAGTGCAGCGGTACAGCTTCTCCAGCGAGTGGATCTTGCGGTGCGATGCCAGCGTGTCGGAGCGAGCAAAGCTCCGGCCGCACTCAGTGCAGCCGTAGGGCTTCTCGCCCGAGTGCACCTTGCGGTGGATGGCCAGGTCGTAGGGCCGGGTGAAGCTCTTCCCACAGTCGGGGCAGCTGTGCGGCTTCTCCCCAGTGTGCAGCCGGTCATGCAGCGCCAGGCGCGACGGGCAGTCAAAGAGTTTCCCACATTTGGGGCAGGGGTGGCGCTTGGGATTGGTCTTGGAAGCCAGCTCCTGCTTTCCCCTAGGGGCGTCGCTCGTGGGCCCTTCCTCAGCTCTGTCCAGGGTCCTGGCACCTGCTGAGTGGGCAACAGAAGCCACAGGTTGGCCCCGGTGCTGCTGGCAGAGGGAAGACACTGCTCCTCTCCCCTCCTGGCAAGTGTGCGTTACGACCATGGGTATTCGCAGCCAACAGAAGCTGGATCCTTGACACCAGCACCAGCCCAGCCTGGGTCCTTTCATGAGCATATTAACCAGGCACGAAGAGCCCCCTCTGGCCTCAGTGCATGAGCAAGCAGAAAGGAGGCAGAGGCAGAGCCCCACGGCTCTTGCCAACAGGCTCCCACGGCCATGAAGCTGGAGAGACACTCAGTGTCTCTGAGTGCACCTCGAAGCCTGTATGGACATTGCTTCCTTGGGGAGACCCACCACAGACCCTGGTGCCTTGCCAGGATCCAGATTTGACATAGGTGGGGGTTATGAAAGAAAAGACTGGAAAGGCCTGGCCCCTTTTAGGCCAGAACATTTGGGGCTGGCAGGGACCTATGGCCAGAAATGGAGCCCGGGGGAGACTGGGAAGGCAACGCTGTAAGCTCCCTACCCACTTCAGCTTTGCAGCAGACTCCAGCCAGGTAAGCCTGAGTAGGCCAAGTGACTTGATATGGGGAGAGGCCAGGAGAGATCAAAGTTTCCCCCGCAGAAGAGAGCAGGAGTCGGCTTGGCTGTGGAGAAGGCTGGATGATCCCTGCCCAACAGAGGGAAGATGCCCCAGTTTCCTGCCCAAGGGCCTTCCTTCGGCACAGGCGCATGGGCACCTGAGACAGTATACACTTGGGGAGCCAACGGGCACAGTCTGGTCAGGTGGTAAGACCCTGCCATTGGGTCCCCTCACCCTCTGCTGTGAGCGGAGGCAGGACACCTCCCAAATCACCTCTTTTTTTCCCAGCAAGGCATGGCAGGTGAGTGGGATTGGAAGGTTTCTGAGTGGGTCGGGGATGACAGAAGGGACTGTAATGTAGTGGAGGAGCTAGGGGAGAAGAAGGGAAAAAGCAGAGCCACCTTCTGCAGGGTGCAGGAGGGCGTCTAGGGGGGCCCTGGAAGAGCAGGACAAGCTGTGCCATTCAAGAACCAAGCCCCATCCAAATGCTCCAGTTTTCCCTGATGCCTCTTGCTGCTGGGAAGGGCGGTGCCTCACCTGCTTCCAGGGAAGAGCTCGGTCTGGGGAACCAGCCTGAGGTGCTTTCATCAGCTGAGTCCCAGGTCTCGTCTGTGCCGGGGGAGCCTGCAGCGGGACGGAGGCCAGATGTTAATTATACAAGAGCCAGCCAGACGTGGCTGAGAGCTCGTTTCCTAAAGACCTGAACCACCTGAGTTTAGAAGGGAGTCACGGTGGGCAGCGGAGGAGGCGTAATGGGTCTTGGTCACTGACGGGCCCAAAAAGGACAAAGGAGCTTCCTGTTGGGTGCTGCTCTTCCAGCACCAGCTCAGCCCCAGCCTGTCCCAAAGGGACAGAGGCAGAGCCCCAGAGCCCCAGACTCTGGTGTGGCACATTACCTGATGCTTGGTGGGGCTGGGCCTGGTCTTTGCAGATGCGAGGTGGCTCGCCCCGAGGCCCCAGGCTCCCGCTCCATCCAGCCTCCCTCTGGGGCCCATGCAAAGGCTGGGGCTCCGGGTGCTCCAGGCAGGAGTCGAGAGGCTCCCACAATGCTCCCCCTGGCGCCATCTTGTCTGAGGCTGCCTCCTCGACCTTCACGCACACCGTGACCTGGCAACAAGATGACCATGTCATTGGGGACATGGCAGAGACAGGGATGGGAGGGAAAATCCACAAACCCAGGGAGACGTAGACAGCAGGATCAGGGATCAGGGTGAAACACTCTCACCTGCAGCTTCTCGTCCTCCTCTTCCTGCCCCAGCTGGAACCCCTCGGCCAGCGTCACGGCCTCGGCGCAGGTCTCCACGCCGCGCCCCCACTCCCAGCTCTGCATCTCCTGGGGCAGGATGGCCAGGAACTGCTCCAGCACCACCAGCTCCAGGATCTGCTCCTTGCTGCGGTGCTGTGGCTCCAGCCAGCCCCGGCACAGCTCTTGCAGACGGCTGCAGACCTCCCGCGGCCCCTCGGCCTCCTGGTAGCAGAAGGTGCGGAAGCGCTGGCGCCGCGTCTCCAGGGTGGGAGAGTCATCCCCTGACACCAGCTGCAGCGGTCGTTGGGGGCCCGGGACCGGCACAGTTTCAGCAGAGAACGGCGGGTCCTGTGGCACCTCCCAGCCTTGGACTGGCTCCTCCTGCAGCTCCTGCTTGATCTGCTGGGGTGTTGCCCATCTCAAGGATCTCCTGCCAGTCCCTCCTTGAATGGCACCCAAGACTTTCTCCTTGGCTCTTGCTCCAGGAGCAGGGGCTACTGGGTCTCCTTCCTCTGTCTTCAACAGGGCTGGGAGAGGCAGGCCGGGGGCTGGCGCGGGTGCAGGCCCTAGCTCAGCAGCCATGTTCTCTGCAGGGGAGGCGTCAGCCCAGCGTGGGGCCTGTGCTCCCGTTGTCTCTCCACTCGCTCCAAGACCCTGTCGGCAGCGTCTGTCCCCTGGCCCACCTGCAGGGACGGTGACAACGTGGAATTTGGGGGGTGACAGGGGACCCAGGATCATGACGGGCTACTGACACACCCAGCTCTCACCCACATGGGGGGCTGACCCCTGCCAACCCTGACACAGGATGTGGGTAGGCAGCCAGCTCCCATAATACCCTCCCTAAGTCCATCCCCACAGGGGGTCTTAGGGAGCAGCCTTGGGGAGGGGCCTGGGTGTCTGCCACCCCATGGCCCCCATATGGTCCCCACCCCCATAGCTTCACACACAACATACCCAACAGGCATCACACTTGGCTCCCAGCCCGCCTCCCCAAAACACCTCATCTACCACCCCAGTGGCTCACCACCCCAGAGCCTGATTCCTGCACAGGATCCACGCACAGCATCCAGCATCATGGCATACAGTCCACCCTCTAGTACAGCCCCAAAGCCCAGCCTTGCCAGTACAACCCTATGGTCTATGCCTCCATGACCACACTGTAGTGACAGGAGAGATAATTTAGAGACACTCCCTTTCTTAGAAGACTATGGAAGTTGGGAATATGGAGAGAGCCCCTCAGTTACGGTAGTCAGTTATTGCTGGATGAAGGGTTGGCAGAGGCTGCCCACTGCTCCACAAGTAAAGTGTATTGTTTAGTTCTTCTAATAGAAGCATAAAAAATGAGGGTTGGAAGGGACACATCTAGTCCAACCCCTGCTCAAAGCAGGACCAGCCCCAACTACATCTTCCCAGACAAGGCTTTGTCTACCTGGGGCTTCAAAACCTCCAAGGATGGTGCTTCCACCACCTCTGGGTGACCTGTCCTACTGCTTTACAATGCTTGTCATGAGAAAGTTCTTCCTGTCCTCGTGTGCAAGGCAGAAGGAGCTGTGAAGGGCCCAGCTGCAGAGCTGAATACTCCAAAAAGAGTTTCCCATGCATGAAAGACGGTGGCCCAAAAGAGTCACCTGGAGAGGGGATTTGTGGGTAAGAAGCCACCTTACAGGGTGCAATTTTCTACATGCAAAGAAAGTGAGCAAAGGAGCAGATGAAAAGCAACACCCCCCCCCCCCAAACCCTGGGCTACATCTGGGAAGCTCTGCTTGCACTGCAACGAGTGCCTAAACCCTAAAACCCTCACATGCACGCAGGTGACAGCATCCCACAATTTTAGATGGACAGGGCTGCATCAAGCACTGCCAAGGAGAGGGACCGGCTTCTGCCAGGAGCAGTGGAAGGAACGACGGGAAGTTAATACTGAACCAGAGCAGGAACACAGAAATATTAAACTTGAGGCCAAAAGTGAGTCCAGCAAACAGCAAAATAATGGGCTATCCCGGGGCGTATCTCCAGGTGAAATGGAGATGCACGAGAAACCTCCAGTATAAAAATAAAAAATTAAATAAGATACGTGAATGCCCGTTTGCTGTGGGAGGTGACATCAAGGGAGGTCACAGCAATTCGAAGCCTGGTGAGAAACTGAATTGAGCTAAGCATGTGCTTGCAGTGCAAGAAGACAAGTCATCTTGGTGATCCTCTTGACCAGGGCAGGCAAAATGAGGCCCGGGGGCCGGATGTGACCTGCCAGGCCATTCTATCCAGCCCACAGGGCCCCTAAAAATTTTAGAAAATAAATATTTATCTGCCCCTGCCTACCTGTCATGCGGCCCTTGATGGCTTGCCAAAACTCAGTAAGTGGCCCTCCGCCCGAAATAATTGCCCGCCCCAGCTCTTGACCATCATGGCCCAAATCTGGACCACACTGGCTGCTTTCCTCTCTCTCTGTGCGTAGCATTACCCCAACCCCAACCCTAACCCTTCAGCTGCTCCGGAGCACAAGAAGCACCCACATGTTTCTGGAGGGGGAACGTACAGAGGGGAACAAAAGCCAGCACTAGGCGAAGGGAGAGGAAAGCAGCCGGAGTGGTCTGCAGCTCATTCATGCTGTGCTCCGTGCCAGGGCTCTGCAGCTAACAAACCCCAGGCTGCATGCAAAAGCCCAGCCGCGGAAAGCGTGAGTCCACTGGATCCCAAGTGGACCTGGAGGAGAAGGTCCCACCCAAAAGCAAACCAGGACCTGGATCAGATGCTTCATTGGTTCAAGGCATAAAGCCGCATTGTTGAACACTCCTCCCTCGCGGCATGCTGGTGTTTATCAAACCTGGCCGTGGCTACACCCAAATCCCTCCCTTCTCTTGCAGTCTCTGCATCCACTGGTGGCCCCCTCCCAGGGCAGGCAGCTCAGCCCCAGTGCAACAGGAGCAGCTGGAGCCTGTGCCCCAAAGCCAGGCACAGAGAATTGCAGCCGTCTCTATCTGTGACCCCCCTTACCCATGCTCCACTGCCCCGCACGGACTCACGCTGCCCCCCTGGGTCTCTAGCACTGCTCCTGTCCTGGAGACACCCCCTCCCTTGCCCAGCACGGCTGGCACCCCACAGCCCCAACCCTGCAGGCAGCAGCTGCAGAGGGTGCCCCCTCCCACCCAGCAGCCAGGACCCCCTCCCCGCTCACCGGATACCTAAAGCCCAAGGCAGGCACTGGTGTGGTTGGTGCCTGTGCAATGGGGTAGGAAGTTCCCGTGGACCCAGACCCGCTGGTCTGTAGCCACCTTCACCTTGCCCGGGACCCCAACGCCGTGGGATGAACCCTGTCACTGCTGCAGCGCTGCCTGCCAGAAACTGTAGAACGCCTCTGCGCCATACAAAATCCCCAAAGCACCCCTTCGGTTTGTGAGCACACGCGGGATGGGAGATCAGCAGCAGTGGGCAGGGGGTGTGGGGCTCCATGGGGGGAGCTCCACTTCCCACCGACAGACCTGCTTGGCACGGCACCGCCGAGTCTGAACAGCGCCGGTGTGGGCTATGGGGGTTTAACTTCCTCTGCCGCCCCGCCTCTGCCTTTGGGGGGCATTTTAACGACCCCTGCATGGCAGGACTGGGGGCCACTTTGCAGGCAGGGGCGGGGGTGCTTCGGGGCCTGGGGTAACACGCCCTGTACTGCACAGCAGCCTCCAGCCCCTGAAGGGCGGGGGACAGGTCCCGGAGACTAAACGTGTGAGGTCCCTTCCAGCCCGGGTGCCATCTGATAGTGAAGACCGAGGTGGGGGGGGCGTTAATAGCTGCCTTCAGCTCCCGGGCAAAGAGCGCAGAGCAATGGGCTCGGGCTACAGCAGGGTAAGCTGAGGCCAGGGCCGAGGAAGGCGTCGCGGGAGCGCCGGCTCCGTCCTTGGAGGCTGCCCCCGCCCGGCCCGGCCCGGCCCGGCCCCCGCCCCGCTCACCGCCGGCGGCTCCGGGCTCCGCGGAAGCAGGAGGAAGGGGCGGGACGGGAAGCTCGGCCCAGCTCCGCCCCGGAACACCGCCCGCTCGGCGCGGGGGGCGGGCCGGCTCGCGGCCGGCGCGGGGGGCGGACGGGCCGGGCCGGGCCGGGCTGCCCGCCGCCGCCGCCGGCGATGGAGCAGCGAGAGCGGGCGGCGGCCCCCGGGCGGGTGCAGCGCTGGGAGGTGCAGTGGCAGGAGGTGGTGCCCCCCCTGCAGCGCCCTGCCCGGGCCGCGGCGGCCGCGGAGCTGCCGGGGGGCAGCGCTGACGCCCCCGAGACGTGGCGCCGGCGCTTCCGGGCCCTCCGCTACCGGGAGGCGGCGGGGCCGCGGGAGGCGTGCAGCCGCCTGCGGGAGCTGTGCCGGGGCTGGCTGGAGCCGCAGCGCCGCAGCCCGGAGCAGGTGCTGGAGCTGGTGGTGCTGGAGCAGTTCCTGGCCATCCTGCCGCGGGGCATGCGGAGCTGGGAGTGGGGGCGCGGCGTGGAGACCTGCGCCCAGGCCGTGGCCCTGGCCGAGGGGCTGCAGGCCGAGGCCGAGAAGCTGCAGGTGAGGGCGCTGCAGCCCGACTCTGTTCCCTTCCAGCCCGTGTCTCCCGTTTCTGGCTCCCTGGTGATGCCTTTTGCTCCTGCCCAGGTCACGGTGCACGTGAAGGTGGAGGGCGAAGCCTCAGACAAGATGGCACCGGCCAGGGCATTGTGGGAACCTCCTGACTCCTGCCTGGAGCTGCTGCAGCCCCATCCCGTGCATGTGCCCGTGGAGGAGGAGGCGGGAGAGGGTGAAAGCCCGGGGCCTCCAAATGAGCTGCCTCGCGTCCTCAAAGAGGAGCCCCCGCCACATGAGGACTCGGGTAACCCTCAGCATTCACAGCAGGGCCTGGGGCTTGGTACCTGGGGGTGTTTGGGAGTGATAGTGGACAAGAAGCTGCCCAGGAGCCAGCAGTGTGTCCTTGCTGCCCAGAAGGTGATGGGCGACATGGGTAGGAGCGTAGCCAGATGGAGAGCAGCGACTCTTCCCCTCTATTCAGCACCAGGGAGGCCACGTCTGGAGTCCCGGGTCCAGTTTTGGCCCCCCACTACAGAAAGGAAGAGGACACATTGGAGAGTCCAGCGGAAGGCAATGAAAACGATTGGGTAGCTGGGGCACAGGACTTGTGAGGAGAGGCTGGGGGAGCTGGGCTGATTTAATCTGCAGAGGAGCAGACTGGGGAGGGGGATCGAACAGAAGCAGCAAGGGAAGTTGAGATTAGAAGTTAGGAAAAACTCTCACAAGGAGGGTAGCAAAGTGCTGGCACAGGCTCGCCAGAGGGGTCGTGGAGTCTCCGTCCTCGGGAGTTTTTAAGGCCTGTCTAGACAAAGCCTTGGCTGAGACGATGGAGGTGGGGCTGGCCCTCCTTGGAGCAGGGGGCTGGATGACACGCGACCTCCTGAGGTCCCTTCCAACCCTTGTTTCCAGTGACTGATTTCCAGCCCACAGGGTGAGGGTTTTGAGTCTCTTCCCCTGCCAGGCTGTGGTGTTTCTCTCTGTGAGCTCCTGTGGTGCGACAAGACCTGCCGGGGGTCATGGAGCAGTACCCAGTGCTAGGAGCCCCGATCTCTTCCACTGCATCACTGCAGCTCCAGCCTGAAGATCCTCCATCTGGGTCAGGACCTGTAGTTTTACCAGACTGAGATCTCGTGGCTGCACACAGGCTGGGGACAGAGTTGAGAACGTGGGCTTTCCCCTCGATGTTTTGCCTGGTTCCCATATACTGACCCTCAGCCTCTGTCCCGCTGCAGATTCCCCTGACACAGAGGACACCTGGGACTCATCAGAGGATGAAACCTGGCTCCCCAAACAAGGCCTGTCCGCAGATGCAGGTATGGAGCAGTGGCTCTGCCCTCTGCAGGGAGTTCCCCGTAGCGCTTCAGTGAGGGCTGCTGCTCCAGCACGGCAGCTTGTCCTGTTCTCCCAGCACCCCCAGGAGGCTTCACCGGCCCTGAAGCTCACAGCCCTGTCACTTCCTTCCCCTTCCCCTTAGCCTATGGATCCTGAGGCAGCTCTAGGACGCCTTGAGTGTCTCCCCGAGGAAGTAGTGTCCCTGCAGACATGTGCTGCTCTCACTCTGCTCAGGGCCTGAGTCCTGGAGGCTTACCTGCAGCTTTGTGGCCGTGGAGGTCTGTGGGCGAGGGCTGTGGGGCTCTGACTCTGCCTTCTCTCTCCTCTCTTGTGTCCGGAGAGGAGCCTTCCAGCACCGGGGAGCAGCGGGGCTTGCTGTTTTGGGGCTGACCCATGTATTCTCGTCGTCCCCTGGCAGGTTCAAGGACCCGGAGGAAAGCTGAGCCTCGCACGGATGGGCCTGGAGTCCTAGAGCAGCTGAGGACTCCCTTGGGGAAACCGTCCCCGAGACCTGAGCGGGGCCAGCTGCTCCTGCTGCATGCCTTGCCTCTCACACCGAGCGGGACGGTGGTGGTAAGCAAGGTGCAGGCCCCAGCTTGGCCTGAGAACGGGGAGAGGACGGAGCCCCAACCATGCCAGGGACGGAAGGAGACGGTTACGGAGCTGGGGAAGCTTCCCCGGCAAGAAGGGCAGTGCCCAAACCCGGGGGGTGGAGAGGGATTCGGGGAGAAGCAGGAGCCTGCCACAGCCACGTGGCGGGAGAGATCCTGGCCCGGCCTCGTGTGCGGGAAGTTCCTCGACCGCCAGACCCGTTTGGCCTTGCGTGCCCGAGCACATGCTGGGGACAAACCCAACAGCTGTGCCGACTGCGGGAAGAGTTTTGGGAGCCCCAGCAACCTGGCCGCCCACCACCAAGTCCACTCCAAGGCGCCCCAGTGCGCCAGGTGTGGGAAGAGCTTCTCCAAGCGCTCGGCCCTGGCACGGTACCAGCACATCCACTCTGGGGAGAAGCCCCACTGGTGTGCCGACTGCGAGAAGAGCTTCGCCCGCCCGGACAAGCTGGAGAGGCACCGCAGCAGGCAGCTGAGCCCAAAGCGGCACCGGTGCGCGGAGTGCGGGATGGACTTCGCACGTGGCCAGGACCTGGCCCGGCACCAGCGCAGCCACACGGGGAAGAGCCCGTCCTGCCCGGGGCTGGCCTCCACCGGTCCCCTGCCTCGCAGTGGGGAGCCTGTTTCTGAATATCCTGTCTGAGGGCCCAGTCTCCAGCTGCTTCGCTGCCGTTACAAACCGCTGGAGCCGGCCCAGACACAGCTGGTTTCTTTCTCATCGGCTCAGGTGACGATACCTGGAGCTCTCGTAAACCTCAGCACAGGGACAGAAGGCAGTGGAGCATCACAGGGTGTGTGGGAAAGATCCCTTCCTTTTTCCTCCCCTTTCTCTTCCCCCTTTCTTTCCCTCTCCTTCTTCCCTTGGAAGTTTGTACCTTCCAGGCCAATATAACTGTCGAGATGCAAAGCATGGGCCCTTCCTGTCTCACCCACCACCCCTCATTAAAGGCCCTGGGAGCACCACCCCTTAGCTCATCCTGGCCCTGGCAGCATCCCCTCAGGAGAGAAACTGCGCTGAGCAGGGGCAGCGCTTGCCGAGGGCCTCAGCACGGGCCCGTGCTGGCACAGCCACTCATCCCAGGAGCTGGCCTGGTTGTGGGCAGGGTCGTGGCCCATGTCGATCCTTGGCAGATGCAAGAGAAGCATCACACTGCTGTGCATCTCCTGAGGCCTCCCAAGACTGGCTGTGGGGACAAGGGGGTCTCTCCCTGTCTCAACAGATACGCAAGGGTGAATTTTCAGCCAGGGTCAAAGGTAATGAGGGCCTCTTCTGACACTGACTCCAGGGCAAGAGGAGGGTGTGTTGCAGAAGTAAATGCATTCAATTATTTTCAGGGGTTTGGGTGAGGTTGAGCAGGAGCACATGCATGCATGTGAATTGGAGCTGGTCTCTGCTGGAACAGGATGAGGCCGTGTGCACCAATGCAGCCAGCGGGAGACTGCACTAGAGCAGTGGGCTTGGCAGCTCATGGCTGCAGTCGCTGTGGTTGGGCATCGTTTGCAGGGCAGGGATCAGTTCCCGCCCTTCCAGGATTGGGACCACAGGGGGGGATGGGCACTTTGGGATTCACGGTACAAAACCCTGGTCCTGCACTGGATTGCAACCTAGTGGGGAAAGGCCACAGACACCTTTTGCTGTTACTGCTGTGTGTGTAGGGGGGCAGGGGGGGAGGAATGGGAGGATGATAAGGGCTACCGAGCTCGACTGTGCTCTGTGCTTAGTGTTGAGGAGCCAGGGGCTGGGGACACAGCTCTCCCCATGGCCCTGCTGCTGGGCAGCGAGCATGCAGGGATGCCAGTGCTCAGCTTCCCCCTGGGACGTTAGCAGAACTGGGCCTGGCACCGCAGGCACCCCACCATGGGCAGCCGATTGCTGTGCGTGACCAGGGCAGCGCAGGCCCACGGCGAGGGGCAGCCATGGATGAATGGTTGTGGGGGGATGGGGGTTGCTGGCTCTCTGGGGTTTCTGAGCTGCAAAAGATGCTGGGGAGGCCGTGCCTGGGTGGGGATCTGGCAGAGCTGGTGCCAGGGCCGTCTCCCTGACCCCTGCTACCCCTGCCCAGCCCCACTACCTGCAGCTGCCCTTCCCCCCTGACCCCAGGAGCCCCCAAGCCCCTCAGAGCCCACCCTGAACCTGGCACCCCAGCCCACCCCATGGCCTGGCCCCCTCCTCCTGGCCCCGCTGTGGCCATGCTGGTTCTCCTCACTCCTGACCTGCAGCCCTGTACCTCTGCCAGTGCCCCTCACTCCCGACCTGTAGTCCCGGGTTGTGCAAAGATGCCTGTTGCTTTCCAGCCCGGCCCTCCACCCCGCTTGCTGGCCCTGCCCCTGGTTCCAGCCCGCCCGAGGGCGGGGTGGGGTGCGGAGCCCAAGCACCCGAAAAACAGATGTGGACATGGACTGGGACCCCGCCCCCGCCCCACAGGCCTTAGGGGACCCTTCCCAGGGAACAACCGGCTGAGAACAGGCGTGGCTGTGACACCTCCAAGCTCCACATCTGCCCCAGCCCCAGCTGCTCCCCGCTGTCCCCAGCCCCTCTCCTCTGGGCCCAGTCCCGCAGCTGGGCAGGGGGCTCAGCCTCAGCTGGACTCCAGCCCCTTGGCTTGGGGCCTGCCCCAGTTATTCCTGTTGCTGGAGGGACTGGGCCTGTTGGGGTGTGAGGGGAAGGATATGCTCTCCCTTTCCCAGCCCCATCTTGGACTCACATTGCACGGGAGTGCTGGCCCCACAGCCTCCCAAACCTCCCTGACCACACCCTGAGCTCAGTTCACCCTTGCGCCCCAAAGCAGCTGGACCTGGGCACCCTCCTTGCAGCGCCTGTAGGAAGGGGATGCCCCCGCGCTGCGCTGCCTGGCCCCAGTGCTCATCTGATGCAAAACCAGTCCCTGGTGCAAGGTCCGAGGACTTGGGGTCTGGGTGTAGCAGGCGCTGGTAGCCCGGACACCTGGGCCCTACCCCTGCGGTGCGGGAGAAGTGGGTGCGATGAGTCAGACACCAGCAGGCCTGGACTCGGGGGGTCTTTCACCCTTTCTCTCTGAGTCCTTTCTGCTGTCACCAGTCCAGTCTCTTCCTCCGAATCCTGTGCATCCCAGGCATAAATGACCGAGGGGGATGTGGGGACTGCTGCCACTGCTGGCCCACTGAGCTGCTCTTGCACAGCCAGCAGGCCGAGGCACTTAAGGGGTCCCACCTGAGCCCCAACCCTAAAACAAAATGTCGGCAGGGCAAGGGCCCCTAAGGGGACACCTGCATGTCTATACACAAATGCCAGGAGCCTGGGGAATAAACAGGAGGAACTTGTTCTCTTGCTAAATGCAAATAACTACGATGTCATTGGGATAACGGAGACCTCGTGGGACTCCACCCATGACTGGCCCAAGGGAATAGATGGCTATACCTTGTACAGGAGGGATCGAGTGGACAAAAGGGGCGGGGGCGTAGCTCTCTATGTCAAGGAAAGCTATGCTTCTCTGCAAGCCGACACTGGCACCCCCGGTGGATGACTTGAGACCCTCTGGGTTAAAATCTGTGGGGAACACGGTGCAGGGGATACTATGGTGGGGGTCCACTACAGACCCCCTACCCGGAGTCAAGACCTTGACAAGGAGTTCACCAGGAAATTGGCTGAGACCGCACGGTCCCAGTGTACAGTTGTCATGGGAGATTTAGCTACCCAGACATCTCGTGGGGGGAGCGCTCGGCCAAACCTGAGTGGTTGCAAAGCTTCCTCTCATGTGTGGATGACCTCTATCTGATGCAGGAAGTCTACAGGCTGACAAGAGGTAAAGTGCTGCTTGACCTCATACTGGCAACCGGGGATGACCTAATCAGCAACCTAATGATTGAGGGAAGCTGGGTGACAGTAACCACGAGCTGATCACCTTCACCATCTGCCGCAAAGCTGGCAAGTCAGTCAGTAATACAGAAGTCCTTGACTTCAGGAAAGCTGACTTTGATAAGCTAAGGAGGCTTGTCAGAGAGGCCCTCAAGGGCCACAGCCCAATGGAGAGGGGAGTTCAAGATGAGTTGTTACTCCTCAAGGGAGCAATCCTGGATGCGCAAGCAAAGTCCATCCCGTCTCAGAGGAAAGGCAGCAAAAGTGCACAGCAGCCCGCTTGGCTCTCCAGGATACTGGTGGACCTCTTGCATCTTAAAAGGCAGGCCTACAAAGGATGGAAGACTGAAACCGCCACCAAGGAGGAATACTCTGCTTTGGTCCGGACCTGCAGAGAGCAAACCAGGAAAGCCAAGGCTGTGACTGAACTCCAGCTAGCTACAAATATCAAGAATATCAAAAAATCCTTTTTTAGATATGTGGGGAGCCAGAGGAAAAGCAAGGGCAACATTGGACCCCTGCTAAATCAGATGGGACAACTGACACCTAGGAAAAAGCAAACTTGCTAAATGGTACTTTGCATCAGTTTTCCACCAGTCCCATGGGACGGCCCTGCCCACAATGGGTCAAGGAGGCCCAGGTGAGGGAGATTCATTGCCCTCCATCAAAGCTGACCTCTTGAAGGAACGCCTCAACAGGCTGGATACCTTCAAGCCAGACAGCCCTGATGGGTTACACCCCAGGGTACTCAGGGAGCTGGCGAGCATCATAGCCCAGCCCCTGGCACAGATCTTCAAGAGCTCGTGGCGCTCAGGTGAAGTGCTCGATGACTGGAAGAGGAATGGTCTAGTGCCTATCTTCAAGAAAGGGAGGAAAGTAGATCTGGCAAACTACAGGCCCATCAGCCTGACCTCTATCCCGGGGAAGGTCTTGGAAAAGATTATCAAGGAGGCCATCCTTAACAGACTAGCTGAAGGCAATATCCTGAGGGATAGCCAACATGGGCTTGTTGCAGGTAGGTCTTGCCTGACCAATCTCATTTCCTTTTATGACCAGGTGACCTATCACCTGGACAAGGGGGAAGAGATCGACTTTAAAAAAGCCTTTGATCTGGTATCCCACGATCACCTCTTGGTTAAACTGGCTAACTGCGGCCTTGACCTCACCATGATCCGCTCGCTGGGGAACTGGCTCTGCAGTAGGACCCAGAGGGTGGTGGTTGATGGGACCCAATCGTCATGGTGTCCTGTGACCCGTGGGGTCCCACAAGGCTCTGTCCTTGGGCCTGTACTTTTCAACATGTTCATCACTGATCTAGACATTGGTGTCAGAAGCAGACTGGCCAAGTTTGCCAATGACACCAAACTCTGGGGTAAAGCGTCCACACCTGAGGACAGGAGGGTGATCCAGGCAGATCTGGACAGACTCAGGAAATGGGCAGATGAGAACCTGATGGTGTTCAACACCAAAAAATGCAATGTTTTCCACCTTGGGAGGAAAAACCTGCACCCTGCTTATGGGCTCAACAGTGCTACGCTGGTTAGCACTACAGATGAAAGGGACTTGGGGGTCATCATTGACCACAAAATGAACATGAGCCTTCAGTGTGATGCTGCAGATAGTAAAGCAAGCAAAATGCTGGTTTGCATCCATAGATGCTTCTCAAGCAAATCCCGAGATGTCATTCTCCCCTTGTACTCGGCCTTGGTGAGGCTGCAGCTGGAGTACTGCGTCCAGTTTTGGGCTCCACAATTCAAAAAGGATGTGGAGATGCTTGAGAGAGTCCAGAGGAGAGCCACGCGCATGATCAGAGGTCAGGAAAACAAATCTTACGACGACAGGCTGAGAGCCATAGGGCTCTTCAGCCTGGAAAAGCACTGGCTCAGGGGTGATTTGGTGGCCACCTATAAGTTTATCGGGTGCTCATCCAGATCTGGGGGAACGTCTGTTCATCAGAGCGCCCCAAGGGACGACAAGATCGAATGGTCACAAACTTCACTGTGACTGATTCAGGCTGGACATAAGAACGAACTTCTTCACTGTCCGAGCCCCCAAGGTTTGGAATAGCCTGCTGCCGGAGGCGGTTCAAGCACCCACTTTAAATGCCTTCAAGACACATTGCGATGCTTATCTTGCTGGGATCCTATGATCCCTGCTGACTTCCTGCTCCTGGGGCAGGGGGCTGGACTCAATGATCCTCCGGGGTCCCTTCCAGCCCAAATGTCTATGAAATCTATGAAAACTCGGGGCCCTTTGGCCCACGCACTACTCTGCCTACCACCAAGTCCTCGCGTGCGTTGCAATTGGCATCAGGAAGGTGGCACTTGCCACATCCCCAAGCACAGGGCCGTCCACCCAAAACCTGAACAGTAAAGAATTAGCTATAAGCCCCTTGGGCAGTAATCTTCCACCTTCCCTGGACCCCGACTCTCTGCTTGTAGCAAGCCAGCGTGTGGTCTCATTAAAAAGTTCTTCCTTGTTACAGCATCCAGCTGCGGTTTTTGCTCATTCCTGTATTTTTCTTTTTTTTTCTTATCAGGTCCCTGGTGGGCTCCCATACTCCTTTCCATGACTGTAGCTTGGTGTGAGGGTGGCCCAGCACAACCAGATCCAGCCCTGCTCCTTCTCTGCTCCTGGGGCAGGGCCTCGTCTGGGCATGAGCTCCCCGCATTTGTCATCCCCCTCTCCTATCTCCCCCCCACCAAGGACCTGGCCTGTGTCTCTCACTGACTCTGGGCCCTGTCCCATGGGCACATGCAGGGTCTCTTGCTAGGGAAAGAGCCTATTCCCAGGGGCTTACCCTAGCTATGAATACCCCTGCTTGGGGGGCAACGGGGTAACAGCAGTGTGGGGGGCAAGGGGGTTCACGGAGAGGCCAGGATAGGACTCCTGGGTCCCCCACTCCCTGCCTCCCTGGACACCTGGGTCCCTCACTCAATGTAAGCACTGCTCCTTCCCCACGCTTCCCCTGTGTGTGGTTTGGGGGCAGAGGGGTGGCACTTTCCCCCATGTGGAGTAGGGCCAAGGGTTCGCAAGGGACCCAAAAGCCCTTGTCTCTGCCTGAGGGGCTCGTGAGCAGGGAGGGGGTAGAGCCAGGGATGTGTGTGGGACATTGGGGCATGGGCGATGTGAGAGCAGTGGAGGCTCAGAGGTCTGAGGGAGCCCAGGGGGTCTGGGGTATGGGTGGTGTCAGGGAGCTACAGGGTGTGAGGTGGTGAGGAGGATTATGGGGTCTAGTGTGGCTGGGATATGATGGAAGTGAGGTGTTTGGGGGGTTGTAGGGTCTGGGGGCACCCACAGAGCCAGGTGGGATTTGAGGGACAGAGTACAGCAGCATGACAGGTCCTGGTGGTGAGCTGGTCGGGGAGGGTGGGGGGAGGTTATGGGGTACTGTGGGGGTCCTGCAGGTGAAATGGGCCATGAGGAGAATTTAGGCTGGTGCATGACGACATGCAAGTGGGGGTCTAGCGCTTTCAGGGGTTTGAGGGGACAAAAGATTGCTTCTGAGGGTGACAGAAGAGAAGAAGTTTGCTCTGGGGTCACTGGGGGTGTCCTGGGGTGGGTTTGCTGTCTCTGGCGGAGGCAGCAGGGGCTGGGCTGGGGGTAGGGTTACGGGCTGATTTCTCAAGCTTAAATCAACAGCAAGACACAGGTGTTGCTCTCCCATGATGGGGTATGGTGACCATGTCGTGTTACTTGGGGCTTAGATGATGGACGTGCCTGGGCTGGTTTGCAGGTCCCTTCCTGTCCCCCGGCTCTGTGCTCCCTCCCCAGTATAACACACTTGGTCCGTTCTCGCAGCGGCTGACACCCCACCCTGTAACGCAGACCCATTCCCTCTGAGCATCACTTCAGCAGTCTTTGCTGTGCAAACTCGCTCTTGAATGCTGCAGGTATTGACTGATGCTCCAAAACCTGGACGAGTTAAAGATAATGCATTACAAGCAATGCAACTTACCTCATCTAAGAGACCTGCTGCGTGCTGTTAATTACTTAGACCCCAACAGGGGAGTTTCTACCTGCAGATGATCTCAGGTGGCCTCGTTGCAATGGGGCCCTTTGGGCAGGCTCAGAGCCAGGGTGGCAGGACCAAGCCTGTGAGTGGTCTCCATCTCTCACAAGTGCATCCTTTCCCATCCTGCTGGAAACTGTTTGGGCCCTTGTGACATTTAGAGGAAAGGACAAAACTAGGAGCAAAAGGGTCAGATCAAGGGCTGCACCCTCCTATCAGGCTACTAGTTGGATTTTAACACGGCATCAGTAAGACAGGTTTTATTCCACTTATGAGCGGGATGAGATATGCACTGCAGCTGCCTGGTACAGAAGCCAAATAGAGCACACAGAAAGAGCAGGGTATGCATTTGGTCTCCCCCGGACTTAGAGCTGTGGCTCTGTCCTTAGGGAAGTGATCAGAGTGTGTCTGTGTCTGTGGGGCGGGGGGGAGGTATTTCATGGCTGCCTTCAGATAAAAGACTTTACCAAGGGGAAAAATGGTCATTTGTTGCTTGCTGTCATCTTGTGAACGACCTCTTCTTCCTCTTCCTCCTCAGCCCCAATGGGAAGCGTGACCCATGCTGTCCCAGGCTTTCATTGGTCTGCTGCATGTGACATCATGAAGGCTGGGCTGGATTCATTGATGGCAGTCAGCACCTCCCTCCAAAATGTCCCACCTGTCCCTGTTACAGATGGAGCTGTATTTCCTTTCACGCTCTGTACTAGGACGTCTCCCTCGGCCCCAGCCCTGCGGCATGGATCCTGGGGGAACATTTTGGCTGGCCCAGGAGACGCATCTAGGGACCGAGGCCTGGCGCAGCCCATGTTGTGTCCTGGGGCCCCTCTGTGATGCTGTGCTGTGGACATGCCCACGGGCTGGTGGGGTGAATTATTGCTGCGCTGGGTTGTGCCGAGTCCGGCGCTGGTTGTGGACTAATGGGGAAAATTGCTCACTCGGTGAGAGGCACAGTCCTTAAGTGCACAGCTCAGGCTCAGCTGTCATTGCAGATCCTCGTTCTGTGCTGCTAGGAGGGTCTTTAGGGGGAGGTGTACCCTCCACATGGATGCCACTTGCCCCATGATGCGGAAGAGGAGTCTCATCTTGTGTGGGGAGCTGCGGGGAGCTCTGGGCTGGATTCTGTGCTTGGTAGCCGCCTGCAAGGGAACAGCATGGGCATGTCCTGTCCCTCCTGAGCCTGATCACCCTCAGCCCCTGGGGTCATGTTCCCTGCCATGGTGCTCGGGGAAGGGTGACAAGGTCCCGGCTTCCGTGGTGAGCGGTTGGCCTGAGTCTCAGGGGACGCTGGGGGATGCTATGGGCAGAGAAGGGCAGTGAGGAGACCCTCCCAGGGCAGAGAGGTCTGAGGGCAGAGCTGGGGGCTGGAGCAGGCTGCTCACACCCCACGACCCCCAGGCCGCAGCCTGCAGCACCTGGGCCAGCTCCAGCTCGCGGGTCCTGCTGAGGCACGAACCTAGGGCTGGGGCAAGGGCTCCCGTGGTCCTGACACGGGCTCCGCACTGGCTCTGGAGCCCGCGGCCTCTGGGATGCAGCCCCAGCCCATGGGAGCTGAGGAGCGAGTGGGGGGGACGGCGCTTGTCAGGGACTGTTCCCTGTGCGGTGTTGGACGCGGAGCGCACGGGAGCCCCAGCGCTGGCATCGCTGTTCACATTGGGCTGCAACCCGCTGGACGCAGTGGGACTGACCTGCCAGACTGCACGTGCAACGACTCTCGATGGGGGTCTCCAGGGCGACATGTCCCACCCGGCAGACGTACTCTGCACCCAGGTCACCGAGTAGGGTGGACTTGAAGCGGAGTCTCGTCTCCCGCTGGAACCTCCTCCCGTCCCGCGCTAGCACGGCTTCACCAGGGTCAATGCTGTACTCAGATGAGTCCTGCAGGGCCACAGCGCCAGCACCTCTTACACCCCTCCTGAGCCAGGCCAAGCTCAGCTCCCCCGGGAAATACCCCGTGATGAGGCAGCTCATGGTGACTTCAGTCCCACCAAAGGTCAGTGCACGGTGCACGGAGATTTGTGACAGTTCTGGGGGCCACAGGAGACCTGGGAAAGAAACACCCAGAGACAATGAGAGGTTTTGTTCGGGGAGCTGGGGAGAGATGGGAGAGAGAGACTGACCCCCCGCAATGGGGCTGGGACCCCCTGAAATCTCCCCCCTTGCACCCTGAGCCATCAGCATCTCCAGCTGGGCAGTGAGATGGGGACCAGAGGACCCCACAGCTTGTCCCCCTGTCAGTGGCCTGGTAGGTCAGGGAGATTATGATCCCCGCTCCTGAGCCCAGGGGAGCCATCACTCACCGGCATCCCTCAAGCTGAGCTCTCCCGCAACAGGGGTGTCCCCGGGACCGTGCTGCACAGACACTTGGACTCGGGGCTCCGGCTGTGTCAGGCTCCGGCTGGGCACTCTCCAGACGCTCGTCGCTGTGAAGGTGCCATCTGCGTTGTCCTCGACCTCGCTCGGTGCAGCCCTCTCCCAGACTTTCCCGTCGCAGCTCCACTCCACGCGGTGGATGTCACGGGGGTAGAAGTTCTGGATCCGGACACTGAACGGCACCTCCCCTGGGGGGTCCCAGTCCGGCAGCACGCGGATCTTGGACAGCCTTGGCCGGGCTGGGGACGCAGCCGGAGAGGTAGTGAGAGCCCGGGCTGGGAGGAGCTCTGGGCACGGGAAGATCCCTGCCATGCTCTGGTTTCATACGGGATCCCCGTGAGGTTATTTCTAGCCCCGCACATCCCTCTGGGCACTGGAGCCACGGCCAGGAAAAGGAGTGGGGAGATCTCTACCTCGACAGTCGTCCCCCTGCCCCCCCGGGCCCTTCCCACATCAGCTGGCCCACGAGGGGGACGGGGGAGTCCCACGCAGCCTGCACCCAGCCCCTCGGGGGTCCCTGGTGATGCTCTGTGTGCTCAGAGCCGCTCTAGGCATGATCCCAAGGAGACTGGACGCTGCTGGAGTAGCCGTGAGCACGGAGGGCAGGGCACAACCCCTGGCCCGTGAGGGGCGACTCCACAGTCTCCCTGCCACACGCAGAGGAGCCGAGGGGACTGTGGGGCAGGGCACCCTGGCTCTTGCATGGGATCCTTCGCAGCTCCCCCAGGACAGAGATCAGGCAGAGCAGCTGCTGCCCCCTCTGAACCCATCCCCTGGCAAAGGGCCCAGGGGCGCCTGCGCCCACGCCCGGCAGGTGCATCCACCCACCCTCCCAAGCCTCCGTGAAGGTAATGCCCAGGCCACGGAGGTTGCTCCAGTCCTGGGTCTCTCTGCAGGCCTGGCCACTCACCGCACACCCGTATCTCCTGGGTCTCGCGCTGCTCCCGGATCTGTCTGGCCTCGTGCTGGAAGACGCACCTGACGCGCACCCCATCGTCCTGCTTTGTGGGGGTGAAGATCAGCGAGGCCACGAGGCAGGTCCTGGATCTGTCCACTGTTGTTCTCCAGCACTCGGGGGGAGGGTGCAACAGCGGCCGGTGCTCTGGGCCCTCCCCAGCTCCATCCTTCCCGGTCGCCATCCCGACCTCCCCATGCATCAGTTCCCATGTCACAGCCATGTCCTTAGGAAACATCCCCTCCATGCAGCAGCGCAGTGTCACCTCCTTCCCCAGCAGGTACTGCGCTGGCCCCTGCACCTCGGAGACCAAGTAGCGGGCTTTCCTGCCTGGGGTCAGAGCAACAGCTAGGTCAGTTGGGTTGAAGGGCGTGGGGGGCCAAGAGCTGCAGAGCGGAACGGTGCAGGGATGGGGACCGCGCTCTGCAGAGGGGTTCCCACGCCCGCTGCTTTTTCCCTCTCCCTACAACCCCCAGCCTTGTCCCCGTTACCGTCCTGCCACTTACTCCAGCAGTAAATGGCCATTGCAGCAGCTGCCACTGACACAGCGATCCCCAGGGAGACTCCGATGATGGTGCCAGTGTGATCTGTGCCGGCCTCTTGGACTGAATAGGAAGGAAAATCACAGCCCCACCAGGCTCCACTCAGCAGGGCTGAATGGGAGGCGGGGGGCAGACAGGGGTGCAGTCACACCCTGCTTTCAACCCTCCTCCCCCAAACCTTAGGCCTAATGGCCTGGGAGGGGCAGCGCCATTTCCATCCAGGCAGTGCTGAGACAGTCCATTGCCATCGTGGCTCCTTGTCATCTCCCTGATTCCTGCTAATCTCTCTCCACTTTGCGCATGTTAACAACCCTCTCTCCTTTTTAATGGTCTCAGTGTGCCCCTGTTCCAGCTCCCCTTTCTTCTACAGCGCCGCAGCCTGCCAGGCACTCCAGACCACTTCTCTGCTCTGTCTTACAGCCCTGCAGACAGCTTTTAACTCTAGCTACAGCCTTATCTCAGGTGCAGTAATTCAGGGGTAGAAGTAACTGCCAGTGACGTACTGGAGGCACTGACAAGGCCCTCCAGAAGGCTATATTTTCCTTTATGAATTTGAATTTGGGACATAAATTCATCTATAATGATGACAGCACTCATAATACAATAACCTTGCCTATTTTTGGCCTAGTTTATTATGCTATTTAAAACAGATAAAACCTGTAGCAAATGAGGGCACATTCTAATAGTTATATGTATATATTTCTGCTTCTTTCTTAAAGGGATCAGTATAGCACTACCCCCGGCATGTTGGCAAAGCTTCTCATTTCTCTTTAACTGGAGAAGAAGCCATGTTGGGTCTGTCATGAGGATGCGCTATGCCAGCTGCACCCAGCCACTCCTCCCTTCCCCTCCCATTCCCAAATCCTAGATCTGCCTACGTTTGCCCCCCAGGGCTGACTGTCAGGCCCACCTGTATCCTGACCTGCAACTTCCAAGGGGAACTCGTCTCGCAGGGGCTGCTCCAGAGCCAGGTGCTGGACGCGACAGGAGAAGATGCTGCCAGCGTCGCTCCTGACAGAAGTGAAAGTGTAGGTCAGGGTGAAGTTGAAGGTCCCATCTGGGTTTCTTTGTGGGAGAGAAGGGGTGGTGTTGTTCAGGACCCGCCCGTCTCGCAGCCATGCGATGTCCACCTCCTTGGGGTAGAAACCCCACACGTGACATGGGAGGGAGACGATGGTATCAGCCACAGCAACGCGCTGGGGGATGGAGATGCTGGGAGCAGCTGGAAGAGAGAGAAAAACCCTGCGCTGCCTCTGGGGTCTGAGTGACAGGCCTGGGTCACGTTGGGAGCCTGCAGCCGGCCCTGGCACTTGGCACAACGCCCCCACCCCGAGCAGGGCACGTCAGCCAGATCCAGAACTGGAAGGGAGTGGAAGAGAAAGGCCTTGCCTTTGCTCTAAACTGACGACCTCCTAGTCTCGTGTTGTGCCGCCTCATTCCTGTACTGGGATTTGGGTGGTCTGGGAGTCCAGGGCTGGCTGTGGCATTGGGCACAGTCCCAATGTCCCCTTCAGCCCTGCGCTCCCTGGCTCACAGCACCCCAGCACCAGCTTCCTCCAGTTTCCCTTCACCCAGCGCAGCCAGGGCCACCCCAGGGATATGGGAGTCCCTCTCTGGTCCTCACCGAGCACACGGAGGGTAGTCTGGGCTTGCTGCTGCTGCTCCCCATAGCGCACCACACACTTGTACAGCCCCTCGTCAGCCAGTGTCACCCTGGTCAGCACCAGGGAGGCGTTTCCACTCTCCAGCGCTGTCTCCACCAGGCTGGCTCCGGGCTGAGCGTGGCCCTTGCCTTCCGCAAAGTGTGCAATCCTCTCATCCCAGAGGTACCAGGTCACCCGCAGGGCGCTCAGGGCCACCGGCCCCCCGACATTGAAGAAGCATTGCAGTTGGGCCCCAGCGCCCAGCAGAGCCTGGGAAGAGTGTGCCGCGCGCACCTGCAGCTGGACACCTACAGGGAACAGGAGCAGCAGATGCCAGCGGCACCCCTACAAGAGCCCCCACTGCCCCTGGGCTCCCCACATGCCCCCAGAGCCCACTGTGGGAAGTGGCTGGGATGTCTTTGCATGGGGCAGTAGCAGCTGGCCCTGCACCTCAGCTGGACATGGCCCCCAGCCCTGAGGGAGGTTTGCACCTCCCTCCCCTCCTTGCCCTTTCCCTGTGCAGTTGCTCTGTCCCCTCCCTCAAACCACTGCCATGGTGGGGGAGGGCAGAGGCAAGGGCCAAGGGAGGTGGTATAGTGGGGTTGGCCTCTAGCCAGCCGCAAACTCACATCTCTGGATGCCTGGGTCCCACCCCCAGCTCTGGCATGAGGTTGCTGGCAAGCCCCCTTCTCCTCTGTGCCTCAATGTCCCCACTGCATGGGCGTGCTGGTGTGCCCAGTCCAGCTGATGTCTCCTCTCCACTGTTTGGGTTCCTTTCCCGGGTCCCAGTGGACTGTGGGTGGTGCCTCCACACATCCCTGGCTCTACCCCCTCCCTGCTCACGCGCTCACAGACTCGGCACCCGGGTGCAGGGCTGGGATGGCCCCGTGTGCTGCCAGGACTCTGCTCCCTGTCTAGGAGGGGCTTGGGCCCCATCCAGCCTTGGCAGGGGGATGCGGGGGACCAGACTTACCACCAGCTGAAGGGAAGAGGAGAGGGAGGAGGAGGAGAGCCCCTAGCCCCATTGCCCCGCCATCCACAGCTCCCTCTGCTCCAGCAGCATCCGCTGGGCCCTGCACATTCCCTTTCATTCTCTGGATTGTGCAAAAACAGGGCAAAGGTTGAGGCCAACACTGCAATCCTGGGGAGGGAGGGGCCACAGTCCAGGCCCTGGGCTGCCTCACCCCAGAGTCCCAGAGCACGTGCTGCTGATGTCCCCGTTGCTGACCCTGCCCCATACCCGTGGCCCCCAGCAGGCTTCTCCCGCCCCCTAACAGGGGGGTAGCTCATTCTCAGTGTTCATGGTGGAGCATGAGGCATTGGGGTGGGTGACACCAGGGTCTCCGCTCATGGCCAGTGCTCCCTGGCCATCACCATGTCTGTGCCCCTGGGAACCCGGCCCTGGCTCTCTCTGCAACCAACCCCAGCTTGAGAGCTGGGGGAGCTGGGGCTGGCACGGAGGATGGCACTAGCTCTGTGGCAGCAGGCATGCGAGGTCCTAGAGCACTGGTGATGCTTCAGGGAATTGTGTGGTGACCACCTAACTACCGTATTTGCCAAAATATGACATGACCCCATCTATAATCCCAGCTGGCTTCCAAAAAACAGTTTGAGAAGTGGGTGAGCAGCAAGGGACACAGCTGCCACCAGGGACACGAGCAGATCCCCAGCACAGTGCAAGTCTTATGGGGTGTTTCCCCTTTCACACTGGGTAGGAAATAGGCAGCACAGCTGGGCATTGCACAAGGCCAGGCAAGTGCATGAGGAGCAGGGGGTATAGTCTTTTGCTTTGTGCGCTCTGTAGGGCTCTCCATCTCTCTTCCATCTCCTCTGGGCTGGGGCTGGGGACTGAGCTGGGCCAGTGCTCCTGCTGGGACCACCCCCACAGGGTCCTGGCTGGAGGGTCCTGCCCCTGCGTTCAGGCTTAGACTGACACTGCACTGGGGGCAGGAAGGGATTTCCCCCCTGCTCAGACTGGTCCAGACTGGGGGATTTTGCCTTCATCTGCAGTGCAGCCCAGGCTCTGCCTGGGGTCTCCTGAGTGCAGATGAACCCTCCTGTGCAGCAGAAGGACATTGACAGGCACGGCCCCCTTGCTCTCCCGGCACCAGGTGCTGTTCGATGCCTCGGGCGGTGTCGGGGTGATGGAGTCAGAGGTCTCTGCTCAGGAGTGATGGTGTCTGGGGTCTCTCCTGAAGCCCCTTTTGCTGCCTCCCCTCCCCCCTCCATCTCTTCAGGTAACACTAGGCTTCCCGTTACTACTCTCTTATGACCCTGCTCAGCAGCCCGTGACACAACCTAGCTCCGCCCCTCCTGACCAGGATGTACAGGCAGTTTTGGTGGGGGACAGGCTCAGGGCCCACTGATGCCCCACGGGGAGGGGACGTGCTCTAGGGTCTCAGACTGCACGGAGAGGTGCAGGCTACAGGCCCAGCCAGAGCCTGAGGTATGACCAACACATGCTGCAGCTCAGACAGTCCCCCATAGGTACGCATTGGAGTCGGGAGCAGCAGGCTGGGAAAGCAGAATGAAAATCAACACCCAAAGGCCACTTTCTAGGGGTTCATTGTGGTGTGGGGTGGCCAAAGTGGGTCCCAAAGCCTGTCTCCGAAACAGCCTTTGGAGGAAGTCGAAGCGGCAGATCCCAGTGAGGAGCCTCCCAGTAGGGTGAGGGGAAGAGATAACCGGGGTGTTCTCTAGGACACAGACAGGGAACGGCCGGTACGCAGGTGCGGACGCCCAGACCAGGGCCAGTGGCCATCTGGCGTGGGACCTCCCAGATATGAACTTCACTGTCTGGGCCAATTTGCAACCTGGAGCAGGGAGACAGTCACCCTGCAGCTGCTGGGGACAGACAGCGTTAGGCACTGTTACGGCCTGCAGGTGAGTCTCCCCTGGCAGTACAGGGCATAGGACACACAGACATGTGCCCAGACCCACCATGGGGTCTGCCAGAACCGCAGCTCGGTGCAGCCTTCTCCAGCTTCCCCTGCAGACCCTGGGCAAGGCGCGGGGCAATGGTCTTGGCTGGTGCTGAGCCCCTCAGGGTCCTAAGCTCCAGCCTTGGCCCCTGCTTCCAGGGACCTGCCCGGCGCCTGGGGCGGGGGGGCTTCCAGACCTGCCAGCAGTGCCTATTGCAGGGGACCGAGGCCCCAGCTCCTGCCCTTGTCTGCTGCCCCACTTTGCCCCTTGGATCCCTGGCTCCTGGATGTGGACTATCAAGCTGTGTTAAACTCGGCAGGTACCCAGCATTTCCTCCCCAGAGCTGGCTGCATTCCCCAGATATCCAACACTGCCCCCCTGCCCACCCCCCCGCCACATGTTCCACTGCTCCGGTCCCCAGCGTTTCTGCCCAGAGCTTCATTCCCCAACAGGCTGACTGCCTAGCACCAGCTGTGTTATTGTTGGCCAGTCCCCAACTGGGCGGGTGTGGGGGTGCGTGTGTGTGCATGGGTCCTAGATGCCTGGGTTCTGCGTGCATACCCACACATGGGGCAGCTGCCGGGGCTCTCCCCAGTGACTCCCGAGACCCCAGAGGGTTTCCCGGAGCTGGTGCCAGAGGTCAAGGGCTGCACCCAGGGGATCCTGTGCCCAAGGAGGAAGAACTCAGCCTGAGGGATGCCCCAGAGCCAGCCGCACTTGGCCATGGCTGACTCCTCTGTCCCCAATTCCTCTCCCAGAATGGAGGGAAAACCCAGGTGTCCAGGTTCCCAGGCCACCCTGTTCTCATTCCCAGTCTGCCCTCCCATGTCAGACTGTGGGGGAAACCAGAAATCTGAGTTCCCACAGCCCCCCACCCCCTCCCATTGCTGCAGAGAACACAGGGGTCTGGGCTCACAGTGTCCCCTAGTGCCCCCCAGGCCACAGCAGCCCCAGGTGGGGGGCAGGGGGAGGGAGGGGAAAGGGAGAAGCACCCCCAGTGGGACTGTGATGGGTCTAGTGCCCCCTAGTGGTGCCTGTTGGCCACTGCAGCCCCAGCAGTGCAGGTACAGACCTGGCTCTTTCCCCCACTTCCCTCCTAGAGAACCCACGTATCCGGGCTCTCAGACCCCACTGCTCTCACTCACTTATTTTACTACAACCGAGCTGAGAGAACTTGGGCTCTCAGCCCAGTCCCCAGCTTTAACCCCACCCCGCAACCTGACTCCCCTCCCAGAGCTGAGAGAACCCAGGCATGCGCCCCCTGTCCCTGCCCCCCAACCAACAAGAGATGGCCAAGGATTCCCCTTACTTGCCTTAGAGATTTCATGATAGGCCAGGCACCCCCTCACTATGGTACACTCAACTGCTCCCATGGCTTCAGCCCAGACATGGCTGCATCTTGCCACCAGGTAAGTCCCCCCAAAACCTCAATGCACCATTTCACTTGGCGCTTTCTGAACTGCTCCCACCCCAGAGCTGGCTGCATCCCATGACTAGCTGACACTCTCTCTGAGCTGCGTTATACTTGGTTGGTGTCCAGAGGCACCACCCCAGAGCTGAGGGCATAACTGGGCCAAAGCACCCCAGGAAACAGGAGCTGGGACAGGAGTGGGTTTGAGGGGTGGGGCTTCTGGTGATAGGGAGATAGTTTCATAGTTTCATAGTTTCCAGGGTTGGAAGGGACCTGAGCAGATCATCTAGTCTGACCCCCTGCCATGGCAGGAAAGAGTACTGGGGTCAAACGACCCCAGCAAAGTGTTCATCTAACCTCCTCTTAAACACCCCCAGGGTAGGAGCCTGCACCACTTCTCTTGGAAGTTGGTTCCAGGTCCTACCCGCCCTGACCGTGAAGTGGCGCCTCCTGATATCCAGCCTAAATCTACCCTCTGCCAGCTTGTGACCATTATTCCTGGTCACTCCTGGTGGTGCTCGGGGGAACAGGGACTCCCCCAATGCCTGCTGGTCCCCCTGACTAGTTTATAACAGGCCACTAGATCCCCCTCAGCCTTCTCTTGTGGAGGCTGAACAGGTTCAGGTCCCGTCGCCTCTCCTTGTAGGGCCTGCCCTGCTGTCCCCTGATCAAATGAGTGGCCTCCTCTGGACCCTCTCCATGCTGTCCACGTCCCTCCTGAAGTGCGGTGCCCAGAACTGGACGCAGTACTCCAGCTGCGGCCTGACCAATGCCGCATAGAGGGGAAGGATCACCTCCTTGGACCTGCTCGAGATGCATCTGTGGATGCAGGACAAGGTGTGGTTGGCCTTCCTGACTGCATCCCCGCACTGCCGGCCCATATTCATCTTGGAGTCAATGATGACCCCAAGGTCCCTTTCCGCCTCTGTGCTGAGAAGTGGGGAGTTCCCGAACCTGTAGGTATGGTGCCGGTTGTTCCTCCCCAGGTGCACCGCCTTGCACTTGTCTGTGTTGAAACCCATCCTATTCTCGTCCGCCCACCCTTGTAACCTGTCTAGGTCTGATTGTAGCCTGTTGCATCCTTCCAATGTGCCCACGTCCCCCCACATCTTAGTGTTATCAGCAAATTTGAACAGGTGCTTTTTACCCCCTCATTCAAATCACCGATGAAGATGTTGAACAGTGCGGGCCCGAGGACCGAGCCCTGGGGGACCCCACTGCCCAGGTCCCTCCAGGTTGAGAAGGACCCATCCACTACCACCCTCTGGGTATGGCCCTCCAGCCAGTTGGCGACCCATTTGACTCTATGGGTGTCGACACCACAGCCCCCCAGTTTCTTAATGAGAACGGGGTGAGAGACAGTGTCAAAAGCCTTCCGGAAGTCCAGGAAGACGATGTTCACTGCTACCCCTGCGTCCAATGATCTGGTGATCTGATCGTAAAAGGCCACCAGGTTGGTCTGACAGGACCTGTCACTGATGAACCCGTGTTGGTTGCCCCTAAGCATGCAGTCCCCTGCTGGCCCCTCCTGGATGTGTGCCAGCATAATTTTCTCAAACAGCTTGCCTAGGATCCAGGTAAGACTAACCGGCCTATAGTTTCCCGGGTCCTCCTTCCTGCCTTTTTTGAAGATGGGAACCACGTTGGCCCTCTTCCAGTCCTCCGGTACCTCACCAGAGCACCACGAGTGCTCGTACAGCCGTGCCAGGGGACTTGCAATGACCTCGGCCAGTTCCTTTAGAACTCTAGGGTGGAGAGCATCCGGACCAGCTGACTTGAATACGTCCAACTCCTCCAGAAGCTCCCTAACTAAATCCTCGCTAACCCGTGGCCCAGGTGTGCCTCCCCCGGGGCCCAAGGGGGGCCCAGCAGGGAGGTGGCTGTTCTGGTCCCTACTTAGGAAGATGGAGGCAAAGAAATCGTTAAACATGTAAGCTTTGTCGTCTGGTGTGACGACCAAATTTCCCAACTCATCCTGCAAGGGCCCCACATTACCCAGAACCTTCTTTTTACCCCCTATGTATTTAAAAAAGGACTTCTTATTGTCCTTAATCTGGGAAGATAGTCCCAGTTCCATCTCTGCCTTGGCCTTTCTAACTATCCCCCTACATCCCTGAGCAACTACAGGATAGTCCTCCCTGGTGATGACCCCTTCTTAGCAAGGAGACATTCCCGGATGCTTTTGGTGAGCCACAGAGGCTTGTGTGCTCTCCTGCTCCCTTTGATCCGGGTTGGGATTACCTTCCTTTGGGCTTGGAGGATCGTCTCCTTGAGGAGCGACCACTCTCCTTGGACACCTGGCTCCCCTCCCCTCCAGGATCTCAGCGCTTCTCCAACTATCCTTCTTAGCTCGTTGAAGTTTGCCCTCCTAAAATCTAGGGCCGCTGCCTTACTGCAGGCCTTTGCCACCTTGCGCTGGATGGTGAATCCCAGCAGGCGATGATCGCTGTCGCCCAGGTGGTCGAGCACCCGCAGCCCCCTCACCAGGTCATCATCCATGGCCAGCACCAGGTCCAACAAGGCATCTCCCCTGGTGGGGCTGCGCACCTCCTGGGTTAGATGGAGGTCCTGCACTCTGGCCAAGAACCTACGTGAGCGGTCAGACCTGGCTGACTGCTCTTCCCAGCAGATGTCTGGGAAGTTCAGGTCCCCCATGACTACCACATCCTTAGCCTTCACTACCTCTGTGAGCTGACCCAAGAATTCCTGGTCTAGCTCTTCCCCCTGGTTGGGAGGTCTGTAGTAGACTCCCACCGTTAAGTCCCTTTCCCCTTGACTGCCTTGTACTCTAACCCAAAGCACTTCAGAGTGCCCCTCCCCTGACTCCTTGCTAATTAATGAGGATGTGTATTCCTCCTTAATATAGAGTGCCACGTCCCCACCTCTCTTTCCTATCCTGTCCCTCCTGTACAGCCTATAGCCCTTGACATTGACCGCCCAATCATGCTTTTTGTCCCACCACATTTCCATGATCCCCACTATGTCCGGGCTGGTGTCAGCCAGCAGGAGGGTGAGTTCCTCCTGCTTGTTACCCATACTACGAGCGTTTGTGTAGAGGCATTTGAGGCCTCCTGTGGGTGTGTGTACTGACCCCCTAGTCCCAGCGTTACCCTGGCCCCTCTCTCTTACCTGTTTGTTCACTTCGCTCATTGGTCTGGGCTGGGCTGTAGAGATGGATGTCCCCAGCCCCAAAACTTGGAAGGAGGTGGGGCCTGGTGTTGGCAGGGGGTGGAGCTTTGGAGTGATAGACAGGGAGGTGGATGCCTGGGTCTGGTGAGAGCCTGAGCCTGGTACTGGAAAGGGGGCAGGGCCTGATGTTGGAGAAGGCAAGGCATAGAGGGTGGTGGCAGCACCACCCCCACTCCCGAGGGTGGTGTTCAGGTTGGGGTTTTGCACTTGGGAAGACAAAAGCTTGTGTCAAGGGCTGACTTCCAAAAGATTGCGGTGAGGTAGCTGCTCTGCTATGCATGAAACCCTGACCCAGAAGAATCAGGTCGTCTACAAATGATTTAGCACCAGGTTCCCCACGAACATGTGATATGCTGCAGGTGAGAGGCAGCTCCCTTCTGCCTGCTCTCCAGTCCCACCACGAACGGCTCTCCACACCGGGGCCTGCCCCCCCTGGG